>NC_142093.1:60664583-60995654 GCF_054644295.1 Miniopterus natalensis
AAAAATCCTCGGGTGAGGATTAAAAATAAATAAAATAAATAAAAACAGTGAATTTAAGGGTAATACATTGCAGCTGACTGGAAATGGAGGTCCTCTGACCTAACAGAACAACCCCATCTGGGTTTGAATCCTGGCTCTGCATGAAACAGCACTGTGTTCACACAAGTCACACTATTTCCTCATCGGTGCCTCGATTCCTGTCAACAGAGGGGTCAGGCGGAGGCTCTGAAATTCTGTGGTTCTGTGACTTCCACAGAGAGGCCTTGCAGGACTCACGGGGATCGGACTTCAAAGTTGGGCTGGGGCAGGACCGTCTGAAGGACCAGCTCCTGGGGCTCAGGCCCGGGACCAGGGGAAGCCCTGCTGGACAGGGACCGAGCCAGCCCACAACCAGCCTACTGTTCTCTGGAGAAAGGAAGTGTTTGTGGAAATCCCTGGGGTCCCATGAATCCAGAAGAATTTAGGTTCAAGGCCAGGAGGTTCCTGTGCCTGAAGATCATGTGTGCTGGTTCAGGTGTCTGACCCAAGCTTCCTTCCCAAAACAGAAACATGGTTTTCTATGTCCTGAAATCTTGAGACAAAACCTGACACTCCTGCTTTAATGGCTCTAAAACCAGAGACCCCTTTCCCCCTTACACAGGCTCATGGCCAGCTGGCACTTGCCATACCCTGTAGGATAGCCATGAGTATGGAGGGTGGAACTGAAAGAAACCCTAAATCCTGTCTGTGCTGGAGGAGACCTGCACACAGGTGACCTGTCATACAGTGGAAGACACGGGCCCACCCACGGGCCACCGCTCCAGGTGGCTACAGCGTCCCCTCTTCGTGAGAGAGCAAGCCCTCTCTTCTGTTTAAGTCACTGGAACTTAAGTCAACTCACTGCTTTGGAGCCGGATCAGAGAATTGATGCTGAGCCATGAATTTATCTTCTAGGTTTTCCTTTTGTCTCTCTAAGGCATCTATTTTGTCTCTGTAAATAGAGGACAAAGAAAAAACAATCTGGCTTTTAAAATAAAACACATGAATTGACCCATCAGCCCAGCCTGGGACCTGGCCCAGAAGAGCCCGTAGTTTTCTGGGGTTCAGGCATCATGGTGCGCATGACCATCACGGTCGCAGAGGTGGGGATGTGTGAATGGAAGCATCAGACGTCGTCCAGGAACCCTGACACCTGGAGGAGACCTGCTGGAGCACCTAGGACCAGGCTGTATGTCATCTTAGGAGAGCAAACCCCGGATCACCTGAAACTTCAAGCTTGGAAACCCCGAGGACTCTCAGGCCAAGTCAATTCAGGAAATTGTGCACTCAGGGGCAGATACAGGGCTAAGCTGGCATTTGCAGGTGCAGACTTACAAGACCTTCCATGGTGGGGAGGGGTCTGCCCTCAGTCAGTTAGATGGGCATCAAGGTTACAAAAGTCAGCTTAGCAAAGTCACACCTCTGACCTCGACCCATTCCAATGTTGGTTTCTGATAACACTCCCACGGAAGCAAACTCAGAGCCTCTCTGGGGCCAGACAGAGGAGGAGAGGAGAAAAGCGGGCCTGGAAGGACCAGGCAGAATGGCTGGGCTGCCCTGGCTGAGCGCTCGGTGCTGCGTGGGACTGAACTCAGCCCCTGCAAAGGAGCGCTGCTCCCGAGGAGGCGGAACTTCTGGTCATTTTCCCAAAGGATCCAGAAACCCAGGGTGTGAAGCAAAATCTCTTAATATCTAAATGCTGGAAATCAGTTCACATTTTCAAAAACACAGAAAGGACAAAAGAGGGCACCCTGCTCATGGGGAGAGGGCGCCTGGCCTTCCTGATGCAGATGGCCTGCTTTTGTTCTACCCTGTCCCCAAGTGGAGCACGTGGTGATATCCATACAATGCATCCCAGGGGGCTGCTGGCTCCTGTCCTACTCCTGCCTCTTGCAGCTGGTGTGGCCTTGGCAGCTCAGACCCCTGGTTTCCTCGCCTGAAAATGAGTCCTCTGGACCAAGGCAGCTGCTCAGGCTGCTCCGGTCATGAAGCTGCCACAGTCCGGCCTAAACCAAAGGCGTTCCCAGGAGTTCACTGTGGGTGAGCACCCTTGAAAGGTGGTAGCTCGCAAACCACAGGGCCCCCAACCATCGACCCTGCTCTGCTCCCAGCGCCCTTGGCTCCACATCTGCTATTCTCGTCTGTGTTATTCTGCTCCCACAGACATGCTGCTTGGCCTTATGCTAGAGCGTTTTCCTGTCTGGGTTTGACGGCCTGCCCCCTGCCCCCCTGCCAGCTGCACAAACTCATGGAGGGCAGACACCGCAGCCCTCCCAGGGCTGGGGAACAGTCTGCTCAGAGCGGGCTCAGGAAGCCCTGGCCTCGTGCAGATACCCTCTAATGCAAAACCGTCGCCAGATCATCCCCTTGGGTACCAGGTTCCCTCATGAGTGCCCCCCCACTGGCTAGCCTTCCCCCATCCATGTCAGCAGCAGCACCCAACTCCCACCACCACACTTCCTTCTACGCCCCCATGGAGCCCCTCAACACACGTCAGGTGTGTATGTAGCTCTGCTCACATCCCATCTCCCATTCTGGTTCCTGGTGACCAGGTAATTGGTCCTGTGCACCTTGTAGGGCCTCCAGCAAACCCAGGACCCTGTAGATATTGGCAGAGGGAGGACAGTCACAGCGCACCATAACTCATTGCCCAGCCCATGAAGAAAAAGCGGACATAGGAAGGGCTTAGCCATCGACCTGAATTCCTTCCCTGGGGGCCTCTCTTTGCTGCTGTCCTATTTTTTAAAGTGAACTTCATTCCAAAAGCAGATCACGAAGCGTCGGGCAGAGGGCAGTGTCTTTGAAAAGCAAAGGCCAATCACCCCACTTGCAGAAACCTAGGACCATCCCAGGGAAAACAAGAGGAGGATGCCATGGTAGGATGGTCTGTCCCCTCACCCTTGGGATGTGATGTGCCCCAGGGGTTCTCTGCCCTGAATGTCAGGGTCTAGGCTGGAGCTGGAAACCAGGACCCCTCTGTGGACAGGTCCCAGCCCGCCCACACCCCTTACATGTTCTGCTGCTCCTCATGGTACTGAAGTTGATTATCCAACTTCTGCTCCAGAAGCCTCAGGTTCTGGTCCATCATCTGGATCTTTTCCGAGAGGTAGTGATTTTCTTCCTCCAAGTCCCCCTTGAGATCAAACAGCATCTAAAACACAGATCGACAATGTCTCAAACGCCATGCTCCCCATGACTCATGCTGGGAATCTACTTCCTAAGAGGAAGAGAGCCACGTGCACAAAGATGGCCATTTCGGTATTTTCTAAGCCAGTCAGAATGACTAATGCGGTCAATGATCTGGGGACGGCCAAGCCTGTCACTGCACCATCCAATCAGGCAGCCGTTGGCCACGCGTGGAGGCCGAGCTCTGAAAATGCAGCCAGTCTGAGCTGAGATGTGCCATTAGGCAAAATATACAACAGATTCTGAGGACTTAACAATTTTAAAAAATAATGTTACATATCTCATCAATATGCTGGTGGCTGGTGTGGTCCACTTGGACGAGGACTGTCCCACGCGCCAAGAGGTCTCAGTTTGATTCCCAAGTCAGGGCACACGCCTGCATTGCAGGCTGGATCCCCAGTAGGGGGACGTGCAGAACTGAGTGAGAGGACCCGGGTCAGCACTGAGCAAAGTGCTCACCTGGAAGACAGACATGAAGCAGTACTGGGCTGTCTCCATGCACTGCCTGACCCTGCAAAGAGCCACGGCCTGATGAAAGGTGTTTCCTAACACATCCCTGCCAGTCATGGAGTTCGTCCCTTCAAATACTCCTGGCTTCCCCTCGGCCTCTGTGTGACATTCACACAGCCTCTGAGCACAAACCCCAATGAGGGCCCATTCCCACCTGGCCGAGACCAGGGCTGTCAGCCCAGGGAACTCAGCCCGGCGTCCCGAGGCCCACCAGCCCCGGGCCTCACCTCGCATTGTTTGCGGGACTTGGTGAGCGATGTTTCCGTGTCCTGGTGCTGCTCCTTCAGCTCGTGGTACCGGGCCTGCCAGCGGTCCACCTCCAGCTCTGAGCTGTCCAGGGAGGCTTGCAGCTCTGTGCTGTGGGCACGCAGTTCCTCCTGCTCCCTCCTCTGCTCTTCATACTGGGCCTGCCAGCGGTCCACCTCCAGCTTGGAGCTGTCCAGGGAGGCTTGCAGGTCCTTGTTGAGGGTGCTCAGCTCCTCCTGCTCCCTCCTCTGCTCTTCATACTGAGCCTGCCAGCGGTCCACCTCCAGCTTGGAGCTGTTCAGGGAGGCTTGCAGCTCCATGATGTGGGCACTCAGCTCCTCCTGCTCCCTCCTCTGCTCTTCATACTGAGCCTGCCAGCGGTCCACCTCCAGCTCTGAGCTGTCCAGGGAGGCTTGCAGCTCTGTGCTGTGGGCACGCAGTTCCTCCTGCTCCCTCCTCTGCTCTTCATACTGAGCCTGCCAGCGGTCCACCTCCAGCTTGGAGCTGTCCAGGGAGGCTTGCAGCTCCATGTTATGGGCGCGCAGCTCCCCCTGTTCCTCCTTCAGCTCCTGGTAGTGGGCCTTCCAGTGCTTTGACTCCAGCTGGGAGCTCTCCACTGAGGTTTGCAGCTCCTTGTTGTGGCTCTGCAGCTCCTCAAGCTCCTTCTTCAGCTGCTGGTGCCGGATATCAACCCTGGGGATGGAGAGACACAGGGCCAAGGGCTGAGGAGCACTCCCAGGCTCTGTCCCAGCTGTACAACCTTACTCAAAACCACAACCTCTCTGGGCCTCAGTTTTTCTCATGTGTAAATGAAGGTTGAACAAAATCAGCAATTTTCAAACTGTCTGTTGGGGTTCTATAAGGCTGTCCCTGGTGTCCCACTGTTGGCTTGGGCGACAGGACAGGCAGGCTCGGACACCACTTCAACACAGCGTCATTATTAGCACTCTTTATACTTAAGGCGTTGGCATCCCTGCCTACCCGGATAAAGGGTTCTTCTATTAAAAAACACTGAGCCAGAACAATTTTGCTCTAAAACTCTATGCCTATGCCCAGCTCTTCTCCCCAATTCCAAGTCCCTTTCTAATTTCAACTCCTGAGATAAATGAAAGATGAGATTCTGGGTACTATGTAAACCCAGTGAAATTATGGTCATCATCATAATTACCCCACTGGGTTTCGTGGGGGAAGATTTATACCAGAAACTCCAATTACCAGAGGCTCATGGACTCAGTTTGAACACAGATGTGTCCAGTTTGGCCTACACAGTTGTTGTTTTTAATTAATTGGTTTATTAAGATTTAAAAATTTTTAAGTTTCACATCAACATTCAGATGTCTAGCTTCTTGGGGAAAAAAAAGCATAAACAAAAGCCCTTGGCCAGCCTCCCATTTGATGTCTTCATATGGTGTGTGCTCTCCACGAGGGTCTGGTCTGTCGCTGACACTTCTCCCCCATGTCCTGGACCTGCCTGGCCACCAGAGGCACCTGAGTTTGCAGCCCTTCAGGACATTCTAAAACAAGGCTGTGGGGAGGAAGGCTTCCTACAGTCATGACTCTGGATTGAGACAAGACCTGGACTCGAAACCTGACTGTGTCAACTAGGAGCACTGACCTTGAACAAGTGACTTAATCTCACTGAGCTGTTTCTTCACCTGTTCAAGAGCTCAGTCAATTCCCATGATTCCCAGTATAATGTTCTATCATCACCGTGAACACAGAATCAGTGTCCACTGAACTGGTTCCCCATGTCCCTGTAAGTCTCAGGGCACTTGTGTCAACTGAACAAGACATAAAGATGCCTGTGTAACATACTCACAGCAACAGCACTGTGACTCCTGCCTGCATGAGCCTTATCTACCACTCGTGTCCTCCCTGTGAGGCCCAGTGCAGCACTGCACATGGGAGCACTAGGCAGCACTCAGCACTGCATTTGGGGGCCATTTCAAACAGCAAAATTGCCACCCAAAAGCACAAAACGAGAAAATCATGGCACTAACTGGGCCATGAGCAGGACGCTCATTTGCAGTGTGAGCACTGGCACAAGGCAGGAGTCAAAGGCCTTGTCGGCCTCAGCTGCAAATGTGCGCATCAGTCAACACCAGTGTCCTGCACTCTGGGCACATCCATGAAAGGCCACAGGTGCCAGTCTGGGGGTTACAAGGACATTTCAGCCAGTAGGTGATTCATACACAGGGATTTCGTGAATGAGGACTGGCTCTCCCTCTCTCCCTCACGGGCCCGATCGCTGGACTTAGAGGCTGAGGGTGCCCGGGCCCGATGCCATCATCATCATCACCAGTGTGGGAGGTGAGGCTGTCCAAGCCCAGACAGGGCACCATCCCAGGTGTCCCTAGTCCTTCCATCCCAGCCACCAGCTGGCGTCCCCTTTTACCTTCTTACCATCCAGCAGTTGACAGGGTTGGTACAAATATACCATCACCAAAGGACTTTCTGGAGCTTTGCTCAGCGGGTGCTGAGTGAGTTGGTCTGAATGAAACCCTGGCAGACGCCGCTGCGTGGGGTGGGGCAGTTACCTGTCCAGCTCTTCCCGCAGCCTCCGGTTCTCGTCTGTGACGTTGTCGTTGACCCTCTGCTCCAGCTGCAGAGCCTCCCGCTCAGCGCTCAGCAGCTTCTCCAGCTGCCCCAGTGCCGCCCCATGTCTCACCATGTCGTGATGCCTGTGGAGGGAACACACCCACTAGGAACAGACACCCCAGAAGGCTGCAGAGCCTCCCAAAAGCAGCTTCTCTCTGCAGCGCTGAGGGGGATGCGGATGGGCAGGGAGTGGGCCTGGGCAGCTGAGAAACGGGAGAATGGCAGTTGGGACAGCCTGGGGCCAGCTCTGGGGGATCTCCTCCAGCTGTGGAGCTGAGCTCTCCTCCTCCCACCTGAGGTGTCTCCATGGTCCCTTCTAGTCCCTGTCACAGCAGCCTCCCTCTGCTAGTCTGCTGAGAACACCACGACTGACCAGAGACTTGCCTAGTGGGGCCCAAGCAGCTGCCAGGGGCGAGTTGCACATACACATGCACACACACAGACACATCCTGCTCCTCAAGGCACTGCCAATCCAGCCCTTAACCTCCCCCATAACTTCCCCCTCAGTTTGGGGCTTTTATTTTCTTCCTGCCTCAATCTTCATTACAGAACAGTGTCTCTGGAGGACAGTAGAGCACAAGAGGGAGGCCCTGACCAGCCCTTGGCCAATCCTCTAGTGTCCAGGGACAGCCTGACCCTCCTGCCCGCTGAAACCTCTCAAGTCCAGGGAACCTCTTGTGTCCAGGGATGGCTCAGGAAGCTCTCCCCCAGGCTGAACTTCCTGCCTGCTGGAACCTTCCAAGTCCAGGGATGGCTTGGGAGCTCCCCACTTCCAAGGTGCTGACTGAGTCGTCTGCAGCCCTCCACCCACCCCCTATCAGCTGTCCTTGTACCATCTGCCTGGAGCCAACACTTGTGGAGACTCAAACTCGGAAACCAGCTGAGGCGGCTGTTTCAAGACAAATGTGCATATGGCCTTTAGCCACGGGCAGAGGCTGCCCCGAGTGGGAGGTGAAAAGTGGGGTGGACTCTGCCTGGCTTGCAGGGTGGTGATCTTTCTCATCCAGGCTAACGATTCTGGAAAAACTCATCCCCATTTGACAAAGAGGGCCATGGACCATTAGGGTCCCGACTCCTGCCTCCCAGTTGTGTCTTGGACAAGCACACTGGTCAAGCATATTCCAACCATTAGTAATTGCCCTGCTGCAGGGAAGACACTGAGTGAGTCTTGCTCCCATTGAATCCCTAGTACGGGGTCTGACATCAGCCAGCGTGTGCTGGGGAATGAGTGAGTGTCCGTGTTGTGTCAAATGGAATGAATGCAGAGCCATCATCCTTGTCTTCCAGGCACCTGCACCACAAACCTGTAGCCCGGCTGCAGACATACCAAGGGGTCTCTAGCTATCTTTCCAACCAGCGAAACCTACAGAGTAGCACAGTAGGTCCGCATGTTTTATGGAGCAAGAAGCTACAGGAAAAACAGCAATGAACTCCTCCTTCAGAGCCAGTCAGATTCCACCTGCACAAACCGTCCCGGTCTGAACAGACATTAGGAACACATCATGACACTTACAAATATAACATTAGGTACATCATGACACTGTTATAAATATAACAGGGCATTAGGTATATCATGACACTCTTATAAATATGACAGGACATTAAGGATGAGGCCTGTATGCACCTGGTGAGGGGTGGGCACCACACCAGTTTCCCATCATTAGTCAGCTGGGTGCATTCCCGCCACATCTAGACACAGGACCCACATCCAGTAGATGCTCACTAAGCATCACGTGAACACAGTATGGGTGCGGGAGGAGGAGGAGATGGAGATGCCAAGAGGCTCATGACGCTCATTTTGGCTGGAAGAAGCAGGCCTAATAGGAGCAGATATGCCAGCACCCCCGAAGGATGGAGACCTGGGTGGAAAAGGGGGTGGAAGGTCCCAAAGAGAGTCAACAGGAAGTGCTAGGTAAGTGAATACATGAGTGTCATCACCCCCAGGCTCACGACATCATCAGATGCCCTCACCAGGCTTGGCTGGCTTAGCGGCCTCCCTGGATCCCTGCGAGGGAAACTCCTGCCCTTCAGCTGCTCCCACTAAAGACCCAGCATCTGCTTCGCGTCTTGTGAGGCAGAGTCACAGGAAACACCGTCAGCAGGGACATCTCACAAGCACAATGTGTGGACTACAGCTCCCTCTTGCACTGCTCCAGGTGTCTGAGGGGATCCCCCCTCTCCCGCCTTTGAGTCCCATGCAAATCCACCTCTCCCAGGCTCTGGGTCCTGCTGCACCTTCCCGGGGCCTGGCGCAATCAGGATCTGCCCGGCAGGAGCTCGGGTCATGTTGGCGGACTGCATGCACACAAAGCCCCCATTTGTCAGGAGCACAAAGTTAAGATTTATGCATTTCAACATACATCAGTTTTACCCCAAAGAAAAGGTGCATGGAGGTAGAAAGGAGGTCACAATGAACCGAGAAAGGCAGTGTTGACAAGGACTGAAGCTGGTGATGGCACACAGCGCTTTCACTGCACTATTCTGTGTATTCCTATCTATTCAAAAGTTTTTAAAATTAAAAGTTAAAAAAAAAAAAAAGCCCAGACTTTGAGACTTTGACAGGGAAGAACAGGCCCGGGAATCTAGGGAAGCACATCACTGCAGACAGGCAGCTCGGTGAACATCCCCCGATATTCTTGGTTTGGATACAAAAGGAAGAGGGAGTAGGAATCCTCAGGGGAGCAGGGCCCCCAAAGCTGACACGTGGTTTCCCTGAGCTGGGAGTAGTGTGCACACCCTTCCCCCTGGGGACCCTCCTGCCCCTGTCTCCAGCTGCACAAAAGCCACACCGCTGAAGGTGAAGCTCGATGTACTTCTATTCACTGTGAAGCAGCAGGTCCAGAGGAAACTCTAGGGACCAGAGCGAAGGGGGGACAGGAGCCCAGGGGAGCCCGCCAGTCTGCCCGCCAGCAGCCGGCACGCACCTATCCTTTTGAGACTTGTGCACCAGCTCCAGGGTGCGATGCAGCAGCGTCTTCTGGCGGCTATGCTCATCCTTGAGGGCCTCGTACTCCCCTGAGAGGTGCTCGTGGAGCGAGCCCAGGCACGTGTGCTCCTGCAGCAGGGCCTCATAAGCTGCTGCCAGCTGCGCCTCCTCCTCGGGCCTCCCCAGCTGCTTGGTGGCGAGCTGCTGGGCCTCCGGGCCCTGCTGCAGGGCCTGGCTTTCTGCCTCCAGCTCCCCGAGCTCCTGCTCCTGGGCCTGTGACTTCTGGCTGCTGCTCTCCAGGGTCTGCTGCAGCCTCTGGTTCTCCAGTATCAGGCCCTGTTTCTCACACTCCAGGGCGTCGGTGGCTGTCTTCAGAGAGGAGACCTCCCTGGCCAGCTTCTCCTTCTCCTTCTCCAGCTCTGCCACCTGCTCCACCTGCTCGGTCATCTGCTCCAGGTCCCGGTACAGCTGCTGCTTCACCAACTGCAACTTGTTGAGGCTGGTGCTGGTCTCTGCCACCGTCTGGTGGAGGTCTCTGCTCCCCTTCTTGATGTCCTTCATGCAGGCCTCACTGGTGACCTGGGACCTCTGCTGCAGAGACCGGACCAGTTCGTTGAGACAAACCCTTATTTGAGCAAGATCATCAATCTGCACGAAAACACAATGAAAAAGACACAGGCAGCTGTGTGAACATATTTCAGGGGTTTGGGTCCAAACTAGGGGACTAAAGTGTAGGCCTGGAAAGACCACGCCACCGTGGCCCCGACAGAAGTTCTAACATTTCCCAGAGGCCTGATATGGACACAAGGTGAAGGGCACGGAGATCCCCACTGAGACAGTTCAAAGTCAAGCACATGCACAACAGCCAGGCTGGTTTAGAAACATAAACTACATCTCCTCCTACTTAACACAGTGAAAGTGATGTCCCTCGGTTCTTTCTATCCTGGTCGGCAGGGGCCCGAGGGGCTGGCCCACCCCTGTGGCGTCTCCTTAAGACACTCTCCCCACAGACATTGCATGTGACCTTCTCTCTGCCTTGAACACACACCGCCCTCCAAGCTCTGGCCTTCAGCAGCACGGGCTCCTCTTCACCCTCCAGGGCTCAGTGTGTGTCAGCTCGTAAGAAAAGCCCTGCCCCACTATTCTAAACGTCCTGCACCTAGCAAGGCGCTCCCAGGACTCTCGCACATTCCCTTAATAGCACACATCTAAAGTTACCTGGCTTGTCACCTGTCATTCTGACTTCTAAACTGTAAGCCAGATCAGGGTGGGGATTGCGCCTGCCCTGGGATGATACACAGCACCTTGTCAGCACCCTCTTCAGCACCATGAGAGAGGCTGAAACTCAAGTGCTTGATCCTGAGCCTCCCTTGCAGCTAGGGCTAGTCATGTGTTGGGTCTGGCCAATGAGATGTTGATAGAGAGTCCTGGGGAGACCTTCCCTCTGTACCTTCACCCCCTACCTTCTTCCTGCCCATTTTTGGGGGAGGTACAATAGTCTCTGCCAAGACCAGCAGAGCACAGAGAGAGAAGCCTGGCTCCTGGTGGCCTCACTGAGATGCTGTCCCACCACTGGACTGCCTACCCTGGGACTTCTTGTGGTGGGAGGCAAATTAGCCCTGGAGGTTTGCCAGGGTGATCAGTGTGACACTGGACATTTGGAGAAAGTTCATTCTTTGTCCTGTGGGGCTGACCCATAAGCTGCAGGACACTTAGCAGCATCCCTGGCCTCTACCCAGCATAGCCAGGAGCACCTCCTCCCTCCTCCAAGTCATGACTATCAAAAGAAAGATGGCCAGTGTCCCTGGGAGGCAACATCTGCCCCCAGCACCCTGCTGTGGCTGAGAATTGCTGTCTGAGCTGCAGCTGAGTGAGGAAACCAGACACCCATGGCCACTGATAAATTACCAGGTCATGACAATGGTCCTGGACTCTTCCTCTGGCAGGCAGGGCCTCCAGGGGAGTTGTTCGCTCTGGAGGACCTACCTGTCTGGCCTTGTCAGACTTTAGGATCTCCATGTCGCTGTGCAATCGTTCTCTATCTTCCATCAGCTCCTCGCTGAGGGTCTCCAAATCCTGGCTGCTCTGCTTTTCTCTCTGCAGCTCCATCTGCAGCTCTTCAATCTGCAGAGCCAAAGACCAAGCCCATTGAAGAGTTAGTTTTATGAAGTGAACTGTAATTTAAAGAAATCCCAATGCTGTCAGCCCCACAGATACTTTAACAGGCCTTTTCTCAAGGAAAGACCTTCTTCCTGACATTGGGGAGGTCCAACAGCCACTGCCAAGGCCCGAAGAGCAGGGAGAAACAAGCTGGCTCCTGATGGCATCACTGGGCCACCTCCCCACATCAGGCCTTGTTCTGCAGTGACCTCCCCATACCCTTGACCACTTCTTCTCAGCCCACAGATTGCACCTTCAGCTCATGGTAGAGGAAAAGTTCTTGGCCCCCATTGGTCAGCTTCCCTCCCAGCTCACCACTCCTCACTCTCTCTGCTTCCATCTTAGGTCCTGTCTACTACTATCCTTGGAGCCAGGTCACATGTCCTGGGGCCAGCAGCCACACCCACTGCATATCCTGCAGGTACTCCACCTGGTTGGGGATATTCCTATTCACCCAGCTTCTCGGAGTGGTCCTCTGCCATGTCTCTCCTTCCTCTCACCCTCCAAGTAAATGTGTCCCCAAGGCCTGTCCTCTTTCCCCATGTGGCTCCCCCCTCCACAGCCCACTGCCTGCCACAGGCCACACCACCTTCCATCTTGCCTGGACAATGGCCCAGTCCCCAGCCCCGCAAAAAGTTCTTCTGCTGGGACCCACCAGTGCCCAACCTCCCTGAACAGGAACGGCCAAGATCAGCACTTCTCTCACACTGTCCCTGACACCTCAACAATGTGATGGACACAGACTCAGACTCCGGAGGCCAGGGCGGGACCTGAGGTTCCGCTCCCAGGTGAGGCCCATGCTGCTGTCCTTCCCATTGACACCAAACTCATCACCAGCTGGGAGGTGGGAGAAAGGGTTGCTTCCTGCTACCAATGTGACCACTAGTGGGTTTCCATAACTGACACAGGGCCAGCAAGCAACAGGCATCATCAGGAGCCTCTGTCAGTGTGAAGTGCTCAGCACACAGCTCACAGGCCGCAAGTAGGAGGCAACAGCTGATCCCTTGTGAGAGCTCGGTCCCCTCACCCATCACCAGAGCTTCTGACATAGTCGATTGGGGCTGGGTCCCAAGAATCTGCATGTTGACTTGTGACCCTGATGCTGCGGGTTTAGGGTGACTGCTCTAAATACTGGATCTCCAAAGTCAAAGATGGTTCTCAAAGCCTTTAAGGACTCCAGACCTCAGGACACCAATTAAAACCTCTTGGGGTCAGTCTCTCAGACCCCGAGTGGCCCAGTGGGCAGCCAGGACCAGGAGCCTACTCTCTTCGCCTGTCTGGAGTGTGGATGGCACAGGTAGCTTTACAAAGCTCCCAGAAAGATGGCTGTTCTAATGTCAGCTCTGCCCTCTTGTCTGGGGGAGGGCCACCCTGCCTTTCTCTCACAGGTAAAGGTTTCTGTCTCCAGACTCCTCTGGAAACAGCAGCCAGGCTCGCTTCTTCCCCGTGAGTGGGGAGGGCCGGGCACACTGGGGCTCCCATTCATGTCCTCACATCTCCCTGTCAGCATACCAAGCCCCCTGCCTCAACGTGGGGAATCTCTGACGGGGGAGCCTCACCCAGCCAGAGCCAATGGCAACATGCGCTACAACATGCCACGTGTCTGAGTCTTTCTCAGAAGTAAAAACGTCTTTCTGGTCGTTCTTCATCATTGCCCCATTTCCTAGCACAAGGCCTGGACTCAGCAGAGAACCAAGCATCTCCTCAGTGGCAGGGCCCATACCTGAGAGTGGCTCTGAGGAGGAAGGCCCTGGACAACTGTCACCAGCCATCATTCAGGGAAGGGTACGGGGTCAGAGAAATCGAGTAATTTGTCCAAGCCCCACAGTGAGGATGTGGCTGAGCTCCATTTACAGTGGTGGGCCAACCCCAGCCCTGCTGTCATTCAGCTGGGGCCTGTGGAGTATGCCCCCAACCCCACCTCGCTCACCCTCCACCCCTTCCCTCCCAGAGAAAGAACGTTGCTCCAGCCTTTGTGTATCTGACTGTTGTTGCTTCTGGTCTGAGATGTGGCTGCCCCACGTCACACCCACACTGCTGGCCAACCCCCCCCTTTCTCTCTGTCTGATCCTTTCTGCCCTGCACTGGAGCCTTTGTTGCTGTCTGTCCCCAAAGGACTCCATTTCCCTGGAGAGCTCACTGGCTGAGATGCGAGTGGCCCCACAGGGTTTCTCGTCCCTCCCAAAGCACCGGACTTGGGCTCATGGGGTGAGGCTGTGGTTCCCAGAACCAGCCTATCAGCCCCTGTGCTGCCCTACTGTTCCCACGACAGGCCCCCAAGGGGCTGCCTCTCTTCCTCTGACAACCAGGCATCCTCGTTGAAGAAATGAACTCTTGGGACATCAATGTGGTTAGATGAGGGAATGGCACCTTCTCTAAGGTCCACAGAAGTGTCCTGAGTTACAGGGAAGGATGTTAACTTCGGGAACTAAGGTTTAGAGACATTCAGACCAAAGTGAGCCTACAACCTGGGTGCCACGCTGAGTGGTGGGAGACCAGAGCTGGCAGCAGAGGGGAGGGACTCCAGGCTACAGTGTCCTGGCTGACCCTTTTCCCTCCTTCTTGGACAACTCCCAGAGTGGCCATGCTGTCTAGATTTGTCAGAGGCTGTGCCTTCCTTCTCCCAGGAAGGTCAGTGTTGGGCCATGTCACCTGCGGTACTTAGCTGATGGCCGAGAGGCACCATCCACTCCATGTTAAGGGGGACTAGTCACCTGCCAGGCTTGGGGGAGAAAGCACAGCCAACCCTGCTGGGTCAGGACAGATGCAGCCAGGTCCCAAGCGGGCCAAGCAGGAAGGGAAGCCCGCAGGATGGAAGGAGGAGCCCTCCACAGAGCAACGGCCACCTTCCCAGGGCTCCTGGCACCTGGCACAGGGCAGCTCTGGTCTGGGAACTGTGGCCTTGCCTCTCTACCAGGGACTCTGAGCCAAGACATGGCTCCTGAGGGCTGTGGCAGGACCATATGGTGTCCTACCAGGGAACTGATGCAGAGAGGAAGCATGGGTGGGACCCGAGACATGGGGGGCTAAGTAGTCGTGCCAGGGTGATGGCACCCACCACCAGCCCTGCTTGGGCAGACGAGGGACTGAGGGAGGAGAAGCACCAGCGGCATCTCTCGGGCCTGCGGGCGCTGGGCCACAGGTCACATCACAGGCCTTCTGCAGCAGACCCGGGAGGACCCGCCGAGTTGTAGGTCTCATCTTTCTAGCAAAAAATTCTTATTATTTCAGCCGAGGTTGGTCTGCCATTTAGAGACATTTCCTGTGCCAGGCCCACGTGAGCCTAAGAACCCCACACTGTCCAGTGGCTTTCCCTGTGCGGGCTGCACCGAGGGACATGGCATGAGTCAGGCTTCCTACTGTCCCACAGAGAAAGGACAAACTATTTGCCAGCTACTGTGCTGCAAGGCACACAATGCCTCAAGGGGACAAGGAGACTGAGTCATGGAACCCTGGATGTCCCACGGGAGGCCTGGGCAAACCACTCCACAGGAGGGGCTGCCCTGAGCCTCACCCAGAGATAAAGTGCCAGCAGAGCTGGACCCAGGTCTCCTGCCTGTAGCCCGTGTCCTTCCTGCTGCCGATGCAGCTTCAGCAAATGACACTGGCGGGACTCATGGGTAGGTTGGGGCAGACACCCAGACACCTGAAAGCACCAGTCCCACAAGGTGGTCAGCAAGAATTCCCTTGCGCTTCCCTCATCCAGAATGTGGTCAAGCTGTGTGCAGAGCCCACAGTGCCGCCCTGCCATCCCCGGTGTGGCTGTAGGAACTGATCCCCTGACCCAGAGTGGCCAGCACAGGAGGCCATCCTAGCCTCTCCCAGCCCTCCTTGCTGTGGGAATGGGGTCCTCCTGACTGTAGGACCAAGCCTGTTCCCCAGATGTCCGTGTTGCACTGTACTGCTGGGGAGACCCGGGGGCTGTCCAGAAAAGAAATGCAGTTAAGCCACCTCCCCCCTCATCCCACCGATGGGAAGGAGAGTGAGCACGGACCTTGTTCACCCGCAGCAGTGCCCCGAAATGGCCCATCAATGATCCCACACTCAGGAGCGCGTCTCCCATCACTACTCCTATCCAACGCCCACCGAGGGATCTTGAACAGGGCGCTGCTCTCTTTCCATTAACCGCTTACCATGTGCTGGACCCTTCATCTACACTAACTCACACGACCCTCACACCACCTATTAGGTGGGTCCATAGTCAACCCCATTTCACAGATGAAGGCAACAAGGCACACAGAGGTCCATCTTGTCTGGTCACTTGCTGCAGGGACACATCATGATGCCTCCTGACTCTTCTCAGTGATTAATTGCCCTTGTCCCTCTGCTACCCCTGTGGCTGCCCTGGATTCTGCATTTCTCACAGCTGCGCAGCCTCACCAGCACCTGGGGGCTCCACCTGGCCACCTGCTTGCCCGTGGGTTCCAGACACCACCCATGGTTACCTTCTGGCTGAGCTGCTGGTTCTCCCTTTCCAGCTCCTTGCACTTGAGGCTGCTCTTCTGCAGTGCCAGAGACGTGTCTTGCAGCCCCTGGATGGTGCTCTGGAGGCTCTGGCCCTCCTCCAGCTTCAGGATGTGGATGGAGCTGCATTCCTTCAGCTCAAATTCAGACTTCCTGGAGGCTGAAGTTCAAAGTCGTGTCAGAACCCAGATTCCAGGGTCCTCCATTTCCCCTCTCTGCCCCCGGGCTCAAGATAGCCATCAGCCCAAGCCCTAGGCTTGAGGGGTTGGGATGGTCTCCCACAGGTCATCTGGGTACCCCCTCTTTTTCACAGTGTGCTGTTGTGATCAGCACTTGAGGGTTCCTCAGACTACTATGGCCCCCTGCTGGCTCAGCTGATATCTCCCAGGAGGGCGACCCAGAGCTGAGGAGGAAAGCAGGTGACAGTGAAGAAGCCAATGCAAAAGTTCAAGGCCATGGAACTGCTGGAACCACTTTTACGAAGTTCTAACCTGACTGTCAAGTCAAGGATTTCAGGGACTAACAGAGATGGCAAACAGATGTCGTTTTCTGTGCCAGCTCTGAGTGGTGGGAGTCTGGGTAACTCAGCTGGGGCGGGGAGGGGCACAATAATTGACCATTATGTCCGCCAGGGGTGGTAGAGGCCATGGGGAACATATGCCCAGTACTTGCCATCCCCATATAAGGTCCTTTGGACAGAGATTTCATTTTGTAATTTCACAATTACATTGGAAAAGGAATGACATAGTATATCTAAATTGCTTTAAGAGTCCGAAGCAAGATAAAAACATAAGTTAAAGATAGAAAACTTTACTTTGCTTTTGAACAGCTTAAATGCAGAATAGAAAAGGGAGCACAGATCCAAGGAGTATGGGGGTTCTGGGCCCCTTCCTGCCACACCAGGTGCGTGACTTTAGGTAAGTCCCGGGGCTTTTTCATGAAGAAAAAATGAATGTATATGAAAGCCCTCGAAGGAGGGCTCAGGGTTATTCCCTTGCCTGTCCCTCCATGCCACGTGCTCAGCCCTGGGAGCCTATCACACTGTATTGCTAATAGTGCGGCACCTCCACCTGCTGCTGCTTCACCACCCTAGGGGTTGGGAGAACACAGGGGCGGCTTTCACAGCAGGCACATCAAGCTGGAAACAAAATGCGTGTGCCCAGCAACTCTGGACCATCACAAGGACAAAAGTGTCTGCATCCCGCCCTGTTTTCTCATCTCCCACCAAGGAGAGCAGTGCAGACCCAAGAAATCAGAACATGCTAAAAACCCCAGTAGCAGGCAGCTCAGCAGTGCAGCAAATGAGCCGTCATGGTCCTGACTGTATCCCAGCGCTGACCACACACAGACACGCGCCATCAACACAAGGAGACACGTGAAGGGCTTCGTCCTGACAAGGCTACAAATGATGTTAACCGACTAAAACACCTGTAATCCACATACTGCCGTCATTCGGACAGTACCTCTGCAGCATTCACTTTTAAAATAGCATTTTTTAAAATTGTGCTGAAATATATTCATTCAACACAGAGCTCACTGTTTTAACCACTTTTAAACAAGCAGTTCTGGGGCATTAGATACATTCCCACTGTCCTGCAACCATCACCAATGCCCACCCCAAGCTTTTCCATTGTCTCACCCGAAGCTCTGCACTCATGGAAATAATTGTGAAGGTTCTTGAGGTACAACAATGGAATTCACTGCAAGCCTCATTTCCTCTCCCATAAAAGCCAGTGCCTCAGGCTATTATGATGACAGCAGTTTATTGGGAAGAGAACCAATGGTTCTTTACTGGGTGCTACGCTCATGAGCCCCCAAGAACCAGGGCAATGGGATATCTTCTACTAAGGCAAGGCGATAAGAGCAGCCTTCTTTTGTTGGTGCCCGTGGGCCAGGCACAGCGTGTGCTTTGCTGTCTCCTCTCAGAGGATATTCACAGCAACCCTGTAAGGCAGCTTCATTGCCCCTATTTTGCAGATAAGAAAACAGCTTTAAAAGGGGTCGCCTAGCTAACAAGTGGAGGAGCCAGGACTCTAGGCCAGGCCTTTCTGCCTCAAAAAGTCACCATACCACCCACGCACAAGTACATTCCATTTTGTTCATGAGCATCCAGTGAAGCAGTAGAAGTGGGAAACACGGAGAATAAATCACTGCCACTGACCTGAGGGGCTCACAAACTACCTTGACCAGTCTGAGTCAGTGAGGCTTTCCAGGCCCCAGCCACCCTGGTCTCTTACAGAAACACATTGGGTCTGAGATGGTCCCTGACAGCTGGCACCACCTCTGTGTTCCTCCAAGGGGCAGGGGTCCTCCCGGATGAACCTGGACTCCCAGACCCCGAGGGACTCCCTGTTTTCCTGAGGGACTCCTCGGCCCCAGGACTGCAGCCACATAAACCACAGAAAGAACTAACATCTCACACAGCTCAATAGATAGTTCGATGAACTGATTTTAGGTTTGGAACTGATGGGACCCCTGCAAGAGAAGAAATATCCAGCTGCTTTCACCAGCTTTTCCATTATGCTTAGGACTGTTAATCAGAATTGAAAAAGCAGCCCCCTCCCCAAACCAGCCAAGAGCCTTCCTGCTCTGTAAAGTTCTCAAAAAACATTCCTTGCACCCTCAGGTGCATGTTGCTATCTTTGAAACCAGGAACTGGCTATTGTTTGCCAGGCGCTGAGGCTTCCTGATGCACTGGCACCCCCCAGCCACCTACCCCTGGCCAACTCAACACCTCCTCTGTCGGGGGTGTTGGGCAGGGCGCAGACACAAGAGGGAGAGAAAGAGGCCTGGGTCCCTTGAGAAGCAGCCACTTAGCAGCCCCTACCCAGGGAGACAGAGAACAGACAGCATCCATCTTGCCCAATTATGCAAATGAACAGAGGAAATAATGCCCAGGGGACATTTATAGTGAAGATTAGTCACCCCTGGGATGTCTCCTGCCCTCCAGAGCTTTCAGTCACCCATGGTAGATCTGAGACATTCTCTGCAGTCAGCTTGCTGTAGTCTCTGAGCTCCTGGCACTGTCCATATGGGAACTGAGAAATCTGGCAACACTTTGTATTGCATGCCAGACCCTTCATGTTCTCCTGGGGAGAGCTGTGAGGAAACAGTTCTAAACGACCCGTGAATAGAATCCTATGTCCTTGACGTGAGGATGGGCTGACACATAAGACTCAGAGCCAAGGGCTCAGCTCCCTGAATGAGGGAGGCACCACAGCTGGGCTGGCTCCTGGGCACCTGGGGCTGCGGCCTACCCTCCGACAGGGGTGCGTCCTGGGGCAGCTGCTCCAGCGCCCGGCCCAGGTGGGCGGACTCACTCGAGCTCCCCCGCTGAGCAGTCATGAGGACTGTGCTCTCCTCCAGCAGCTCCTCGGTGTGCTTGTTGTGTGCATCTTGGTCCTAATGCAGGAAGAGAGGTGGTGTGAGGATGCAGCCTGGGGCACCCCCTGGACAAGCCCCAGCCCCTGTGCATCCACCCTCATTCCCCCAGATGAAGGGCCTCCGTGCACCTGCTCACTTCCCAAAACACAGCTGCACAGAAATGACTCCTGCAAGGCCCCGCTGTGAGAGTTACAACCACTAAGAGATGTTGAGCCAGGGACCTGGGTGATGAAGACACCTGAGGTCTCTAACTGAGTGGTGTCTGAACAAAGTAGCTACAGCACAGGCCTTAAAGCAAGTAATGTGATGAAGGCAGCTGTGAAGCCCCTGAGCAGGCCTTGGGCCTAACACACTCGGAAAGGCCATTGGACTCACACACCAGCAGAAACCCTTTTTGCGACACCCATGTATATCCATCCTTACAGAGAAGCAGCACAGCGGTCAAGCCCTATCTGGTTGGGGGACCCTTTAAGTGGTGCCCACTCAAGCCGCTGAGCTTAGGAAGCGTCTCCCACAGTCAGCGGGTCAGCTTGTCAGCAGCAGCACCAACCCAGTAGCTGAAAATCAGAGCAGGGCACCACATAACCTGACACTGCCCCAGTCTGTGTTACATGGGTCACAACAGCTTGTAATACCAATTCCAGGTCCCGCAGCTTCTGTGTCAGCTTCAAGTTCTTCTCCCCCAGCTGGTAAAGTTCGTCAAGCTGGGCCTCAGCCACAGCCAGCTGCTCCTTCATGATGGACTTGGTGTCCATCAACGTGCAGTTATCTTGTACCAGCCCCTGGTCAGCAAAAACATACACGAAACTGTCAGATTCAAGCCCCTGCTTCGTGATGACAGCGTCCTTCCAGGCATCTGGGCCCAAACCAACAACCTAGGGATACAACTGCCACCACAGGAAAAGTCTGTCTCCACTTTTGAGCCCCTGAACCTTTTCCACGAGGCCAAGCCAATGGACTTTCTCTATGAAAAAATCCATGAATCAAGAAGCTATTTAAATCCAGGAAGGAAACACTTCCTCAGTGTCCCCTTTTTGCCAGCCGAGGTGTGAGAGTGCCTGGCATGTGTAACCTCTGTGGTTGGACAAGTGCACCTGCTGACAAGAAGAGGACTTCATTGAACCTGGTTCCTTAACGACAAAGTGGTGGGGCTGAGTTGTTCCCGGGTTTCAGGGCTGAGTGTAGGTCTCTATTCAACATTCACTCCACTGATCTGGGTCCTGGGAAAAAAGGGCTATTCAGACAAGCTTTCGTTCAATACACGGTTCCTATTTGAATATTTTACACACGCCCTTGGGAAACCAACAGCTCTCCCCAGTTTCCTGGAAATGAGGAGTCTGTAAGACACAACAAATAAGTACTACGGGCCTACTACATGTCAGGCACATGCTGGGTGTGGAACACAAAGACTTGTCCCTTGCAGGCCCCTCACAGGAAGTGTCTGCTGGACTCACTCCTGTCCCAGGTGCCCAGCACATGGGGGAACCATCAGCTCATTCCTGCACCTCTGCTCCCTAACCCCAGAGCCCTGCCTTCACCACTCAGGAAATTAGGGGGACTGAGTCTTCCCTGAACACCTTCACAGTCTGCAAACATGCATACACGGGATCCTGTCCCTTTCTCTCAGTGGGCAGTTTTCTGAGGCTTGCCCCACTCACAGGTTCTAAACTGGGAGTGGTCGGTAGCTCCTGCTTACCCACCACCTGTTCATTTTCCCTGCGTGGGCCAGAATCCAGGGTTCCTGGTAGAGGGGAAACCATGCACCTCACCGTCAGTGGACATGGTTCTGATCAGACCCTGGCAGCAGGAAGGGTTTGGTCATTAGGACTCTGGATTCACCAGAGTACCCTCTCTCTGCCTGTCTCTGGCCCTGCACTAGGCGCTCTCTGTCCCTGCCTCATTCACTCTTCACAACAGCCCTGAGAGGGAGGCAGGGACAGTCACTTCCTCCACATGAAGAGGCTGACTTGGGTAAATTAAGGAATAAGCCCCAAGTCACAAAGCCAGCAAGGGATAATGCTGGGGCTTGAACTCAGGCTGCGGAGCTGAAGACCTGTGTACTCTCCACTGCCCTCAGCTGCCTGCAACCCATCTTTAAGAAGCCCACATGGGTAAGAAGCCCCAACTACTCAGCGATGTGAGCTGGAGCACATAGAGGGGCTCCAAGCAGGGAGAAGGCCCAGCTTTCCCTCTTTGACCACTGCTCCCAGCATTCTCACCTTGTGCTCCAGCCAGTCTACTCACCAGTACTCGCACCAACCACCATACTCTCAGGCCCTGACCTCCCATAGCACAGCTTGCCCCTTTATCCTTACAACTAACTCCTACTCAGCCTTCAAAACCCAGCCAGAGTTGCTCCCTCTGAGAAGTGCTTGCAACTCCTCTCTGTCCCACCCACTGTGTCAGATGCTTGGGCTCCCAGAGTGCCCACTATGAGGCAACACTGAGTGGGCCTGTCCGCCACCCCTCCACCCCCCGCCAGCTAGTCCCACAGGGCAGGACTATTCTGTTCTCGTGGGCCTCCCAGAAGCATTCAATGACACTGTCAGCTGAATCACGCTATGAGGGAGAATCAGAGGTGGCAAGTGAGTTGGGCCCTGGAGGATCTGGAGACAGGCAGGGATGGAGAAGTGTCCTGAAGCAGAATGCAACATGGAACAAAATGATTTATAGTTACTATTCAAATATGTCTCAGTTTTCTGGCAGCATCAATCTTCACCATGTATTGGGGAACAGAAACATCTAAACTTGCTTCGCAAACCCCACCACCTCAGAAGTGAGAGACTAGACCCCAAGAAGCGGCCTGAGTCCTAAAGACCTGCAGGAGGGAGGAGCCACGCCTCTGGCAACTGCCCATGGCCACTGCCTCCAAGGGCCTGACCCCAACTGAACCAGATGCTAGGCTTGACCTAGCCCAGCGAACAGCTGAGGGGCTACATTTAGGAAGTCACAGGTCAGGCCTGACAGTTGGATCCTGAGTGGCCCAGAGCTCTGATGGTGACTGGGAGTAATGACTGGGAACGTGGGTTGATGGGCTCTGACTCCTGGGTCTGCCACGTGCATGGTTAGCTGTGGGACCTGAAGCAAGTACAGGTCCCTGGACTGTGGATCCCTCCTTCCCACTATGGACATGAAAAAGGGGCTGATGTGTGTAGATATGACGAGACAATGCACGTGAAATGCCCCGCGCTCGGTGCCTGAGGCCCAGCAAACAGGCGGGTTGCCCATTACAATCACTTCCTGTCCCTATAAAACACTCACCGAGCAACCATCTACCAAGCAACAGACAGACCCTCGTTTTCCAGGGGGAGGTCAAAGAAACAACTCTCTCCTCACCACGCCCTAGGCCGCAGCACCCAGGGATGTCCAAGGTGTCCACGACAACCGAAAGCCAACCCAGAGGTGTCCTCAGGGGACGGAGATCGCCCCTCACTAAGCTCCACCTGCTCACCGGGTTTGCTGCCATCCATTAAACTTCATAGAAGACTGGCCTGTTTATAGCTTCACCTGTGAGCAGCGTGGTGGACTGAACCATAAACCAAAGAGCAGTCCCATCCTGCTCTCACTTCTTAGTGTACCTAATTTTACCTAAATGCCTTAGAAGTGATCAAGAGACAGAGAAACTCAAAGTCCCAAGCAGAACACAAGATCAAGGTGTGTGAACGAGGCTGTGGCCGCCCCTACCCTCGACGAGTACCCTCATTTCTCCTCTCGATGCACCACCTTTGCCTCCACGACCCCACCCATGTTTGCCTTACTCAGCAAGGCCAAGGTCCTGGAGGCAGTCAGATGGGCTTCACTGCCAGGGCCACATCCTTACCAACTGATGTTGAGTAAATTCTTAATCCTCAGCTTTCTCATCTGAAAAGGAGAGGTACAGTGGCTGCTGAACCTCATAGAGCCACCAGGAGGCTTCAATGTGATGATGCAGTTAGGGCTTCACACGGTCCCCGCATGTGGAAGCAGCTCCATAAGCTGCTATCACTGCTCATTTTCAAGGCCTCACTGAGTGCCCGCTGTGGGCCAGACCGTGCGTCTGTGAAGGACCGGGGCGTAAATCCTTCTGGCTTTTCAGGTCATGAGTCTTTTACAACTATTCAACCCTACAGATGTAGCAAAAGCGGCCAGGCAATATGTGAACAAATGGGCATGGCTGGGTTCCAATAGGCCTTTACTCATAAGATCTGGCGCTGGCCGGGTTTCACCCCTGGACTGAGTGTGCAGCTCAGCCATCCCTGAGCTGGACACGTGCTGGCACTGAGAACTCAGACTCAAGGCCAGGAATACACTCTCTTCAAGGAGCTCATGGTGTGGGTAGGGACAGGCAGGAAGATGCATCATGACAATGCCACATGGTGACCATGCTTAGAGGTAAGGGGTGAACAGGAAGCGTGAAGCAGGAGGCTGGGGGATGCAGCCTGCAGAGTTTGGCCCACACGCCCGAGCTGGCCTTGCACTGGGGGAGGTGGGGTGGGCGGAGGAGGCCTCAGTGGGCACCAGGACACCTGACGGGAACTCACTGTAGCTGGAGCAGAGTACCACTGGGGACTGGAGGAGGGTGAGTGCCAGACAAGGGCAGAGTGTGGAGTTTACCTAAGAGCACTGGAGAGGGGCCTGCGGAGCTTAGCAAGGCTGCTCCGGAGTGAACAAGAGGAGATGGAGGCAGAGTGGCCAGTCCAGGTATTTGTGGGGCCCCTGCACTAGCGAAACTAAGGCTCCCGGGCAGGCACTGGGCCAATCTGAGCAGAGGACCCGAGTCCAGCGCCACAGCCACACTCACTCTCCCAACACCTGCCTCGGGCCAGGGGCATGCTGGGAGATGGGGAGGTGGGCTCTGCAGGTGGGGAGCACCTGGACCCATGGGGTGGCACAGGGAGAAAGAACCACCAAGGTTCACAGGCTCCGGATTAAGTTCCTGGGTGGGTGGGTGGTGACTGCAGCTTAGCAACAGCTCGGCAGGTTTGGGGGAGGGTGACCGTGCATTTCGACAGCTGAGCTTGGGCGGAGGGGTCCAGGCCACACAGAGGTGGGGAAGGGAGGCTGGAAGCGCTCACTGGACGTGAGCCCTGATCCTCAAGCCTGGCTGTGGTTGAATGGGGGGGGTGCGGAAAGCCAGAGAGGGCGGGAAATGCAGGAAGCAGTGGTATCCCTTCCTCCCAACAGGGACAGAGGGGGGCTGATTTAGCTGGGGAGGGACTGGGCAGAATGGGGACGGTTTTGTTTTGTTTCAGTTAAGGGTGGGTATGCCTTGGAAATCTTAAGGATGGGATTGAAATCAATAAATATATCTTGAGCACCTTCTATTGAAAATGACAGAGAAGGGTTTAGCTGTTGGAAGCCCAGGGTGCAGTGCGTGACTATGCCTTGGCTGGAGGGTGAGTGGAGCTGGGACCCCATCTCCTAGGGCTAGATGGGCAGGAAGACCAAGCCTACAGAACATCTTCCCTCCCAAACCTGGGCTGTGGGGAGCCGCTGTGGCCCCAGGCACGGAGGAGCTGCCTGGGTGAGCTGCAGATGTGCTCTCCTGCTCCCTGACCCAGATCTTGAGGCACCAAGGTGATACTAATTTAGCTTGCGGCCATAAATTCTAGAAAGGCTTATGAGGAAGCTGGCCCCGGCCTGAAGGGTTAAGGGACAGTCAAGCCACATACCAAGCCAAGGACTCGATCCTCCCCAAAAAGTTTCCATTAGAAGCCGAGACAAAGGTAGTTACCAAGGTCTGAGCTCCTGCAGGAGGCAGGATGTTTACTCTGAAAGAACATTCATATGTCCTTAAAGGAATTACTCTGTATCGGGCAAGGGGAAGGAATGTGGGGGGAGGGGGTGCTATTCAGCAAAAACAACAGCGTGGGTGTAAACTGAGCTTGGAAAATAAACTCGGGGCTGCAGCAGTCACGAGCTGCAGTCCTCCCGATCCCATCGTTTTTGTGTCTGTCTTTTCTCCATCCTCACCCCTTCCTCAGGACCGTTTGACTCTGCCGGTGGGCTCCGGCACTGGGCACTGGGGGGATTTCTTAAGAGTGTGTGAACATGCCCTGGCCGGTGTGGTTCAGTGTTCCAGCTTCGGTCTGTGCACCAGAGTGTCTTGGGTTCAATTCCCAGTCAAAAACACATACCTGGGTTGCAGGTTAAATCCCCAGTTGGGGCAGATGTGGGAGGCAGCCAATTGATGTGTCTCTCTCACATTGCTGTTTCTCTCTCCTTCCCACGCCACCCCCTTCCACTCTCTCTAAAAATCAATGGAAAAAATATTCTCACTGCTCAGGTGTGGATTGACAACAACAAAAATGAGTGTGTGACCACTGTACCCCGGGCCCCATCATTAACCCAGCTCCTAGTTGCCTTGCCAACAACCCGCCCAGCCCCTCCCTGCACGGATCAAATCCAGGGGCCCACCTCTGTGGACAGGGATTTGCCAGGATAAACTCACTAGAAATGGTACCTAAGCTCCCACCTAAGCCACACGATACCAGGTGCGAGGTGCTCAGAGACACCTAGACCCCACTGCTTTCATAGATGGGGACAAGGCTTGCCCAACACCCAGCAAGTGGGGTGACAGCTGGGACTGTGCCCGGCTAAGTCACCGCCTCTGGAAGCAAGCACTCCCCAGGAAACTGTAACTGTTCCGGGGGGCTGAGACAGGGCCCCCTGGCCCTCACCCTACTCAGGATGCACCTGGCACCTGCATGTCTGCTCTTTGCTCTCAGGAATTCCAGCCAATGACAAAACATGGGATGAGAGGACCCTCCCAGGCGATCTCTCTCTGCCTGTGTCCTCCAGCTTGTGCCCTGGCAGCAGAGGTGGGACAGCTGTTTGCAGAGGGAAGTCAAGGGACCGTGCTGTGCACCCCACTTCCCACTGCGCCTAGGGTTCCCCAGGCTGGGTCGCTCGCTGCTCTAGTTGTTTTAAACTTATGTAAACCAGACTAGGAGCCACACAGAAGCTGCCTGAAGGTTAAAAACAAAACAAGGAAATCTGAGCTCCTTATTTTTCTCACCAAAATTAACCTTGACTTGGCCCTGAACCCCGAGTCTTTTTCCTCCCACGTGGTATGGACACCTTCTCCCTTTCATGTGTTTCTCAGTGGCAACCCTGGCCAGGCTCTTGAGCAGGTCCCCGGGCCGTCTGTGGCTCCCCTGGGACCTGGAGGAGGGCCCCTGCGTGGTGGGTGTCCACAGACATGAGCCAGCGTGACTGACAATCATGCTCGCTCTCTGCTCTGCTGCCCGTCACAGGGACACTGTCACCATTCCCAAGGAGACAAAACCTCATAGCTTTTCCCTTTCCTGCTCTCTAGACTGCAAGGCTTTTCATTGCCGAGAGAGGGGTTTTTACTTGACTTCTGTGGTGACCACCAGGCGCCTTGTGTGGGCCATGCCCCAGCCACACAGTTGGAGACCCTGTCCCTGCCCTCAGGGCCTCGAGGTTCACACAGGACATCTGGCCAAGCAGGGATGCAGGGAGGGCTGCTGACATCTGCAGGGCTGTGGGGAGCTTGTGCATGGCTCACTACGACTCTCCCACCTGTGGCATTTCCAGGACATGATGTGGGCCATATCCCAGAACTTGTCTGTGCTGAGATCTGTGCTCTTGCCACCAGCAGGGCCAGGGGACCATTTCCAGGACAAAGCCGAGAGCTGGCCTCCCACTCCTGCTCTGCTCGGGCAAGGCCGATTTGGCAGAGCACCCAGGGTGCCTTCTTCACAGGGGAAGGGCAAGTGTGTCACTAACATTCCTGGGAGACCAGACACACTCTGAGTAGGTGGGAGAAACACGCCCAGACCACAGCCATCCCCAACCCACTGTCACCTGGCCCAGGGACCCCAGGGCCTATGCGCAGCAGGAGAGTATGTTGAGGTCTCAGCCTGCAGCCGCCGGGCAGGGAGGACAGCCTGTGCTCCCCGGATCTGTGTTCAGGCCCCTCCAAAGCTTCCTGGCTGGCAATGGTGATGATTTCTTCCGATCCAACAGGCCCACTCAGTGAGCTGGCACCCTGACTTCACCCAGCTCACTCACACTGCCTCTACACCCTGGGATCTGAAAAGGGAACAAAACTCCCAAATCTTTGGAAACCAGGGTCTGGAACCAGCTGCTGACATGATGCAGTTGGGGTGAGTGGTCAAAGTGTCAAGTAACCTAGCCTGGGTCTCAGTCTCTGTCCCCCCTCAGCCGTGAAACCCTCCTCTGAAGGGACCCAGACCTTGCTGTCAGAGTAGGCTAACCACTGAGAGCTTAACATGGGGCTTGCCGAACACTACGTATTTCACTGTAAGAGCCTCATGAAGTAGTACAATTATCTGTCTTTTATAGATGAGGAAACAGTCCTGCCAAGGTTTAGTCACAGAAATTGCAAGAAGTCTTAGAAAAATAATTTGTGAATAGACAGGTCGTCCCTGGGCCATGAAGCAGGAGAAGGAAAATTCTAAAAGAACCAGGGCCCTTTGACCATGCTCCCGACCCCGTTCCTCCCACTAATAGGGGGAGGCCCTCGGGGGTCCCACAGACAGGCTGAGTGCAGGGAAGGGTCAGCTGGAGAGGCGCTGGCTCCCCTTCCCTGGTCCATGACAGGGATCCCAGGTGGCTGGGGCTCACCTCCATGCGGGCCTTGTACAAGTCCTTATCTTTCAGCTTCCCCTTGAGGTGTGCAAGCTGTCTCTCTCGCCTCCCCACGAGGCGCCTCCTCTTCCTCAGGGAATGCAGCTCACCCAGGTGGACACGAGCAGACTGGGCGCTGGCGGCAAGATGGAAGTTCTGGAAGGTGGGCAAAGGCAATTGTCCTCACTCAGGGTAACGCTGGGGAGGGAAAGGGCCAAGTCCCTGCAATCCCAAGAGAAGCCAGTTCCTGGTGGCCAAGGAGCTCTAGCTGCAGGCTGCTCCATGGGGGCCCCCATGCTGTCACTAAAACACATCACCCCCACAGCAGCTCTCAGGACACCTGGCTCTCATGCAGGGTTGCATTGAGCAGGAAGGAAACAGGTCCCGAGGTTACACTCCTGGACCTTGGGCCACAGTCACTGGGGTGTCCTAGCCCCCACCCTCTCTACACACGACAGGCTCCCACTCACCTCCTGCCTGACGTGCTGCAGCTCCAGCACCAGCTGACCCACCTCATGCCTGGTGGCCACCAGCTGCTCTGTTTTCTGCTCCCTGAGGGCAATTCAGAGGACGCTTGGTGAGGGCTTCCTCAGAAGCACCCAGAAAGCCCACCATCTTGAGAGACCAGAGGGGGAAGGAAAGGGGACCTTGCTAGTGGGGGTGAGGAGAGAGTTTGCATGTGGGGCTCAAAAAAGCTCCCGACTCAAATGTCACTTTTAGGTTTTCAATGCCTGCTCTCGGGCTACACACATCAGACACTGAGTTTTCCTCTGAGGGTGCAGGACAGGTCAGGAGCCCCCAGGAGCCACTGTGCCCCTCCACCACCAGGCAGGCAGTGAGGCCTACTGACAGGGAGGTAATGGCTGGCAGCCCCCAAGATGACGGGCCAGGTGACATCACTAGCTGCAGGAAAGGGGAACAGACTCACCAGAAGGGGCGAGACACTTCCCCCTCCAGCCAAGGACACACATACCAGTGTGTGGCCACTGGAGCCCCACACAGGGCCTGAGGGCAAACAGCAGGCTGCCTCTCTAAGCCTGTAATATCTGGACTGGCAGGAGCCCAAAGCCCCCGAAGAACCCCTCCTGTGCTGCACCAGGTGGGAGCGAAATTTTCCCTGGTCAAACGGACTGAGCTCGGAGCATGACCCAGCGACTCTGGGCTCAATACAGAGCTCTCCTGTCCACTGCACTGCATGGCAGTGACCCACATGTGCTAGAAACGTGCTGGTGACACACACAGAAGAGCAGACAGGCCAGGGCATTGGAGGACTCACAGTTTCTGGCTGACGTGGCAAACCCTGGCCTTGGTGTCCTCCAGTTCCAGGGCCAGGTGATGCCCGTGCTCGCTGGACAGGACACTGGTTGGGCCGGGTGCGGACTCAGCACTGGAGGCCTGGGGGGGGCAGGGAAGCTGCTGTGCCCGGAGGCGGTCTCGCTCCTGAGTCAGGTCCACGATTATCTGCAGCAGGGCAGAGAGGGGGTCTCAGTGCGTGCTCCTGTGCCCGGCACAGTGCCTGCTCTAGAACTTGGTGAAAAATTACCAAAAAGTGTAAAAGAGAAGATGGCAGCCGACACCGACACTGCAAAACCAAGAGGGAGACATGAGAACAATGATGTAATTTTTTAAAAAGCGATGACATATTCAGTGAGACAGAAAGAGGCGTGAATGGAGCACGACTCCAAGTTCAACTTCTACCCTGATGCAGGTGATTCGGAGGTAACTGTTCATTTCAGGGAGAGTGCCCACGTCCTGTCCCTGTGGAACCTCGGTCAGGGGTCGGGGTGGTGTGCGGGATTGAGAGGGAGAGTGAGGGTGAGGACAATGGCCCATAACTAGGACCCCAGGCCCCTCCCCACCTGTCCCACCAGGCTGCTGGGCCCCCTGCAAACACACCTCCCTGTATTCGTCTCGCTCATCTACGAGCCTCTTCACGTGAGACAGCATGTTCTTCGAGGAGGCCTCCAGCTCCTCCAGGGACACGTCTGGAACCTCCAACATCTTCAGGTCCAGCACGTTCTTCTGGTGTTGGGTCACCTGAGGGCACACATGGGACGGTGCTTCAGCGGCTGGGCAGGGAGCAGCTGCGAGGGCCCAAGAGCACCTACCTCCCAAGGGCAGCCCTGAATTTCATCATCCCTCAGGACTCTTTGGGCAGCATTGCAACCCCCTTTTATTACAAATATCCTGCTGGCTGAGCAGAAAAGACAATGAGTGGCAGACCTAGTCCCCAGGTACATACATTTTCAAAACATGTGGACACACCAGGGAAATCAAAAGGCAGAATGGTTCTTAGGCTGACAGGTGGCCACTTGCCCACATGAATGGCTAAGTGTATTTACCACAATGCTGACTTTCCCCTAGACTACAGCAAGCTGCATCCATCTCCTGCTCCAGTGCCGACTCAGAACCCAGAACCCAGCACCCCTGGTGCCTGGCGGCTGGGGACCCATCAGCCCAGCCTGTCCCCGGCACCGGTATAGGGAGCTGTGTTCAGCTGCTCCTGCCAGTCACACACCTGCTCCTATGTGCTCCTGCTCCTGTCTTTTTCATGCCTTAATCTCACCTGTCCAATCAGACTGAAGGCTGAACCTCATCTCCTAAGATACTTAAAACATACAAGGCTGCTTCTGGAAGGGAGGGTGTGGGAGTGTCAGGGAAACCCATTTTCAGGTAGGGGCTTGCCCCACAGGCCCAGTTTCCAGGGAAACCACTTCTCTGATGTTACCACCTCTGCCAAGGTCAATGCAGAGGGGCCGTCCTCAGTGCAGAGCCCTTCTCACCCCAGCCCAGGAGAAGAGTCTATGGTGACAGCCCTTCTGGGACCTGGTGGTTCCTAACCTCCCAGGTGGTGGCAGCCTGTTTCTCTGCCGCATCACTGACACAGAGCATCTTTCTCCATGAAGATCAACCATCTGAAGCAGGGTGACATTTGCCAGAATATATTTTGAGGGACTGTACATCAAATTCGAACCCCAAATGACCTGACAGTACTTAAAAGTAATCTGATTCCATATTAGGCAAGAAGAGGAGGCAGAAGACGTGAGTGAGGAGGTTTTAAAGAATATTTTAATCTTTGCCCCCATTTTATTTTAGCGTGCTGATGACTAACCTTCCCAACAGGATGGACATTTCTGTGGTGTCTTTCCCCTAGTAAAATCGCGAATGGGTGACATAGTCTTTAAACTTTTCCCTGGTGGAGATAGCCTACCTCCTGTCTTCATGGGAGTGGGGTCCACAGCTGAGCCCCATGAAGCCAGCGACACACCTACCTCCTGAATATGGGCCATGATCCCGGCCTGGGTCTCACTGTCCAGCTCCTGGATCCGGTTTATATACTCCTCTCTCCTCTCACACTGTGGAGGGTAACCCGTGTCAATGGGAGCATTTTGCCAGTGAGGCAACCTGGACCCAGCCCAGCACAGAGTTTCCAGACCAACTGCCTGCCCAGCCCCTGGCTTCCTCCTTTATATTCCTCCAAGAATGTGTCCTCCCTACTGCCTGAGACTGGGGTTTCTCTAGAAGTTGCTCTGAACGCCTACATCTGAATCACCTGGGTTGCTTGTTTATTAAAAAAAAAAAAAATCAGGTTGAAGACATAGGGTGAAACACTAAAATATGCACGTGAAACAAGCTCTCCAAGAGATTCTTAAACTGGTAAAGATCAAGAACACTGGGTTTAAGCCTGGGAGCGGCAACCTTCTATTTCAAAGTGCTGGGTGGTAAAAGTATCTTGGAGTCTGGGGTTCATTTGGTGTCAGCTCTACCACTGTGGTGCGAGAGCAGCCAGAGGTAACACATGAAGAAACCAGTGGGACTCTGTTCCCGGGAAAGTTTATTTTCAAAAACAGGGTGGGTCACATTTGGGCCCCCCCGCTGTGTGTAGGTTCTGACCTTTGCTCTAGGTGTCTCTATACTGGGGAGAATTTGCTAATGGCACCCTGGGCTGAGGAACCCCCACCTGCTTGTTGCCAAAGGTGCACTGGTACTAGCATTGACTGCCACCTATTGAGTGGTCCCTTCTCTGAGGAAGCCAGGAATGTGTCGTGTTGGGCTGAAGGGAGCTTCATTCCTACCTCACTAAGGGGAGCTTTGTCCCCACAAACCCAAATACGAGGTGTCTGAAGGCAGGCCCCCTCCACCCCTGCCCAAGCCCTACCTGGACAGCAGAGCCCAGCACCAACACCAACAAGTTCTTGACTTCCTCCATGCTTCTGCCTAAATCCAAAGAGCAACATATTTTATTAGGCTTGTCTGTTCATAAAATCTCACTGGTGAGACACCAGTCTGCTGGGGAGTGGGGGCAGGGGACCAGATAAACTTAAAAAAATCATTTCTCTACCCATGATTTCGACTTGGGTGTACACATTCCGTCTGTTTTCCATGTATTGGTTTGTATATTATTTAAGCCAGATGAGAACTCTGTACATAGCTATCTGTGGTCCTTTTCTACTCAAATCCGTCATAAATATTGTCCCAGGATAACCCAGGAACTTCAGCATCAGTATCTCTTTTTAGTGAGTGTGGGAAGCAGCACCCAGTGGCAGAGGCCTCTCCGCAGGGAACACTAAGCTGACTCTAGAACTGGGAAGCGCACAACTCTGCCTTTCACCTTGCCCACTTCAAACAGACCATCCGCAGGCCTGGCATCCTGCTCCGGCCTCCCCACTCTCACATCTACCCTGCCACGGCCTCCTCCCGCTTCTGCGTTTCCATGTTTGGCTGGAATGCTCCAAAGAAAACCCCAGACAACATACAGACATCACTTTTGATGGCCTCACACTTACTTTGTACAAAGGCCACACTTACTCAACCAATCCCCTTCCAGAGGCTCAATTTTTCAATGTTTTCATCTAAATGATGCTAAACACCTTAGCGGCTAGGTAATTTTTAAGAAGAGGGAAGAAAATTAGTTTTAAAAATATATTTTAAAGCGAGAAGGAGGGACAGAAAGAAAAGATGAGCATGGATGTGAGAGCAGAACATCAATCGTCTGCCTCCTGTATGCCCCCTGCTGGAGATAGAGCTGGAAAGCCGGGCATGTGCCCTGACCAGGAATCGACACAGCAACTTTTGGGGGCATGAGATGACACCCATCCAACTGAGCCACACTGACCAGAGCTTAAAGGCAAGTTTTTAATGCAGATTCTTATTTACTTCTTTAGGAGAAACTCACCCTTTAAGCTTCTCCTACTGCCAAATTGCCCCACAGAAACGCTTTACCATTTTACTGTCTCACAAGCAACAAGCTTATGATAAGTCCCATTTGCCCGGACCCAGACCAACCCTGTCTTGCCGCCCCTTCTCAGCTCTGCCAAGCAGATAGCCCAAACATGTCCTCTGTCATCATTTTACACTGTCTATCTGATTATGCATCTTCGTGTGCTTATGAGAACCAAACACTTGATAAACAGAGTCAGATGCTGGGGCTCTAGACTTGGCTTGGTTAGCAGGAGCAGTGTGACCCCAGGAAGCTGTACTCTGGCCCCCATCCTCAGTTTCCACATCTCTGAAATGGAGACAGCTGGCCTGGGTGATGTGCAGAGGGGGCTGGGGGTAAAAAAAAAAAAGTATAGTTTTCTAACTTTCTAATCATATCCTGCTCTATTTGGGGGAGAAGGAAAGTGCCAGAAATGGCATTGTCTCCTTGAAAGACTTACCCACACCCACTCACACTGTGCTAAAACGGCCCAAAGTATTACCACGAACCCCGGGATGAAAAACACAAACTCGTGCCCCGAGGATTAGTGCTGTGGGTCATTTCGGGTCCCTGGGTGTATGGTGTGGATGGAGTGACAGGCGGCCTCATCCCAATACCTCCCAAATGAGACATCGCTAAGAACAACCTTCCTGAGATGGAGACACTATGGCTGAGTCTCAGAACTGAGGACTGGGTATTCACTGACCTAAACTGCACCCTCCTTGCTGTCTCCCAGCCTGGGGAGGGCGGGAGGAGCGGGAACCAGACCACAGGGTCTCTATGGACCATCCAGGTTCCACTCTAGCATATTAGGGATATGCTGGATACGGGTGGGTGCTGCAGATCCATCCCCTCCAGTCAAACCCTCGCCTTGCTAAGTGTAGAACCTCCTCAGTGTTAGGAATGGAAAAGCCTCAAAGACTCCTATGAATTCTTTTCCCGTGAGGCTTTCATTGGGCCTAGGAGGCTCCAATCCATAGTCGTTAATAAATATAATCACCACACTGACTCACTTCTCTATTGGTGCTGAGCTGATGATCAGTCACAATTTCAGTTTTGATAAAAAGAAAAGGAAATGCACACATGAGTGTTAAAAGCCTCCAGTCAGCCTCACCAACATCTTTCCCAGCTACAGTGCTAGTGCCCAGCCCATATGCCCATGTGATGGTCCCTCCTGCACTATCAGTCCCCTCCCCTAAGCCCTTGGTGGATATTAGAGGTACAGTCCCCTCCAGCCATCACCAGCTCCTCTCCCACAGTGATTCACCTTTCCCAGGCCAGGAACTTGGCGCTGTAACCAGCAGAGCTGATATAAGGGAGAACGTGTTTGGAGGGCTTGGATCAGCCAAAAAAGGCGGCAGAGTTCACACAGAAAATCTTTATGTATTCTGTCCAGAGCAGAGGCCGCAAAGGACCTATTATACCATACTTTAGAATAACTTAAACAGCCCTGACGACCCATTTTCCCAGCCACAACTGATGAAAACAGTATTAAAAGTGGAAACAAGTGTTTGGTAGGCCCACTGCTCATAGCAAGAGTGTAAGCAAGGAGACTAGAAAACCTGTACATACAGACATACACACAGATACACAGACACACAGACACACACACAGGTACACAGACGCATACACACAGGCATACACACAGTTACACACACACACAGACGCAGGAACACACACACACACACACACACACACACACATAGACACAAGCTCAAAGTTACAGTCTGAGGCTGCTCAATCAAAGAGCAAAGGGTTCTGCTCCCTTAGCACCTGAGTCACATGCAGTGACAACCATGAGCCACGCATTCATTCATTCATTCATTCATTCATTCATTCAGTTCATTCGTTCACTCACACCCATTAGGCATCAAGAGAAGCTAAATCCCACCCAGAGCACTGTTAGAAAAGCACGGAATTCCTGTTTGCTGAGTTTTGTTAGCAGAGGGGGAAACGGCTTAAAGGTAGAGAATTAATTTTAGGAAAATCTTCATGGACAAAAATTATTCAAAACAAACTTTTGGGCCATAAGCAGGGCACTAGGAGATTCCGCTTTGCCTCCTCCGGGTGGGGCAGCCCTGTGCTTGTTCTCACCAGGCTGTGTGAGTAAAAACATGCGCTTATCACAAACGCATCCTGTGATTTTTATCCCTACAGGTTCCTATGAAACTTATAAAAAGAGAGAGAAAAGCTGAAGTTCTCTCATTTCTCATGGGAGGCCGATGCCCAATTTCTCTCCAGGATTTTAGGAGAAAGAAAAACTGCTATTTTCATAAATCTACCAGACTGTGGGTTTTGAATAGTTTCAAAACATACAAGAGACTGTCTACTGGGTTCCTGCCAGCGATATTGGCTCAGTGACACAGTCAAGCAGGCAAAGAGAAGAAACAAACCTACTGATAACTCCCTTTCCAAGCACCCATGTGGTCTGGGTGCTGGGAGCTTTGTCATAATCAACACAGTCCTCTCAGCTCAGACCAAGGAAATCAACAATTAAAAAAAGCCAAAACCCAGCCACCATGGCTCAGTGGTGGAGCATCGACCTATGATCCAGATTGCAGTTCGATTCCCGGTCAAACACATGCCCAGGGGCGTGCAGGAGGCAGCTGATTAATGATTCTCTCATCCTGATGTTTTTCTCTCTCTCCTTCTCCCTTCCTCTGTCTGAAATCAATGAAGATATATTTAAAAAAAAAAAAAAAGGTGAAAAATGCTAAGGGAACCTGGAAGGACATCTAGTCTGCAGTAAGAATCAGGCAGGGTTTCTTAAAGGAATGACCTCTGAGCTGAGACCCAAAGGATGCGGAGAGATCTAGGATGCAGGCGAGCGAGAGCATCCCAGGCACAGGAAACAGTATGTGCAAAGGCCCAGAGGTAAGAGAAAGTGGTGTTTGTCCAGAAGCCGTGGTACAGGCAGATGCTCACAATGCGGCAGGGAGGAGATCTGCCGCTCTGTTTAACTCACCAGGGAGCTACCTGACAAGTACAAATTAAGCTCCGACTTTCTAGAAGATGTCCAGGAGCACATTTCATTCAGTCTTTCAAGGTCACAGTGAGTGTGCGAAGCTAGAACTTGGAACCCTTGCCCTCTCAGGCCTCAGGGCACAGTGGGAGACATGACAGGATTCCTGGTGAGACCTACCACAGACTGAAAGAGCATCACAAGGACCGTGGAAGGGAGATGTGAGCTCCTTCAACAGATTCATGCTTTTTTGGTAATCCTCACCTGAGGATATTTCTCCCATTGCTTTTTCAGAGAGAGTGGAAGGAAGGGAGGGGGGACAGAGAGAGAAACATCAATGTGAGAGTCACATTGGCTGGTTGCCTCCCACATACACCTCAACTGGGGGTAGGAGACAAACCCACAACCGAGGTAGGTGCCCTTACTTGGGAATTGAACTTGTGACCCTTCGGTGTGAGGACTGACACTCCAACCACTGAGCCACACTGGCAGGGCCCTCAACAGAGTCTTACTTTCTTACCAAAGGGCACCCATCCCGTGACGGTGACATTGATTCCACATATACTAAGGAGGAGAGACCCTGGAGAGCCCACCGCAGCAATGGCCTTGCATGCCTCTGCACTTGGACTTGGTCTTAAGGAAGAAGTGTGCTCTTGGCTTCATGCCTCAGAGTAACAAACCCACCCTTTAAAATCGCATCGAAATGATGCCGTGTTTTCACTGTGCTGGCTCCAAGCTGGCAGCTGGAGCTCTGTGTCCAACAGCTGCCCAGAGCCAATGGCACTGCCAAGCACCCCGGAGGCAGCGTTCACTCACCAGACAGCGGGTCCTTGCCGATCACCACGACATCAGGCAATCTCATGAGGATCACCTGCCTGAGAACATCCTACAGAAACAAAGAGGAAAAGGTACCAATGAGAACAGGAAACAAAAATAAAGGACTAAGATGACCGGATGAGCGTGCAGCCACTACACGGCGACTTTAACACACTATAGAGAGGAAGGTCTACTTAGGATACAAACAAATGTGAAACGTCAAAGCTAATTCACGTCTGCCTCGATCGTAACCAGGCAAGCCTCATGTCTGCTTCTGCACAGAGACCTTGGGGAGAGAAGACACTTTACACGTCAGGGTGGCAGGGGCAGGGGTGAGCATCTGTTTAAAAGATGTCTTTATTTTTATGGTTTGGTTTGCTTGTGCAACTGAAAATACAGAGTGAAAATGAGAGAGATGCTGCTGGGTCTCCATAGCCTGATGACCCAGGATGCTGGCGCCCAGCAGTTCTGTGGTACACGCTATAGATGCGGATACTTCCATCCTGTACAGCAGCGACTTCCCTGGGACAGGGATAGGTCACAGCTAATCTGCACCCATCAGAAGGGTGGTGTGGGAAACAAGCTGCCTTCTGGCCCTCACACCAAGGGCCTTTGACAGTGGGGCCAGGCACTGGCCGTCAGCCATGCCCATGCCTGGGCGTCTCTGACAAGCCCTCCTTGGAGTGTGCGGGCTCACACCCAGACCCACGACTGCGTTCCCAGAGCGCCTCCAGGGCAGGTTGTCTTTGCTGTCCAGATGGGCCTTGGTTTTTACAAAGCAGAAGATAAAAATCTAATTTTATAGGAGACGAGTAAGGGGGGAGGTTCCAGAGTATTCTTGGCCTTACGAAAGTGGTCACTATAAAAATTCTTCACCAAAAAAGCTCTTCTTAAGCCATTTTAAAAGGTTTCCCACTTTCCTCAGTAGTCCCCGTATTGAGTAGGTCACTGCATCTCTGCATTCAGCATCCTGCCAGCGAGCACTGGTGAAGAAAGGGCCGATTACACAGCCGGCCCCGTGGAGCAGCCCAGAACTCTCTCTGGATCATCCGATGAGAATGGCGGCATGGGACACGCAGGGCGGGGGATGCCAGAGCCTCCAAACAGCTTGTGCATGGACTCTATCCCCCCTCTTACTGTCTTTCTGTGGCTCCTGTCTGCACCAGAACTTGGGGGGAGGGATGCTACCACGAGGTGCACCTCACCCCAACACAACGGGCCCCTCTGAATTTGGTGTTGGAGGCAGTTTAACTTTATTGTCTGGGGTCACATGTCGCCGCATCAGAGAGGCTGGTGTTTTTCTAAAAATGTCTCACTGGTGAATACCTGGCTTGGACAGAAGTCTGAGCTGTGTAACAGCCTCAGCCCTCCTTCAGGCCTTGGGAAAATTCAACATGAGAAAACTCTTAAGTGAATGGCTCATGAAAGTATTCCACAGTCCCACCCAGGGCAAAACACGCACCACGAGCCAAATCAGCAAAATCCACTTTCCAGCTGCTCAGTCAGCACAAGGAAGGACTCCTGCCACATGAGCCCTGAGTCCTGGAGGCTCTGCCCCCCTCTTGCCTTCATACACAACTCAAGCGCTCAGCGCAGCTTCCAGAAGGTCCACGTGTTACCGATGCTTGACCACCCAGAGTCCCGTCTGGTCTTGGCTGCTTTCCCCGACTGCCCCCGTGCAGCTGGAGTTAGGAGTCTTGTCTCTGGCCCTGTCAGCACAGTTTACGTCTCCTGGCCCTTAGCACACAGCATCAAAAGCACTCACTCACCATGAATGGTGCCTGCAGCCAGGAATCAGGCCGCTTCCATGCCCAGGCCCAAGTTCAGTGGCAACACCACCCCCTTCACCCAGCTGCCCCCGCCCGTGGCCAGCACAAGGGCAGCACTAGCTGAAACCCAGCAGCCTATAACATGCCCGGCCCTGAGTGTGGCTCCCCTTGGCCAAAGAAATGAAGCCACTTCAGCCCCACAGTCCCAGCTCTCCCAGGACCCACCTCGACCCCCAGTGCCTCCTCAGTGCAGCTGGCATTTCTAACTAAAAGGATGGGGCCGGTTGTACGCCTCCTAGAGGTTGCCCAGGGAATCACGGTGCTGTGCTGCCAACAGGCCATGGAATGAACACAGCTGAGCGCTAAGAACAGGTCCCAGGCACAGTCTGGCCCAAGATCTCAGTGGAACCCCAGGGTGAACCTGGGACAGGTTATTGAGCACTCAGTGGTTCTTGAACCATGTTTCCTGGGGTCCCAGGAACCCACAGAGATGCCCTGGAGGGAGAGGACAGGGCTGAGCAGAAGGCACTAGGGTCCCTCAACCCCCACATCAATCAAAATCATTGAACTTCACCTCTGATCTTAAAAAACTTCATATGGGTGAAAAAGTTTCAGTGCCAAGAAAACCAGGGTCCTGGGGGACAGTTTAGGTCCATATTGCTTCAGTGCTGGCCATATAAACACCATAAACATCAAAGATTTCACCCAGCATTCCCAAGGCCGTTCCCCATCAGGCCCTCCTACCCACTGACTATCTGCTAATGAGGTATGGTGAGCACTGGACAAGTGGACACTCCACACGGTGAACTCTAGAGCTCCTGTGTGCAAGCTCAGGGCTCATCAATTACAGTCCCAAACCCAACATAACCCTTCTGTGCTCCCATATCTCCTTCAACCCCTTGAATTGCTGCTGTACAAAGACTCACTGAGCTGTGGACAAGAACCACATCAGGGTGCCCATCCCAGAGCCCATCGCAACCACTCCCAGTGTAATTGGTGCTTGGGTCACAGTGGTACCTGAGGCTCATCTTTGGGGCTCTGTCAGCACCAGACACTAATACTCTGCACATCGCTTGAAGAGAATTCCCTGGACAAAGTAAAGCAACCTAACACCCGACCCTTCTCACAATGCAAAAAAACAACATGCAAGTGAAAAAAACAAAAGAAGTGTTGGCACGCAGGTGTCTGCCCTTGAACACAATGTCCTCCCGGCTTCCTGTGGGGAAATCATGTGAGTGACAGCACTGCCAGGGGCACAGAACTCCTGGGGAACTGAGAGCTGCCCTCACCTTGTAGAAGGTCTTGATATTTCTGACCAGCATGCTCAAGTTCTCAATCCGAAGGTCCGCATTGTTGTTGACATTCTGGTGGATGGGCTTCTTTCCAGGCCTGTGATCACTGGGGGAAGAAACAGGAGAATGGAAATGGCATCTCCCAGCTTTGCTGCACCTCCCTGCCTGGCGGCGGATAGTCCTCTCCAAGTCTAGGTGGGTGTGAGGCTGTAACGAGTGTGGCTCCAGTAAACCTAATTCTGCCACTGCTGAGCCGTGGACTTGGATGAGCCCCATCACTCCCGCCCCACAACAAGGCCCTCAACCTCCTCAGGCCTTTAATCACAGTCACTGCCATTCCCACTGTTAATAGCACCCACAAACCACCACCAGTGCAGACCCCAAAAGTTACACCGTGTCAAAATCAATAACCTACCCCAAGATATATTTCAAGATTAAAAGGATTAAAAACTGAACATACCAAAATGTATGAACTATCAAGAGAGAAAAAGGGAAAAAAGGAACATTTTCTGATTTACATCAGTAAAAATCATTAATGTTCCACTTCACATGAGTCCTCTCCTCTGTCACCAGCATGGGTCTCAGGCAGGTCCTGCCTGTGATTTTACATCCCAGGGACACAAGTCACCTGGAAGAACTGGCATCATCAGAACTGGGCTCTCTATGGTGCCCAGAGCAGCCTACGAGAAATGCTAACAGTAGTTGATGTGGGAAGCCCCAAAAGTGTCTTTTACTTTCCGCTCCCAGGCAAAAGTCTAGTCTGGTCGTGATGAGACTAGAAATCTGAATCAAGTGACTTATAATTCCACTCATCTATATACGTGCAGGATATTTCTCAAAATTCTGTGTCAAAAGAAGGTTTCCTATCTGAAGAGAACGGGCTCAATAGGACCATTTAGCTGCCACATCTCCTGCTTTTCATGACAAAGCCATCCCCCCACGTGACTGTCCCAAGACACAGACAAGGATATCTAATTCAAATGAGGGCTGTGTTCACGGTTCCATCTGTCCCCAGCCCTGTGATAACGGTGCTGAGAAATTTCATAAAGTGACACATGTGCTTCTTAACATAGCAGAACTTAGAGAACATGCAGGGCTTTTCTGTTTCATTGTTACTGTCACCTCAGCTTTCCTTTAGGTCAGATGGGACCACCCCAACTGTGCCAGGAGCCAAAGGGCCTCAGCACACACCGGGATGCTGGCTGCACCTAAAAGACACTACACGCACCCAGGGTAGGGCCGGGCTCTGACCGCCTCTGCTTCCCCCATCAGTTCTGAAGGCAGCAGCTAACTGGAACAACACTGCAAAAGAGCCCCGCCATTTACTGGGTGAGAGGCCCTTCACTGAATTTAGCCTCAGGCCAAGTGTGAACTGGCAATGAACTGGCATTTCTCAAAGGAACGGCCAGCAGGCTTTCCTGATTTACAGGCAAGTGGTAAAAGCTTCAGGAATTCCAAAGGTCAGGGAAGAGCCCGGCCGGGCATGGCTAAGTGGTTGAGCTTCAACCTGGCATCCTGGCAATCGGGTTTCGATTCCCAGTCAGGGCACATGCCCGGGTTGTGGGCTCGATCAATGACTCTCTCATCATTGATGTTTCTATCTATCTATCTATCTATCTATCTATCTATCTATCTATCTATCTATCTATCTATCTATCTCCTTCTCCTTTCCTCTCTCTGAAATCAATAAAAGATATATTTAAAAAAAAGGTCAGGGAAGAAAGAAAGAGTGCCCGGCCTTTGTTCTGCCTCTGCCTGGGTGTAAAAGCTGAATGGAAAGGCTGGGGACACTGCTAATGTTCTTAATTAAACAGTCCTGGGCTTGGGTAAGGGCAGGTTGAACTTTCACTCATCACTGCTCCAATGGAATCCAGTAATTTTCAGGGTCTAACAGAATGGGGGGGGGGTAGCCAGAACTGGACTATCCAGGGGACAACCTCAGGAAAACTCATTTTCGCCAATGGTTTTGGAGCAGTGCTGCCAAAGCTAATAGATATGTCATTTAGAATCTAATCACAGGCTTCTGAGAGCGAGACCTTAGTCACTCACAGATGCTCCTGACCCACCGACTCCTCTGTAACCAGACACTGTCTGTTACTCTTCCTGGATCCCCAAAAGGCTTTTATTTTAATTTCATTGCTTAAACCACATTCAGTACCCGAGTTGGAAGTTAATTGCACCACCTACACCAAGTGTTTGACAGTCCTTCAATTCCAAATTCCCGTCACCAAACAAGCTGCCAGCCGCTGTCCGGGAGCTCTTCTCGCCCCAAGGAGTGGCAGCAAAGGCACTCGGACTGAGACGCCCCTGGGCCAGGGGAAAGACCCTCCCATAGCAACCGCAGGTCCCATTTCTACACCCTTAAGGCAACACTTTCGTAGACAACTTACATTTGTAGCATGACCTGGTTCAGAAAGATGCCATCCACCAGTTTCATGTAGAAACTCAAGTTGTCGCAGTTGCCGCTTCGGAATGGGTCCAAAGTCTGAACCTGCGAGGAGGGGTTGGGGAGAAAGGCAGCACAAGTCACCCCGAGCACATCCTAAAGCTCTGCAGACAACCACAGGCCTGGGGGCTGAAGGGGTCCCCAACGCCCCCCATGCTTCAGTAGGCGCAAGGCCCCCTTTCCCCAGGGCCCCCTCACTTCCTTCTCCAGGCGACAGACAGGAGGCAGCAGGAGGAACACCTTCCCCCCACTTTTCTCCAGCACCCAGAAGGGGAAAAACAAAAGTAAAGGGAACTTTTCAACAAATGTCTCATGTCTCTGATCTATTGGAAGTCACTGTGCCCACCCCAGACTGTACACATTCCCACTCTGAGACCCCCAATCCCACCCATCACGGCCATTCAAGGGCTGGTCTTGGGTTCAAAAACTAACTACACCAGGATATTTGGGGAGAGTGAGTCCTATTCCTGAGTGGTCAATCCACAGGGGCCACGGCGACCACATCGACCCTGTCCACTCCTGGACTGGCAGCCCAGCACCCCGGTAGGGACAGGTGTACCCACGGGCCAGGGCTGGGGCACTGAGGGGTCCTGCACAGGGAGCACTGGCTCCAGAGTTGGAAACACCTCCGGACCCCAGGCCACTGTCCGGACCCCAGCTGGGAACACCTGCTAAGACCCCTGAGTCCCCGGACTGCCTGCCACCCGCAGCCCCCACCCCAGTGGGTCAGGTCTGCAGTGACCCGAGGGGGGTGGGAGAGGAGCCCGGGCACCAACACTGGGGCTGGGAGCCAGGGGCACTCACCCAGGTCACCAGCGGGCTCTGCAGGAAGAGCTCCATGAGCTCTGAGACGGTCACATCCATCCCGAGGCTGCGTCCAGTCGCTGCGCCCACCGGCTCTGTGCACACCTCTGTGCCCACCGGCTCTGCGCCTCGAACTCTAAACGGCTCTGCGCCCCGAATTCTAAACGGCTTTTCACCCCACATTCTAAACCGCTCTTCGCCCTGCATTCTAAACTGCCCTTCACCCCACATTCCAAATGTACAGCGGTTTGGGCCCAATGCCAAGTGCTTTGAAACATGCAAAAATCATGACACTCTCCCTATGAAACTTAAGGCCTATCTGGACACATAAAATATAAAGGTTACATATCTACTTTCTACATGATTATTAATGGAAATTAACCACAGAAACCTAATTTTGTCTATCCCCATTTTTTAAAATTATTTTTTTCCATCAGCCGAATTACAGAAATGTGATCAGTTCCTTTGAGGCAACAACACACTCACTTTATTTTGATAAGTCTTGCCCAGTATCTCAGCTTGGGAATTCTCCCCATCGGCAGGGAAAGGGGATGCTCCGGTTAGCAGTTCATCTGTCAGGACAGCTAAACTCCACCAGTCAACTGCCTGCAGAACAATGTGATAGAATAGTAACTAATATGTAATTTATAGGAAAGAAAAATGAAAAAAATAAACTTGTATATTTGGAATATGTATTTTTTCCATTGCTTTTCAGAGAGTGGAAGGGAGACACAGAGACAGAGAGAGAGACAGAAGAGAGACAGAGACAGAGAGAGAGAGAGAGAGAGAGAGAGAGAGAGAGAGAGAGAAAAACATTGATGTGAGAGAGACACATCAATTGCTCGCCTCCCACAAGGCACCCAGACCAGGGCAGGGGATTGAGCCTGCAAGCAGGGCACGTGCCCCTGGCCACAATTGAACCTGGGACCCTCCAGCCTGAGAGCTGACACTCTAACCACTCAAACTGGCTTGGGCTGGAAAATGTTTTAACAAAAAGATTTTGTACATAGCTTTCCATTTAAGGAGTATTAAATTAGCACATGCAAGAAAGACATTTAGAGAACAAATATGCTGGTACCTCAGAACAGAATTTAAACATTTAGGCCATCAATCAGTGAGATAAAAGTGTTTTAATCATTTTCTAAACTAGTAATGGTTTTACTTTGGTTAAATTTTAATTTAAAATAAATTTGAATTATTAAGTAAATGAAATCTTTGGACTTATGAGAGAGGTGAAAAAAGTACTGATTAACATTTTTATTAATTACCCAGCTCCAATAAATACTATAAAATTACTTAAAGTCAAAGAACAAAAATGAAAAAAAATCCCACCCTAAGATGTTCTTTTTTCATAACCACCTAAATCAATTCCTTTTGTAAAACCTACCCCATAAATCTAACAGTCTTCATTTGCAGGAAGCATGATGAGATTTAAAATAATGTACATCAAAATATGATCCAAATGGGAAACAAATTTATAAATGTAGTTAAATCATTAGCTGTGAACTGAGGACACAGCTAATAATGCCGCCTAGGGAAATGGCCTGAGGTTCCCTATGTTCAGCCCTTTTCTGGAGCTCCACCACTATTCTGAACTCCGCTCCTCCTGCCACATCCTTTGTGCCTCCACATCCAGGCACCTAGAGCCTCCAGAAATCCCTGATCTGCCTTCTTCTGAGCTCACCACCCCCCTCCACAGAGCAGCCACCTGGGTTTAACCCTTTCTTTACGTCAAAACCACAGGCACCTGGAGTGAGACACTTACTTAGCAGTCCTGCTACTATCAGAAGCTGACTCATTACCACCCGAACCTTAGCATGTTCTCCCTAAGGGTGTAGTAAGTAGAAAGCCTGTTAGAGGAGCCCTTTGCGTCTGTTATGAGAGCTGAGCACTTTGGGGATGCATTTTATCCAGCAGACAGCCCCAGATATCAAAAGAAAATTATATAAATTAGCCTTAGGACCCCAGGCTCCCACTGACCAACTGGTAGAAATAACTTCCAATTTTTAACAACTGAAACAGGGCAGAGAAAGAGCAAGAAAGCTATCCTACAGCAACAGGCAGCTCAGCTTTAAGCCATATGTCACCTCAAGGGCCATGCCCCCTCTGTCACAAGTTCGGCCACTGGAAGGTGGACTGTCTTGGGGTCTGGGGGTCCCCGGGACGAGAACCTAACCACACATGGCCTTGAACTGACGGGACCCAATGATCCAGTTGGCCCCCCGTTAAGAACATTATCTATGAAGGGACAGGTGACCCTTGATGTGACAGGTAAACCCATTACACTTTTATTTTATTAGACTGCTTGCTCTGCTCTCACCCACTCGCCAGGACCCCTTAATTCCAAAACCTGTTTGGTCCCTGGGGGATGGGGATCCTCAAGGCTACTCAACCCCCCAACTGCAGCCTCAAGAATCTCATTTTCAGTCATGTCTTCCTAAGCCTCCAGATAATATAATTAAAGAAAAACTTATAAAAATAAGTCTCTGAAATGCTCCAAACTCTCCCAGAAGACCGGAGTTGCACAAGGTGCAGAAGCTGCAAAGAGGGAGGAGTGCCGCCCTCCCCTGGTAAAGGAGAGAAGTGTCAGCTTTAAATCCAAAGTGCAGGAGGCCTGGGAGCTGCAGCTCTGGGGACAAGCTGCCTGCCAGGCCTGTCTGCTCCTCCTCCTGCCTTTTCTTAATTTTCCAAAGTCTTTGGTAACTTAAAAGCTTTGGAGCATTGCTGGGTTAAATAATAAAAGTTATGAAACATCTAGATATTTTAAAATAACATGAAATACTGAAACATTGATTGTAGACAAGTTAAATTCACCTGCTTTTAGCTTTTATCACACAAAATCTCAATGGATTTGGAACTGTTGTTGTAATGTCATGTGCTTTTTTAAAGGTGTGCTTGAAAATAAGAGTATGTTTAAGTGTATTCATACATGTCAATCTGAGAAATGCTGGTTGTTTACTTTTTGGTTATCATTGGGAAATTAAGGTTTCTAAAAACTAAGAATTCAAATTAAATGGGAAACATTATATGAATTTAATAATAGAAGGCACAAAATATAAAAACACATATTTTCAGGACAAGGATTGAAATTAAGTTAGTCTAATGATGGTTATTTCTGAATGGGTAAAACATTTGTAAAAGGTTGTGAAGATTGTAAACGTTTATGAAAGTTTGAAGTCTGACGGAAGACCCCAGGAAGGCCCCAGTCCCCTCCTCCACCTAATTTCTCTCTGGTGGACCTAGAGTTGCTTTCATTGCACTTCCTCTCCCACTTGTCAGTGTGGGGAAAACTTACCTGTCCAGCTACGGAGTAAGTCCGTTATGGAGACACACGTCATCAATGTGGAAGTGAAAGAAATCTGCCCTCTGGACAGAGAGTCACCAGCCCACATGACTGACACCTGGGTGACGGGACCCAGTGAGCCAGGACCTGATCACCCCTGATATCGAAGGGACCCCTTCTCTCCTCGTATTTCTAACAGCCCCACTCTTGTCATGTCACATCTTAGGTCACTAGGGCTCTGACTTGTAAGTTTCCAAAGCAGCCCTGCCCAGGCTCTCGCCTGTCGCTTAAGGCCTTCGATTGAAGCCTAGACTTTCTTTATTTCCACTGCTCATTCACAGTCCTTGACTCTTACATTGAAAGTCTCAACAGGTCTTCCCGCTTGGTATTTAGGAACTTCTCTCCCCTTTTCTAGCCTTCTTAAAAGTTATCAAAGGCAAGGGGAAGATCTTATGTCTTCTCTACAAAAATTAATAATTTAAATCATGCATATGGTCTTCCTGTATTTGTCTGTATGTGATATGTAGTGTGTTTTCTGCCTCTGGATGGCACCGCTAGGATATAATATTTTATTGGCCTACAGAGATTAAATACTTATATAAATTAAATAGGATCCTATGGTCTATACAAAATGTTTAATATCAAAACCGATTTAAGTTTAATTATATCTTTTAAAGTTATTACCATAATATATATACCTGTGTTTTACCTAGATTTCCAAAAGATTTATAATATAAACTTTTGGTTAAGTATATTTAACAGCCTTCCCAAAATTTAAATTTCCAAAGACTTTTTTAAACAGACAAATGACTTTTGTGTTATTACAATGGGCCCTGAAATACCTCAAGGATTCATCCTCTCTCCTATGTTTTTAAACCAATTAGGCCTATTTAATATGCTTGAAAATTACCTGGGAAGCTTTGCCAAATAAGAATTAATAGTGATAATAATAATTATTATATATATTTGACAAATATTCTAAAACTTCCAGTCTGCTCTAGAAGGAACTTACAGAGATTCAGAGCCGAGCTCAAACAGGAAATTCTCAGGAGTAACAGGTATCCTGTCAGTGACACTGGACAGGCGTATAGCAACAGTTCCCTCTGGAAGTCAACTGGCAGTAGTTATCTAGATGTTTGTAAACCACATATTGGGGTGTTCATGAATTGATTCCCCTGCCCGCACCACTGAATTCACATGTCATTTAAAGAATCTTGATATATTGAAAATTATTTATTTTATACTTACAAAAATCAAAATTTCAATAACAGTTGAATATATGAACTCATTCCAGTGAGATATTAACTGGATGCTAAATTTTTAAACTCCCTGCTTCCAAATTTTAGGGCCAACATTTCAGAAAAATGATGCAAAACTGATGAGCCTAGAGCTATGTTAGACAAAATACAGAACAATGCTGTGGAAAAGAGGGCCAGGCAGACAGAAACCACAGAGGAGTGCAAGTCAGGCACAGTGGTGAGCATGCTGCATACATTATATCTCATCCAGTCACCTCAAAGTTGTCAAGCTGTTCCATGAACTCCCAATGACTCAGCTGTCTTTTGGACCCAGGTATGCAGAAATTCTAGAGTAATGTAAGGTTTTCTTTCATAAGAATTGGTTCTGTGCCCTGGTTGGTGTGGCTCAGTTGACTGGAGCATCATTCCACAGACTGAAAGGTTGTGGGTTTGATTCCTGGTCAGGGTACATACCTAGGTTTCGTGTTCAATCCCCAGTCGGGGTGTGTATGGGAGGCAACCAATCAATGTTTCTCTCTCACATCGATGATTCTCTCTCTCTCTCTCTCTCCCCCTCTCCTTTCCGCTCTCTCTAAAATATGTAATAACATACCCTTGGGTGAGGATTTTAAAAAGTCTTCTCTGAATTTGATATTTTTAAATACACATTTTTATCAATCATAACCTTACATATATTTGAAATCTAGTAGCAAATTCACAAGTGGCAGACATCACTGGCAGAGAATTCTTCGTGAGCATATAGGCTTGAGTTTTAGTTCCCGAGGGTTCAGGTGAAACAACCCTGACCCTGGGAGGCAAAGGCAAAGTGGTTTTTGGAAAGTACAGCTCTGCCATCATATAACCATATGACTTAGGGATCGGCAGTTCCCTTCCCATGGGGACCTTACTGTCCACAAAGAAATGATATGCCAACTGTCCCCTCTGTTTCTCAGGGGATCAAATTATAATGTGATAATAAGTTAGGATTTTGGAAATAGTAAAAGAGCTATTTAAAAGTGCATAATACCATTTACAATCCCAAGTTTGTGTCCTCAAATGACATTTAATCTTTTCCTTAAACAAATGCATAAAGAAAATGGTTTCATGGCAATGCTACTATAGACTAACTGTCTGAAAATTAGATGCAAGTTCATTTGTCTTTTCAAATATTGCCTCATGCATTCAAAATCACTATCTAAACTCTGAAATACAAATGACTAAGAGAAGGCTCAACATTAATTCAGGAAATGAAGGAAGAGAAACTAGACAAGAATGAAAGGAAAATAACCAAGATGTAAGCATAGCAAATTCAAATGCAGGGCCCATGAGTAGGTTTACAGTTCTGAGTACACGAAACACAGTGTATTCTTGTTTATTTATCCTTGTACTGTTTAGTTCAGCTGTAAACCTACTTTTGCCCACCCCTGTATATGAATATATATCTAAATCAAACTATTACTCTGAAAAGAAGGGGTGAATTTGATAATGATAATTGATTAAATCTTAAATGGTGTAAGTATTTTATTTCCACATGAATAGAAATTATAAATCAGAAATGTAAATACATGAACACAAAGGAAGACATCAGGCTGCAGGAGGAAATGATCTGGGGACAGCTAAGTTTCCCTGGAGCACAGACTGAAGTTCTGAGTCCTTTAATGTTCGGCCCCTTGAGAGTTTGGCCAGGGTCCCGTTGGGGACTGGGTGAGGAGCTCAGAGCTCCTTGGTGCAGTCCTGGGAGAGCAGGAAGAGTGCACACTCCTGCCCTTCCCTGGGACACCTGTCCTCCCAAACCTCTTCTGCCACAAAACTTGTCTGCCTGTGTTCCAGATGTTTAGGCAATTACTGACCACTCTGTGATAAACTCATTCACTTTTCACTGAGCCCACACCTGGACATGCACAGAGGCAGCACGTGAGAACTGGAGAGGAAACAGGAAGGAGAGAGGCACCAGGGATGCAAAAGGAGAAATAACCTTTGGTCACCTTGGTCACTGCTCTTGTTTCTCAGGCTAGATATTCAGGGCTCCTGAGTCCAGTTCAGAAGACAAAGTACTGGGCAGGGTCTAAGAAAGAATGTTAGGAAGGAGGGCACTTAGAGCCAGAGACCCTTTTACCCCAAATTTTATTTTGTTCATTAGATTCCATATATAAGTGACACCACATGGTATTTGTCTCTTTCTGGCTTGCTTCACTTAGCACAATACCCTCTAGGTCCATTCATGCTGTCACCAATGGTAAGGTTTCATTACTCTTTATGGCCAAGTCATGTTCCATTGTACACATGGACCGAGAGTGTCTGCTATCCACTTGTCTACTGATGGGCACTGGGACTGCTTCCAAATCTCAGCCAGTGTAAATAACGCTGCAATGACCACATATTACTTCAAGTTAGAGTTTTGGGTTCCTTCGATGTATTCCCAGAAGTGGAATGGCTGCATCATAAGGCAGTCCACAGTGTTTCCACACTGTTTCCACAGTGGCTGCAGAGTCTTTTGTTTGAGTTGGAGAAAGCAGTGCCCAGCTTTGGGCGGGGTGCCCCCCGGGGTGCCCCCCCCCACTCAGGACAACCACAGTCCAGAGCCCTGCCTTGGTCTGCCAGCATCAGAAAGCTCTATGAGGGGTGAAGGGAAGGCCAGGGTCACCCAGCTGCTACTTGATGGGGGAGAAAGGCAGGGTTCATCACACAGCAGAAAAAGATTCACCTGCTCCAAAGGAAGATGGGGAAGCAGGGGCCTTGTGCAGGAAACCATGGAGAGCTGGAGTTTGACAGTGTCCCTGGCTGATGGCACAATCTAAACAGCTTGATTTTATCCCGGTAGCTGGTGACACCATGAGAAACCCAACTGGCAATGCTCTAAGCAGAGATCTGTACGATCCCCTAAGACAGGAGTGGGGCAGGGCTGATGTTCTGAACAGGAGGTAACCTTCATAATAATATTCCTTATTATGAATATTACCTCCTGTGACAGCACTGCTACCTGGGACCTTTCCCTCTCTTGTACCCGAGGCAGGTGCCAGTACTGCGTGTGTCTTCTCCAGACATTGCAGTCAACTCCTAGGCTGTCACTTGTAAAGGACTCCCAGACAGACCCCTGTGCACTTCTGGAAGAGTCTGGATTATGTTATAGGTCCATGTACGTGTTAAATGAATTTGCCCCATTACTTATCTGACCTATAAGACAGAGCTTTGCTCAGTAGGAACAATAACAGCAAAGTACAAATGATGATTTCTTCTGTAAGTCTGATGCCCACAAAAAGCTGTGATCAATTTGAAAGTTACTGAACACCGGGCACAGATTAGAGAAGCAGTGTTATTGGTGTTTTTTAATTTTATATATCAATTACAGTTTACATTTGTTATTCTGTATTAGTTTCAGGTGTTAAGCACAGTGGTTACATAACCGTATACTTTACAATGTGGTCCCCCGATAGTTCCAGCACCCACCTGACACTGTGCATAATAATGACAGTATAACTGACTGCATTCCTGTGCTGTAGGTTACAGCCACTGACTATTCTGTAATTAGTAATCTCTACTCTCAATCCCTTCCTCTTTCACTCAGCCCGCAACCCTCCTCTCCTCTGGATACCATGAGCCTAAGAGCATGATTATGAATTTGGTAAATTGTTTAAGATGCCAATACTCATTAACTACTACTCTCATGATTTTCAGCTTCATGTTCATGTATTTTAAAAGCAGTTTCCTGACTGAAAGCTTAACTATGGGAAAATGCAAAAATGATATTTTTTCCTGCTATGACTGGGAGAAGGAGCTCAAGACTGCCCCCCTTTCTGTGCACCTCTGCTTCCTGCCCAGCACCGTCCAAGGGGGTGATGAAATGTGACTTTTCAGAGATGGAGGCTGTCCTTACCCAGGCTGGATCTGTAACTGCCAAGCAGATACTGAAGGGAGGTAACGGAATCACTTCCCGCTACTCCCTCTTGAGCAGCTTGTCCCTCTGTTCTGTACATGGCACGCCTGTGTCCCCAACATTCACTTGCTGAATCCTTAATCCCCATGTGGTGGTGCTTGGAGGTGGGTATACGGAAGGTGGTGAGGTATATATGAGGTAATGAAGGTGACCCCTGGATTGAATTAGGGCCTTTAAGAAGAGGAAAAACTAGAGCCCTCCCTCTGGTCTTAGCCACAGAGGAACACAAGGAGATGGCCATCTGCAGGCAAGGAAGCAGGTTCTCACCAGACACGCCATCTGCCACCACCTTGGTCTTGGACCCCCAGCATCCAACACTGTGAGGAAGGAAGGCCTACTGTTTAAGCCACATACTTTGTGGAATTTCTTAGAGCAGCCTGAGTTGACCAAGACACTGTCAGGAATCTTCCTCTACCTCCAAGTCTGGAGGGAGTTTGACAGGACCAATTCTGCACCACTTCTGAGCACATCCCTTTCCAGAAGCTCAGAGATTGTCCCTTATTTTGAGGGTCTGGCCGTGGGGGTGACATGAGGCCTTCCTATTCCCTGAAGCTTTCTCCTTTCCTTCCTGTATGTCTTTAGCAGAAGCAGCCATGTGTGTGTGTGGGGGGAACTGACCTTTCTGTCCAATTCACCAACCAAGAGGAGGGGAATCCCAGTGTCTTGGGAGGAGTAGGAGGCCTGTGTGTCCCAGTCGCAGGTGTGGTGTGTGCGCTGCCAGCTCTGACTTGACTTCCTTCCTGGTGTCGTCACTAGTCACAATATGATTACACCACCTGCAGGCTTGGAGCTGTTTGTGACTCGGCGAAGATTTTTAATGCACTTATACCTCAAGGAACTTACTGTGGATGATGCTGTTAGATAAACTAAAAAGATAAAAGCATGAACGGTGTTTTCCAGATGGCCTGTGGATGGCATGATGTTTCCAACACTGTTGTTTTCGTGCCTCTGGCACATATTAGTGCAGTTCAGAACTCTATTAGGAGGCTGACTAGGCCTTTGGGCACTTATTGTTTGGAGTATTTGTATCCCACAGCCATGAACCCAAATGCATAATATGGATGGGAATTGAAAATAATATAAAATCTTAAAAACTGGTTATCTTGAACCTTAAAATTTAAATTCAGAAAGATGCTTCTTTGCCAGGCCTTTTCAAATTAATTACTCAGAGTCCTGGCTTTCATCATTCTTTTCTCAGCTCATCGCTCTCTCTTTTTTAAAATTCTTTAAATCCTCACCTAAGGATATGTTTTTATTGATTTTTAGAGCAGGAGGAAGAGAGATAGGGAAACATCTATGTGAGAGAGAAACATAGACATTTGCCCATGCATGTGCCCCAAACTAGGATCAAACTCTCAAGCCAGACATGTGCCCTGACCAGAAAGTGAACCTGCAACGTTTTGGGGATATGGAATGATGCTCCAATCAACTGAGCACTCACCAGGGCTTGTCTCATCTCTTTTTCCCTGACTCACAACTTGCTCCAGTCATTCTGGGCCACTGCTGTTACTAACGAATATTCTCATTTTCCCACATCCCATCTCTCTGCTCCTGATTAATCCAGCTCAGAAACCTTCAACACACTACATGTGGATTCCTTTCAAATTAAGGTCTGTGAAAAAATAATAATAAATGTAGCCTCTTTAAAATGGAGTAGAGCTGCCATGCCAGAGAAACTGCACTGAGTGTCTTATGTCTCAAACCTTTAATGTTGTATCATATCGGGAGTGGATTAAACTCCTGGCTGTGTGGATGAGATGTTCTTCACCCTGCATTCTCACCCAGCCTTACCCACATAAACACTTGAGCATTCTGAGAGTACATGCACTCCTGGGCTTGGTTTTCTTAGAAAGTGATAATAAAATAGTTGATGCTCTCAGAAGAAATGAAAGATGCTTCACTATGGCAGCTTCAACTGGGGACGTTAGGTAGGAGTAACAAAACAATCAGACACTTGAGAATCCCCTATAGGTAGAACACAAGGTGTGTAGAAATAGACAAACTTATCAAAAGAGGGGGAACAATAACCACACTAGTGCTCATTTAAGAGCAAAGGTTCTCATTACATGATAGAGGAGGACTTGGCACCATATACATGTCCATCTGCCCAAAGCCATCTATAGGGTCCATGGAATTCCTACCAAGACAACAATGGTGCACTTCACAGAACTAGAGCACATATTCCAAAATGTATATGGAATCACAAAAGACTCAGAAGAGCCAACAGCAATCTTGAGAAAAAAAGAACAAAGTTGGAGTAATTATGCTACCTAATATCAAGCTACACTGCAAGCCATAGCAGTAAAAACCACCTGGAGCTGGCAGAAAAACAGACATATAGATCAATGAAACAGAACAGAGAGCCCAGAAATAAACCCACATCTTTATAGTCAATTAATATTAGACAAAGGAGGCAAAAACATACAATGGGTTAAAGAGTCTATTCAATAAATGATGTTGGTAAAATTGGACATATATATGCAAAAAAGGGAACTAGACCACCTCCTTATACCATACACAAAAATAAATTCCAAATGAAGCCCGGCTGGTGTGGTTCAGCTGTTGAATATTGACTTATGATCCTGATTGCAGTTTTATTCCTGGTCACTGCTCATGCCTGGGTTGCAGTCTCGATCCCCAGTTGGGGGCATGCAGGAGGATGCCAATCAATGACGCTCTCATCACTGATGTTTCGATCTCTCTCTCTCCCTCCCCCTTCCTCTCTCTGAAATCATTAAAATATATATTTTTTAAAAAGAATATATCCTACAAGGCTATATTAATCAAACAGCATGGTATTGGCATAAAAACAGACACATAGATCAGTGGAACAGGGTAGAAAGCCCAGAAACATACCTATGACTACATGGTCAATTAAGATATGACAAAGGAGGTAAGAACATACAATAAGGTAAGGATAGTCTATTCAATAAATGGTGATGGGAATACTGGACAGATACGCGAAACACAAGGAAACTACAACACCTTCTTACAAAATACACAAGGATAAACTCAAAATACATTAAAGACTTATATGTTAGAGCTGAAACCATAAAAATCCTAGAAGGAAACATAGGTAGTAAAATCTCGGACATTTCTCATAGCGATAATTTTTCTGATATATCTCTGTGGGCAAGGGAAACATAAGAATTAAATAAATGGGACTACATCAAACTAAAAAGTTTTTGCATAGAAAAGGAAACTATTAACAAAATAAAAAGACAACCCACTAATGGAAGAATATATTCACAATACATCTGATTGGTTAATATCCAAAATTTATAAAGATCTTATGACACAACACCAAAACACCATCCACTTAAGAAATGAGCAAAGGCCCTGAATAGACACTTCTTCTAAAAGAACATACAGATGGACAATGGACATATGAAAGGGTGCTCAAAGTCACTAATCATCAGAGAAATGCAAATTAAAATCACAATGAGATATCAGCTCACACCTGTCTGAATGTCTACCCTCAATAAATCAAGAAACAGCAGGTGTTAGTGAACATGTGGAGAAAAGGGAACCCTAGGGCACTGGTGGTCTGAATGCAGATTGGTGCAACCACTGTGGAAAACAGTATGGAGGGTCCTCAAAAAATTAAAAATAGAACTGCCTTATAATCCAGCAATTCCATTTCTGGGTATATATCTGAAGAAACCCAAAACACTAATTTAAAAGAATATATGCACCTTATGTTTATTACAATAGCCAAGGTATGGCGGCAACCCAAGTGCCCATCAATACATGAGTGGATAAAAAGCTGTAGTACATATATATACACATACAACAGAATATTTCTTTGCCATAAAAAAGAAAATCTTACCAATTGGGACAGCATAGATAGACCTAGAAAGTATTGTGCTAATCAAAATAAGTCAGAGGAAGACAAATACCCTATGATTTCACTTACATGTGGAATATAAAGAATAAAATAAATAAACAAACAAAATTGAAACAGACTCATAGACACAGAGATCAGACTGATTCTTGCCAGAGGGAGGAGTTTTGGGGGATGGGTGAAATATGTGAAATAGGATTAAGAAGTCAAAGTGATAGTTACAAACAGTTACAGGGATGTAAGGTACAGCATAGGGAATATAGTCAATAATATGATAATAATGTACAGTGCCAGGTGGGTACCTGAAATACTGCGGTGGCCACTTTGAAATTACATGATTGTCTAACCACTATGTGGTACATCTGAAACTAATACCAAGTAATATTGAATGTAAACTGTAATTGAAAAAAATACAGTTCAAAAAATAAAGTCTTAAAGAATAACAAATATATAAAATAAAAAGTAGAAGAGTATTACTCTTTTACCATTTTACTACCGTGTGACCTTGATAAGAATTTCACATGACTACGGCCTCTTAAATCATTAATATGACTAATGTACTTAAACAGGTTGGCATCAGGAATATGTAACGCAGGTATATGGTTAGTCTCCACATCCTGTTAGGTGTGCAAGTTGATCCCAAGGTTAGGCTCCAGCACTGTTGTTACGTGCCTTAAACATAATGTCCCCAGCCTGCTGCAGTCAAGTCTCCAACAGCAGTGTACTCATTACTGACTGCCTGTTGCTGAGAGTCATGTTCCTCTTTCCCTTCCACTTCTGTTTCCTCATCCTCTTACCCACTTTCTTCACTTTCTTTGTCATCGTCGTCTTCATCTTCTTCAGAAAAATCACCTTCCTCTCTTTCATTAAGTGCCTCAATTCTGCAAAAAAACAACTACGATGATGATCACATGCAACAGTATTTTAGAGCAGATCAAGCATCTCCTATACATAGGAGTGTCCCCTATTTTGAGCTGAAAATTCAAGAGGAGGGAAAATTCCCAAACTCTTTTTATGAGGCAAGCATCATCCTAATCCCAAAATCAGATAAGACACTACAAAGAAAGAAAATTACAGGCCCATATCTTTGGTGAACATAGATGTTAAAATCCTGACTAAAATACTAGCAAACTGGATCCAGCAATACATTAAAAAGATCATACACCACAACGAAGTGGGATTTATTCTGGGGACGCATGGTTGGTATAATATCCACAAATCAAAAAATGTGATACATCACATAAGCAAAATGAAGGACAAAAATCATATGATTATATCAATAGATGGAGACAAAGCATTTGACAAAACCCAGCACTCACATCTGATAAACACTCTCAGCAAAGTGGGAATAGAGGGATCACACCTCAACATAATAAAGGCTATGTATGACAAACCTACAGCCAACATCATACTCAATGGGCAAAAACTAAAACCATTTCTATTAAAAACAGGAACAACACAGGGAAGTCCACTTTCACCACGCTTATTCAACATAGTACTAGAAGTCCTAGCCACAGCCATCAGACAGGAAGAAAACATAAAAGGTATCCAAATTGGAAAGGAGGAAGTAAAACTGCCATTATTTGCTGATGACATGATACTGTACATAGAAAACCCTAAAGATTCCATGAAAATACTATTAGATTTGATAAATGAATTCGGCAAGGTAGCTGGATATAAAATCAACATCCGGAAATCAATGGCATTCTTATACACCAACAATGAACTTTCAGAGAGAAAAACAATACCATTTACCATTGCAACTAAAAATATAAGATACCTAGGAATAAACTTAACCAAGGATGTAAAAGACCTGTACTCGGAAAACTATGTGAAACTGAAAAAAGAAATAGAGGAAGATTTAAACAAGTGGAAGAAGAAACCATGCTCATGGACTGGAAGAATTAATATCATTAAAATGCCCATACTACCCAAAGCAATTCATAAATTCAATGCAACTCGTATTAAAATAACAACAACATAATTCACAGATCTAGAACAAATATTTTGAAAATTTATATGGAAACAAAAAAGATCCCAAATAGCTGCAGCCATCTTGAGGAAAAAGAACATAGTGGGAGGGATCACATTACTGAACTTCAAACTGTATTGCAAAGCCATTGTAATCAAAACGGCCTGGTATTGGTACAACAGGCATATAGGTCAATGGAACAGAACAGAGACCCCAGAAATAGACCCACGCCACTATGGTCAGTAAATATTTGACAAAGGAGGCAAGAGCATCCAGTGGAGTAAAGACAGTCTCTTCAATAAGTGATGCTGGGAAAATTGGATAGATACATGCAAAAAAATGAAACTAGACCACCAACTTTCACCATACACAAAAATAAACTCAAAATGTACAAAAGACTGAAATGTATGTCATGAAACAATAAAAGTCCTGGAAGAAACCATAGGCAGTAAGCCATAGACATCCCACACAGTGGAATTTTCACTGATACATCTCCTAGGGCAAGAGAAACAGAAGAAAAAATAAACATACAGCACTACATCAAACTAAAAAGCTTCTGCACAGCAAAAGAAAACAGCCTCAAAATACAAAGGAACCCGACGGTCTGAGAAAACATTTGCCAAGGATATATCTGAAGGGGCTAATTTCCAAAGTGTACAAAGATCTCACACTACTCAGCAAGAGGAAGACAGACAACACAATTAAGAAACGGGCAAAAGACCTGAATAGAGATTTCTCCAAAGAGGACACACAGATGGCCAAGAGACACATGAGAAAATGCTCAACATTGCTAATCATCACAGAGATGCAAATTAAAACCACAATGAGGTATCACTTAGCACCTGTCAGGATGGCTCCATCAACAAATCAACAAGTGACTCATGCTGCTGAGGATGTGGAGAAAGGGGAACCCCGGTGGGAGTGCAGACTGGTGCAACCACTATGGAAAACAGTATGGAGCTTCCTCAAAAAATTAAAAATGGAGCTGCATTTTGACCCAGTGATTACACTCCTAGGAATGTATCCTAAGAATCCTGAAACACTAATCAGAGAGAATATATGCATCCCTATGTTAACAGCAGCACAGTTTACAGTAGCTAAGATCTGGAAACAGCCCAAGTGCCCATCAGTAGATGAGTGGATAAAAAAGATGTAGGATGTATACACCATGGAATACTATGCAGCAGTAAAGAAGAGGGATCTCGTACCCTTTGGGACAGTATGGATCGACCTGGAGAAAATTATGCTAAGTGAAATAAGCCAGGTAGAGAAAGACAAACATCACATGATCTCACTTATATGTGGAATCTAAACAACTTAATAAACTGATGAACAGAATAGACTCAATGACATGGAGGCATACATCAGACTAATGAATGTCAGAGGGATGGAGGAGGGTTGGTGGCTGGAGTGGAAGAAAGTAACCAAAGAATTTATACACATATATGCACAACCCAAGGACATGGGCAATGGTGGGGAGAGGGACTGGGGAGGGGGAAGGGATGGAGTGAAATGGGTCATTAGGGAGAGAAAGGCACATCTGTAATATTTTAAACAAAAATAAAATTAAAACAAAAGGTTTTAGAGTGCAGAGCACACTACTTGCTACATACAGAATACAAAATAAATTAAGTTGCCTCTTTTTTACATTTGTAATCCTTAATCTAATCTTATCATTCCAAAATTTAGACCACATAGATATAGAAAACTGCAAGAAATCTTTTAAAATATATTTTGAAAATTTCACTGTTACCTCAATATTTTTCTCATTATTAGTGTTTTTAACTGTACTAATAAAAAAGAAAAAAAAAGGAAAGAAATAATGCCTCAAACAGTTTCAATGCTGTAAACACAGCTCATTGCAACGCGTATGCTTTACCTTTGGTAAATATCTCACCTTTTACTGGGTTCTAGAGTTCCTTTCAATTGATTCCCTGAAAGCAAACTATCAACCTACAATAAACAGAGACTGTTTTAAATATCATATTCTTAAATACCATGTAACCTTAGGAAATAAAATTGTAATCGTTTCCCCAATAGTTTTGGATGAACACATAGAATAACATGGAAAGAATTTTACAGTGAACACCCATATACCCACCAGCTAGGTTCTACATTAACATTTGACTATACTATACTCATTTGATCCATCTGTTCATCAGCCCTATTTTGTTATTTCAAAGTGAACTGCAATTGTCAATACATTTCCCCGTAAATAATGCACCATGGTATCACTAACTAGAGTTCAACATTTGCCGTAAAATTTACATACAATGAAAGGGACAAATCTTACATATACATTTGTGTGCACCCGTGTAACCAAACCCCATCAACGTATAGAAAAGGACCTTTACCCCAGAACACTCCCAGGAAGTATGGACTCTTTTGTGGAATCCTTTCACAGTGTGTTTCTGAGATACTTCCATATTGTTTGTTGTGTGTATCATTAATTTATTCCTTCTTATTGCTGAGTAGTATGCACTGTATGAACTCACCACACCTTTGCTTGTCCTCACTCTTTCTTTGTAATTCACACCCGAGGATATTTTTCCCATTGCTTTGCAGAGAGAGTGGAAAGGAGAGAGAGAAACATCGATGTGAGAGAGAAACATCGATTGGTAGCTTCCTGCATGTGCCCCAACCAGGGCCTGGGATAGAGCCTGCAACCAAAGTATGTACCCTTGGCCAGAATCAAACCCAGGACCCTACAGTCCAAAGGCCAATGCCCTAACCACTGAACCAAACCAGCCAGGGCCATCCTCATTCTTACATCTTACACCTTGATTTAGTATTTTCCAAACACTTCATGGAACACTGCCAATGTCCTCACAAAGCAGCCACATACCTGTTGTGTTCTTTTCTATAAATGATGTGAAGTCAAAGTGTATAAGAAAGAGGAAAGTTCTCTAGCTTCTCTGCTCTTGCTATTCTGCATCTTGTCAGGGTCATGAATGAGCTGGGCTCTTGTCCCCTGGACACCAAGTTCGAAATCTGTTCCGTGTTTTCCTTTAGGCATCCTCTGTAGGGACAGAGAGGAATGAGCTCACACTATCCAAGGCCCTTCCCAGAAGCAGGGCATTAAGGACTCCTGAGCCAATTCTTCTCCAGGGTGACAATCGTCGTTAGCAGCTTGTTGTTTTAATAACAATTTCTGTTATTCTCCCAACATCACACTAAACTACAATCAGATACAGAACCATATTCAATATACAGCCAAAGTTCCCCGTAAGCCCGTGACTCGTCATGTTTTATTTTTATTTCCACCAGAAGAGTATTTTGTTTTTGTTGCACTGCTATAATTCCAATAGAGTCACTTAAGAAATATTTATCCATCATATCGTTGGTACTTTTTAAATGAGAGTCCAAACTGGATAATACATGAGCATTCAGTAAATCTCTTCTCTGCCAGTGATAATAAAATTATTTTATTTAGTGGAAACAACACTTGGCAATTTTTTTAAATGTAAAATTAGCAAAGTTAAATAGGAATTTCAGAAAATAACCCACTCTTTTACTTTTTAAGTAATATATATTTGGTATTGAAAATCATGAAAATATCAAAATGGAGAGAAACGTAATAATTATCACCATGCTACCAGCTACCATCCTAGCAGGTTTCCTTCTATCTTTTTCCTACATATATGGGGTGTTCCAACAAAGTTTACATACTTTTACAGCTGGTAGCTCAATTTTGAAAATGAAATGTGTTTTCATAAACACAGCCTTTATAATTATTCAGAGTGTGTATGTATTTATTTTGGGACACCCTATATATAAAAAATTTATTGAAATACTGTATATTCAAATTTATATTTCTCAATCCCTCTTTCTCTCTAATACCAATAGAAACATTTTAACAAGTAAAACAGATGAACAGAATAGATTCAATGATGTGGAAGCATAGATGAGACTGATGAATGTCAGAGGGATGGAGGAGGGAAGAGGGTGGAGGGGGACAGAGTAACCAAAGAATTTATATGCATATATGCCAATCCAAGGACATGGACAATGGTAGGGATTGGGACTGAGGAGGGGGATGGGATGGGGTGGATTGGGTCACTGGGGAGAAAAAGGGACATCTGTAATATTTTAAACAAAAATATAATTTAAAAAAACGCCACAAACACCTAAGAATAACATGGGGTTTCTACTGCCTGCTCTAAAAGTATCTAAATAGAGATAATTATTTTAAATCAAATAAAATACATTTGTGGCATAAATGAAAAAAATATAAATAAAATAAAAATTAAAAGTAAATAAAATTAAAATGCCCCAGACCTTTCCTCTGCAGTGGCTTGGGTATCTCTGAAGCTAACTTACCTCAAGCCCCGCACTTACCCGTGCGCCTGCTGGGGTCCGAGTCCCTCGCTCTCACGTGCACACACGGGCACTGCCCTCTGAGTGGCCCTTTAGCCAGAGGTCCCGTGAACAGCAGCAGCCCTGGGGCAGACGGCAAAGGCGATGGGGCCAAGAGCGGAGCGGTGCCCACGCGGGTGAGGTGGGCAGTGGTTATGGTTAAAAGGCAGGACTGGGAGGGGCGGCGGGTTGAGGGGCTCAGGCCACAGTCACCATTTCCGGAGGCGGGGTCCCCGGTGTGTAGTGGGCGGAACGAGGGGCAGCCCCGGGTGGCTGAGGGACACTGGGATGGGCGCGATAGGGCGGGGAAGGTCGTGGGTCATGACTCCCAGGACTTGGACACCCGGCTCTCGCCCTGCCAGAGCCCGGCCTCCCCGCCACCTGCCTGAAGGAACAGCCAGAGGGACCTGCTGCCTCAGCTCCAGGCCTGAGCGCAGGGACTGCAGGGGGTCGCGAGGACACTCTGCCAGCATCTCCTTGACTCTGTGCTGTGCCTCACCGGTGACCAGGGAAACGACCCCAGTGGCCCTGGCAGGTGAGGCCACGCTGGGACGCCATCGTCGTGTGTCTGCCTCACAACCCTATGCTGCACCTGCGGCGCGGGGGACCATGTGGGCCCTGGTCACCTGTCGCATCCCTGTGCCGCTGCCGCAGGCCCTGAGCTTGCAGCCCCCTGCGCATTGTCCCCTCTAACTGGCCCACCCAGAGCCTGGGGTGGACACGAGGGAGTCCCACGCGCCCGAAACCCCACCTCCCGTGATACCACCGTGTGGACACAGGACTGTGAGGCCACGGGGTTACGGCCCTAGTTTTCTGATGCCAGTTTTGCTAAAGCAACCTTGATAGCATTTTAAGCATCTTAAACTCTTAAATTAACTGCAAGGAGAGCTTTCCTCCCGGCCCTGTGGGATACCCAGTTCTGTTGCACACACTCCTTTCAAAAGGCAGGTTTTAGTCTTTGCCATTTGGGGTGTTGCTGAAATTTCATTTCATTCTATTAGCAGTTTGGGGAGGATTGTGATTCTTTCTGTTCTACAGCAAGCCTGTGAGGAAACAATATCCCCATTTTGTAACCATGAACATATACCTCATTTTTTAAATATACTGGAACTTATACAGGACTAATAATACTAAACTTGGTGAAAATTTAGAGGTAAAAAGAATCTTAACATAAATTAGTTACAACAAATAAAATATTTGAACCCATATAAGACTATACTAACTGAAGGGAAAACTAGAATATTAACTTGATATAATATAGGTTCCTACAATAAAAATATGAAAACTTTATATTATTCCAACTGACTATAAAAGAAGAACTAGAATGAAATACACTAACACAACAAAACTCATTAAAAAAAGTTATAACTTACAGTTTCCTTATGAGCACCCTGCAGGACTCAGCAGTTCCAGTGCCCAGGTGAATAAGAAATGCCTGATCCCAAAGCTCCCAACCTTGGGAATTTGGCTGAGGCTGACCAGTTCAGAACACTGACAGTGAAGACCTATATCGGGAACAAGAAGAAGGCAGCGTGGCCATCCACAGTTTCTGTTCATGTCCACAATGTCCCCTCCCCCCTTCCTTCACGACACATCCATTGTGGCCTGAGGGGTCCTTTCCATGGTCCAGGGCATCCCAGGGTTGATAGGACACTGGCCATAAGGGATCCCCCTTGTCTGTGCTGCTTTCCCAGAACCCCTCTGGCTGCGAAGACAGGCAGTTCACCTTTTCTCTGGGGACTTACATACCTTCCTGAGTCTGTCACTCCTTTTGACATAGTGAAGAAAGCTTAACAGAAGTGTAGAGAGGAGTTGAGATCAAGTTGCCTTTTCCCCTATTCTTTTTAAGGTGACAGTGTTGAAGAAATCCCACCTCTCTTTTATTTTTTATCATCTAAAGCAATGCTGCTTTGAAGGAAAAACTGGAAATCTTCTAATATTCCTACAGGAAGGGTTTGCATTTCTGAAGGGCTGCTTTACTTCTCAGAGCCTATTTGGTTTCTGTTTAATTTCTGCAGGGATACAGCAAGTCTGAAGAGTGTTGCTGCAGCAATTATAGGAACACTAAGGAAAGAAAGCTACATTCTCAGATACTTCAGAGGGCAACGAGGATTGTGCATTTTACCTGCACAGAACAATCCCCCTTCTTAACTGGGATTGTCCCGTGATTGTCACACTGAGAAACAAAAGGAAAGGGCATTAAAATGGAAATGGGGAGGAGGGCGTTTGTTTTCAAGGTCTGATTTGGAAAGTGTGTGACTGGTGCCTTCCCATCCTTCTGAAGTACCTTAAGAATGCCCTGGATTTGAGTTTTGGAAGAGGAGCCTTGGTACCTGACAACCCTGCACAGGGGATAAAAGATAAGTATGGAATCCCTTCCTCCAAAGAGCTTCAAACAGCTCAGGTCATGGGGGCTGTGCTCCTAAGAAGAGCAGGTGCCTATTTGGAAATTCTCCTGAGCCCTCCCCTGGTGTATATCTGTGATTCCTCTAAAGATCTGGGAACTCCCAGGGGTGAAGGGAGAGTCACAGCAACTTCTAACTCTATGAAGACATGTGGAAGATGTTTCTTTTACTGTAAATACATACAAGTATAAAAGAAATTATTCATGGTAATACTTTTAATATAACGATGCTGTGTTTTATATAAACTTTGTATACAGATTTATCTAGCTTTGTTGCTCACAGCTGCCCAGTGATGGATATTTACCTTTCCCCTATCACCAAGGAGGAACTGGCTACAGAGCACAGGCTGGGAGAGGGAAGAGGGTGACATGCTGAAACCAGGTTTCCAGTTCTCACAATTACCTGTATTTGTATGTGTTTTAATTAATTTTTTGTTAACCCTAAGACTATTTTGTCCATTGATTTTTAGAGCATGGAAGGGGGAGGAAGAGGGAGAGAGAAAGAGAGAGATGCACTGAAGCCCTAATTCCAAAATCTAGTACATCGGAAGGTGACCTTATTTGGAAATAGGGCCTTTGCAGATTAATTATTGAAGATGAGATCCAACAAGACAGGTGTCCTTAGAAGCAGACATAAACAGGAGAACACACATGACAACTAATGCAGAGATGTGAGTTAGGCAGCTGCTGGCCAAGAAAGAGTAAGGGCTGTCCTGAAACCATGAGAAGCTAAAAGAGGCAGGAAGGGATCTCCTGATAGATTTTATGGGGAGCACGGCCCTGCCAACCCCAAGCTCAGAAGCTGGCCTCCAGGACTCTGAGACAGCAAATTTCCATTGTTTCAAGCCACCCGGAATGTGGTATTTTTATGGCAGCTCTAGGAACCTGACATGGATTTGTAACCCCAGTGAGTCATTAGATCTAAATCTAGTCACCTCATAAATGTGCCTCTTATGTCACTCAGTTGAATTCTCCAATTCTCCTCTGGTAAACAGGATCTGGATGAAGCTATACATACAAGCAACTTCACTAATTAAACTCTACATTATAAAAATATAACCCTTATCCATTAGCCCTATTATCTGTTCCTTCATTTTAATCTGTTGAGCACCACCTCTGTGCCAAGTACCAAGGCCCGCAGTCATGAACAAGATTCCTACCACAACCTTCCTGGTGCCGAGACCCCTGAGACACTCAGTAATCAGAGCCACTCCCACCCAAGCATGTCCCCTCCACGCTTGCTGTCTCAGGGACCCACCTGACCGCTGCAATGACTTGGTGGAGGATCCTCTGACTGCTGCAAACTGCGAAAGCCCATTTTTAAAGCTGGCATCATTGCATTGTTGTTAGTTTTCAATACATTAGTATGTCTAAAATACCCAGGGAAGTGACTCAACAGAAAATATTCAACATTCCCTGTTATTAATATACACAAGGGCTTTTCCAGAAATATGAGATACGATTTAATTACAGGCAAGCAAATCATTTCACTCTGCATGTGTTGTCGCCATCTGCACTTTCTGAACCTGGATATGGAACGTGCTTTAAAGGTATCCAAAATTAATTTGAAGACCCCGCAGGCTATCTCCAGTTAAACAACCGGGTAGAACATATCTGAGCTCAGGGACTAGGAGGCATTCTCCAGGCTGTGACATGGGGACATTGCTCATTTCTCTTCATGGTGCACAATATGCCATGATTTCAACCAACAAAGTATTCCTGGTGCCTAGGCAAGCAGTAAGCAGGAGACACACCCCAGAGCGAGGCCCTGCTCCTTCCTGCCACAATTGATACACTGTTGCTAAAGAGGCACCTGCAGTGGTCTGAACAATGATCAGTGGTGTTAAGTGTCTCACTCTTACATTATTTCTCTCCAGTGATGCTGCTTTATATTGGGGGTTGGATTAGATTCTCCTTCGCAGGGATTATTCACACAGGTTACTGTAGGTAAGATGCCAGCCTTTCTGGGCTGCCGGCTAGTGCACTTGGCTCCAGGTGGGGCAGGAGGAGATGCACTGAGGGATTCTCTTCCCTCCCCAGTTACTATCACGTATGCCTCCTCTGTGACTTCTATAAACATTGTCAATGAGTGATGGAGGGGGAATGAAGGCAGGAGATAGGCAATGTGAGGAAGACAAGGGCATCCCAGGGTTGTATTCCAGTCCCTTAAATACAGGGAAAGGAACATGCCCCAGGGCTCAGAATGCTTCGTGTTGAATCTGAAGCAAAGGTCCTCAACAGAGGCTGTAGAAAAGTCATATAAGGGGTATTGTCAAAAAAAATTTTACATGTGAAGCTATCTGGGTCAAGGTCACTGAAGACCCTGTATTGAAGTTGGCACTTGAAGGACCGTTGCAGGTGGCTGCAGCTATTTGGTTAAATCATCACGTTTTGTACACTGGGCACCAATGATATTCCCAAGGAGGCTGTAGATACAGGCAGAAATCACCTCCTCAGGGTGAGAGACTGAAAGAAAAAGCAGCTCAGACTGAATGTGGCCTTTTGAAAGTACAAAAGGGGGAAAAAAAAAACAACAAAACTTTTGAAAGTGAACATTTTCTTCTTACTCCATCAAAAAATTACTTGAAAATATAACCATCTGGAGTCCTGCGGAGTGAAAAACCTGAATTTGTATTGTCTACTCCAAGGCAACTTCAATGAAGACAGAGATGGGTAATTGGGAGCAAACGATCAAAGGAAGGAAGGAATGTCAACAAACAAAGGGCCTGCTCCTGACTTGATTTATAAGATAGTCAAAACTTGGACAAGTCTTTTTCAAGATAAAAAGAAACAAGGTACAAAACATTACAATGAATGCAAAAATTGGCACACATAATTAGAGGAGGCATCCAAAAACATATTATAAAGAATATTATCTGAGCCCAGCAGTTGAGCATTGACCTAGGATCTAGGAGATCGCGGTTTGATTCCTGGACAGAGCACATGCCCGGGTTGTGGGCTCGATCCCCAGCTGGGGGCATGCAGGAAGCAGCCAATCAATGACTCTCATCATTGATGTTTCTCTCTCTCCCTCTCCCTTTCCCTGTCTGAAATAAATAAAAACATTTTTGAAAAGGAATATGATCTGTGACAAAGACAGGACAATCTATCATTTATAACAAATTTGTTAACTTAGATGACATACCTGATTATGTTATAAAAATGTCTCAGAAACAAACATTACATAAATTGATCAATAGTGAATAAAAAAAATGAAAGTATATATTTTCACGAAAGGTACCCGTGAAAGTAGTGTCAGATTTATGATTTATGAAAAATACTTTAAAAACCAAGTTTAAATCCCCAAATTATATAAACAGCTCACATCAAAGATGCAGATACAATTCAAAGTTTATTTTATAGAAACAATTAAGAAAAATCTACCAGTAGTCAAATTGAGAAACAACAGAACAAATAAATGTTTAGGCCAATCCCACTAATAAACAGCATATAAACATCCTAATTAAAATATTAGCTAATACAGCAGAGTCTGAAAACTGCAATGTGGCATCGCCGAGTGCGTCCTGTCCAATGAATGTTCAGCAGCAGAAAACACACTAAGCTTATGTGCTACATTAAATGATTACAGATGATAAAACATACGATTTTATGTCCAAAAGCTGTTTTCTAAAATATTCCACCAAACTTTGATTAAAACTTTAATATGTAAAATTTTAGTGAGCTAGAAGTAAAAACGGAACTTCCTAGACTCAATGTATTTTATCCACCAGAAAACTATAGAAAAGCATCACATTTGTGGTGAAATATTGGAGGCATTTCTTCAAAATCAGTAAAGAGAGAAGAGAGTTCACTATCAGATTGTTAATCAGCATTGTACTGGGGCCCTTGGTCAATCCACCAAGCCAAGAAATAAAAAGATAAAATATATAGATATTGGGAATAAGTAATAAGTCATATACATATTCTAAAGGAGTGAAAAAATTCTGTTATATTCAGAAAATAGCCACAAGGCAATTTTGCATAGCTTTATTGTATGCTGGGAACAATAGAACTTATAGCAGATGGTAAGATCTGCTTACCAATACCCACAGAACTATAAAATGCATAAAGTTAACCCTAATAAAAATAAGTATAAGGTCTATATGAAGAAAATAATAACGTTTTACTGAAGGACATAAAAGAAGATTTGAATGAAAGGTGATCCATGCCCTATGCTGAATAGGATGATTCCATATTGTAAAGATAAGAACACTCCTCCAAATCACTCTGTAAATACACTGCACTGTAATAAAGCTCCTATTAATGGTATTCATGAATCTCAAGATTATCCTAAAGCTTCATTTAAAAGGAGGGAAAGGCCACAAGCACCACAAGAACATTCAAATAACATAAACAGGATAAGACAGATTTGCCTACCATGTTTCAAAACTCATTATAAAATGTGATTAAGAAAATATAATACTGCCATAGAAATGAAGAGATGATGGTCCCAAAACATCCCCAGGAGAATGGAGGGCAAGAAAGGTCATAATCTGGACTGGGAACACAATGTGCTGGCCATAACTAAAATTGTGGTGGGTAAATCATCCCTCAAGAGAGAAAATAAATTAGATCCTTCCCCCACAGAACTGACGGAAATACACGCAGGCATAAACATTTAGAAATGTAAATGGGAACATTGTGAATAAATGAGAAGAAAACATGTCATTATTTAACATCAGAACAGGAATAAGTACTTAAAAATACACACACACTCAAATAATGTAACACAAACACCATGGAAATTAATATATTTAATTAGATATTGAAATAATTGTATACTAAAACTCATTAAAGAGTATTAAAGGCCACAATGGAGATAATATTGGTGCTATATATATACGTATTTTTGCATATGTATCCTTGTGTGATTACATATTCTATATCAATGTTAACATCAATGTATGTACTAACACTATATATGTGTGTGTATTTAGGGTGTGTTTATTATTTGTATTTAAATAGTATGTATTTGTACTATATGTATATACACACAAGCACATACACATCAATAAAAATCTAAGAGTAATGGGCAAAAGATCCAGACAGACAACTCAAAGGGTCACAAAAGAGGAAATAAAAATGGTCATTAAAGCAACAAAAAGATGCTTAGCTTCACTAACAATCAGAAAAATTAAATTCAAATAGCAAAGAAATGCTACATCCATTGTTTTGCCTACAAATGGGCAAAAATTAAAAGTTGGTGTCATTTTGTCAAGGACAAAGGACAGTTCTGCTGAGGGGCCTCCTTTGGCACCACCCATTAAAGTTGTAGCTGTGTGTGCTTTCACCCTGCAATACCACCTCCTTCCTTCATACAGAACATTTCATAAAAGTGCATATGTGTATTTATATGTATTTATACTGATCTAAATATACATCCATCTACAGTAGCACCCCTCCTACATCCTTCTTATCAATTTAGCCTGGAATATATTCTTCACATTTTCCTTTGAGATGCTAACTTTTTATTTAGTTATTTTATTTCCTGACTTGCTAGACCAGACTGTGGTTGTATGGGATGAGAGCAGGTATCAGTCAGTTTCCTCACAGCATGACCTCAGTACCTGGAGCAGCAGCTGACACATAGTAGGCTCAGTAAGGGTTTATCCAAACAGAAATGTTATCTGATATTTATTGGTTAACTGATCACAGGGGTGGTAGGTCAGCAGGATTAGAAACACTGTAATGGAATGTCTGTGGTTAATGCTCAGTATCACCGAGCTACCTATTAGCAAGTACTTATACCCTTTAGCGTGTCTCCAAATCAGAACATATAAATATGTCGTGTATTTGCTGGGTATTAGAACTTGTATTAAAGAATTACGTAACTAGTCTATGCTTGGTAAGTGCCTCTTCTACCTCAATAAAGCCTTTTGGGGGAAGAACAGAAATGAAACAAATGCTTAGAATTAAAAACAATAAAGTAGAAACGTCAATTTTTCTTCCTAATAAAAATTCTGGAACCACCAAAGTGAAAAATCATGTCCCTTCACAGCACCTGCTCTCAAAGTGGCTTACAATCCAGTGGGGGAGACAGCGCAGTGCCCAGATCAATGAGGGGAACAAGGGAGGTCAGAGGGAATTGCAGTCCAGTGGGGTCTGTGTGTGTGTGACAAGGACAGTTAACAGCTGAGCAGCAAGGGATTCACAGAGATTCATCATCACCCAGCTTTCAAATCAGAACAGTACTCATTTGTGTGGAAGAAAAGGGGTCGTTTTAACCCACCATCCAAAGTCCTTGACTAGGGTCTGGGCTGAGGATGGCTCTGGGGGGTACTTAGACTTCAGCCTATGAATTGGTTTCCTGGCTGGGAAAGTCCTCTACCTGCAGGAATACCTGACAAGAGCTGCACAAAGGGGCTGTATATAAATCACATTCTAGCATCAGAATCATTTCATAAAGCCATATTCCCAGGTGATATTTCTTGGTGGATGGGAAGCCTGAGAGGTGCGATCAGAGCCCGAGGCAGGAGAGCAGGAGTTCCAAGCAAAAAATATTTAGAGAAGAATATCCTACTTATTGGCTTTGATGTTTTAAATCCATTTACCACTGTGTATCTGAAATGTAATAAACCCTCTCTCTGAACCATGTCTCTCCAGAATGTGATAGAAGCTTTCAAACGGGAAAACGTATTCTTCAGAAGAGGCCATAAAAGCCAGTAATGCATTTCTAAATGTTGAGAAAGCTTTTTGTTAAAAAAAAAAAAAAAAATCATAGGGTGACAACAGTGAAACTGGGAGTCTGGCTCTGAAATTTTGACTGAATGGGCTGTTCATCTCCATCCTTGCTATTTGCTTGCTTTATGTTTTACTCCTTGAAATAACAGGTGTGCTAAACTGCTCATATTGGTTGGTGAATGGGCATTCTTTGTATGTATCTTCTCACAAGCACCTCTTACCATCAGAGGTGAAGCCATCTAAAAGAAATGGCCATGGAATGAACATTAAACTTGGGGTCGGAGATATCCCTGATATGTGTACAGAAATATGGCATTTAAAACGCTGTGAGGGGACACATCATTAGTTTTGTAAAAATCAATCATGGCAGATAGGAAAACAGCAGTGGGCTTGGCAGACAGACAGGGAGTGAACAGTGAGGTCCCATCCATCTCCAGCTCTTGTGATTACGAGATTAAATATTAGTGTCTAAAACACGGGAGGAAAATGCCAGCTCTTGAAATACCAACTGTAGACCAGAGAACACTGAGTAAATACCTCATTAGGCAAATCCAGGTTCATAAGGTAGCCAAAAAAATGGGGTCCATGGGCTCTTTCCCAGGAAGCTAATTAGAAATTCAGGAACTGGACTTGAAGGAATGGAAAAAATGTTAATGCAACAGCTAAAAGTAATTTTTGTGGAAGAATATTTTATTATGTCACTGATATCTTATTTAATGCTATGCTGAGACAATGGAGACCAAAGAATAATGAAAAACCCTTCTAAGGGAATTAATAAAGAGTATTAGATACCCACTGCCCCATCCCACCCTTTTATGAAGAGTGATTCCTACCAGGAAATCTCAAGTGTGACGACAGAAAGGGCAGATGAGGACCATCTGCAAGTTTGAAGCTTCCACTAGCCTCTGTGGCCAGGCATGTCCCTTGTCTGCTCCTGAGACCTGTATCTGTAACAGAGACTCCCTGACCATTCAGGGTACAAGAGGGACTCGCCCTCCAGTTCACGGAACCTCACACCCACCCCCACACTCACCAGATGGGGCCAGTGCAGACACACCCCTGTCACCCCTGAACCTAGCATGCACATGCCTGGGACATGGGAGGACTCTGGGGTGCCTGGAGAAAACCCAAGCACATATGGCCAGAACACGCAAACCCCCACTCAGTAAATAAATCCTGAACCATGCTCAGTGATAGGGTCCCAAACCAAAAGGCTGCATGTTGTATGATGTCACTCATACAAAATATACAGAATCAGTAGATCAACAGAGAAGCAAGCAGATCAGGGGCAACCAGGGGCTGGACAGTGAGGGGACTGGGGAGTGGGGATGGGGCTTCTTCCCAGAGTGATAAAAGTCCCTTAAAATTGATTGTGGTTACAGTGAATTGTTCAAATTTCTGAATTTATTAAAGAAAACTGAACTGTATGCTTTCAAAGTGCACATACTGTTATGTGGACTCTATCTCAATAAAATTTTTATTAAAAAAAATGAATAAGACACATGAACATATGGGCATTAGAAAACATTTTTCATAAGCATGTGATTGTCAATCCCTTTATTCTCTACACTATTTACATATACTACAAACATCTGTAACGTGTCTCAGGTTCTTCTGGTTGAAAAACACTGACTTATTCTGCTTTATGCCATAGACCAAGCTGGGGAAATTATCCATCATCTTAATAATATGATGCAGAATTAGCTTGTATTACAAATGGCCAGATAATTGAAGGACATTTTTGTCTATAAACATAATAATTTTATTTCTCTAGCTGATCTATCATCTGTGTTTAATAACTTTTTATAAAATTTTATAAATTGATGAATTAGATGACAAAACCTGATTTTGTTGACAGGAAGACGCTACTTTCCTGGGCTTTCAATATTTGGTACAACCAGAGATACAAATGAAGCAAATATATCCAGAAATTCCTGTGAACATGCAGGTTCCCAAAGCGTGTGGGTGTTCCTAAGCTACCCCTATGCCCACTAATGTAGTATAAGAGTTACAGACGTACGCACAGCTATTCGAAGTTAAATTTTGTAAAATTGTATGGATCTTGACAGCATTAAGCTTGGCCCTGTTGTCTTCTTTTCTCTATAATTGTATGTAATTATAAGCCCTGGCTTATCAGCAGCTTCAACACTTACTGCTTTTTCACTTGTAGGCAAGACAGGATTCCTTGTCATAAAATATAAATTCGGTAGGAATGCGGTGAATGTGCTGAGGACCGATAAAGGGGAGGCGAGATGAGAGTGACCACATACAGCAGCCACAGACACCATCTGGGTGGCAGGAAGCGGTGGCTTGCCTCAGCTCAGGCAGTTGATGTTGTTACACCTATAACAACTCAATCTAAAAGAAATTCTTCAAGGACCACTTCATGCCCAGGTTCTATGTTGTGCTGATAACGTAGAAGTGGGGGAGGAGACCAACAAACTCTCTAACTGAATCGCATTCTGAATTTTTCATTGTCAACTCACGTTTGTATTACAGAGTATAGATTGAGGAAGAATGAAAGAAATCAGGTTTGCTCAGGTCGCTTTTCCTTGTGTCTGGGGTTCCAGGCCACGGGTTAGTGTATCACGTAAAGATAAGGCTGCCACTGTATCAGTCTTCCTTCCACCTTGTTAACAGGTGGCCATTACTATGCATCACAGGGTTTTGTAATCCTGACCAGCTTAAGTGGCTGCTCCAGAGTCTAAATGCATTCTGCACCAAGGCCCTCCCTTGGTGCTATGAATTGACTTAATTGCTGTCATGGAAACCAGATGTTAACTCGGTTATAGAAGCATTTTTTTTTTTTTTTTTTTTCTAGCTGGGGTCCAGAAATCTGACACATTTTGTATCAGTATTAAAGAGGTATTTGGGGTATGCTGGCCCACAGAATGTCACTGGGGAAGGAGAGGATCTGGCCTGGTGAACTCCCCAACTCCATCCCTGCCCGCATATGGACAATGCGCTGTGATGTTCCCGAACCCACAGTAAGTCCCATTCATCCGAGATGCTGGAGGACAATGACTAGCTGAGCTGGCCACACTGCCCGTGAGGGGCCTTAAGATGTCATTACAGGGAAAGCCATCATAGGCCATTTCCAAAGACGTGAGTGGTGTAAGAAGCAGTTTTCCTAGAGCTGAAATTTAAACAGATGATGGGGCATAAGAGGCAGGCATGGAGGTCTGCCAGGGTTTTGAGCTGTGTGGACCTGGTGGCCTTCTCCAGTCACCTAGGTTTATTGTGCCCCATGCACTTCTAGAGGATTCCTACATACCCTTTATTTAAGACACCTTCAGGTGGGTTTCTACTCCTCATGACTCAAAGCTATTTGCACAGAATGGTCAGCAAAATAGCACATAAATAATAGTTCCAGAAAGCTCTGCTGTTTGAAACATTTATACACATTTCTAATTCCTTCCCTCCTTTCCCTCCCACCTTTTTTGCCCTGAAAATGGCAACACAATCTTCTCGTCTCAGTGGGGAAACACCCTCTCTTTAGAATTCGGTGGTAATAATCTTGTGAGGAATAATCATTCTAGATCCACTGTACCATGTGAATTAATCTATTGCTCTGGTATCTCTGCTCCAGAACACAGGCTGGCGCTGAAAGCTCAGAATGAACTAATTAATTAGAGAGAAAGCAAAACCTAACATCTCTCGGTGGTAACCTCTGCAGAAGAAAGGGAGGCTTTAGGCTCCTGTGGTAACTGCGGTTGAAGTAGAACCAAGTTTAATAGGGCTAAGTGTTCTCACTACTCATCCGGACAGTCTAGTACAGGCCCAGAAGACACTTGTGACCCCCCGAGGCTGGTCTGAGGGTCTGTTCAACAGAAAACTGGTCTCTGACCAAAAGGCTGTCTGCCCCATTCACAATCCAGGAAAAACATACACATTCCATTTTTTTCCCTCCTATATAAAATATCTCCTGGTACTAGGTTAAGCCTCAGAAAAAGAGACAGTCATCTTAATCACTTTTGGTCACAATGAAATCCAGTTAAATAAATGTAACTAGAAAAAAAAATCTATCGTAAAGACACATGTGACCTTCATGGTCCCAAGGACAGAAACAGAGCAAACCTGAGAGAATAAAGAGTCCTTCCTGGGCTTTCTTGGCTCAGCCAGAAAATGACACCTTTCCTCAACCTCATCTCTATTGCACTAAATAGCCCCCCATACCCCCATGTAATTCCAAGACTCTGGGGAGCCCCATTTCTAACACGCTCCATTTTTGTGGTCTCGTAACAGTGACCCTGAGGTGGAGGTTCATGTGCAGGGACCCACTGAGTACACTCGGTAATGACACCTGTCCATCACTTAGCTCAATTTCTTTAGACAAAAGCATTTCTTTCTCAGAGCAAATCTAAAAAAACAATTTCACAGAAAGATTAGCCTTAAATATCTTGTTCCAACACATTTATAGCTTACAATACCTCTATACTTTACGTTTGTAGTTTACAAGTGGGAAATAAAAAATGGGGAGAAAACCCTGACCCTTCTTTAATCTGAATGCTTTCTTAACCTATTTTTACTATACTTTCCACATGTTTGAATGTTCATACACACACACACATACACACACACATATACGTTCTCCTGTGTCTCTTTCAGTTGAAACTGAAATTCTGTGAAAGAAAACACCAGCTATTTTGCGCAGGATACAAGAGAGGAGCTCCCTTCCCAGAACCATGACTTATAGAAATATGGGGAAGCATCTAAATTGCCTCCCCTCCACAACAGGCCCCTATAACTTCTCCCACCATTGATTTCTCCTGTGGAGCTGCAGCTCCGAGTGGCGGGCGCTGGGAACCAGGGCCAGGCAGCAGCTGCGGCACAGGGAAAACCAGGTACCGAGCACCAGGTGGCTTGATTTTAAGCGCAAGGCCTGGAGGTCTACACAGCAGGTACACAATTGAAGCAGTGTCTTCCTGGGACAACACCTTGAATCTGAAAGGGCCTGTTAGGGGAGTGTGACACTCAGATAAGGCAGTCATCGCTGCAACAGGCTGACTCTAAGGGACAGATATGCTTTTAAAAATCCAATCACATGTTTTTACTTGCCAGTATTACAAACAGGAAAACAAGCCAACTTGCTTCCTCCCCACTGTGACCTCCTTGGGGCTAAAGTGCACTCTGCCAAAGCCTGTTCAGCTGCAGGCAACCCAAAGTTTTAAAGGGATACACACTGGTCAATGCCCGACTGTCAGTAACCAGCCCTGTGTCTGGAAACAGGCACAATACAGCCCCTAACTAACCTGGCTGCTAGGAAAGTCCCCTGAAGAGATCAGACTCACAATTTACTGCCATGGATTTGTAGACTGGACTTCATCACCCTGCACAAGGAAATGATAAGCTATGTGATCAATGAAGCTCTACAGTGTATGGCATAAATTGATAGGAATCTGGAGAAGAGAGAGAAAGGTAATAATAATTTACATTTTATGTGCGGATCTGTTCCTTAATATTAAGGGCTCTATAAATCAGCGAGAGCCAAGTTAGAGCTAGAATACAAATAAAGAAAACGAATTACAAAATGCAGTATTTAAATTTTAAAAATTTAGGGAAAAGTTAATGTTGTTTTAGGTAATTCTAAAAAGACTAAAATAGCTGGAAGGTGTTCCTTTCACAGTCTTGTCTTGCTGGATGTTGTTGGCTGCTCTGTTCTCTATCATTTTGCTTGTCACCTATTTAATAATTCTAAATAATTACACAGATGTGGGGAGCTGTTGTGGCTCCAGGCACGGAGGAGCTGCCTGCGTGAGCTGCAGATGTGCTCCCCTGCTCCCAGGGAGATGTGGGTGAGCTGCTGTGGCCCCAGGCACAGTGCCTGGGTGAGCTGTGGATGTGCTCCCCTGCTCCCTGATCCAGACCTTGAGGCACCAAGGCGATACTAATTTAGTTTGCGGCCATAAATTCTAGAAAGGCTTATGAGGAAGCTGGCCCTGGCCTGAAGGGTTAAGGGACAGTCAAGCCACATACCAAGCCAAGGACTCAATCCTTCCCAAAAAGTTCCCATTAGAAGCTGAGACAAAGATAGTTACCAAGGTCTGAGCTCCTGCAGGAGGCAGGATGTTTACGCTGAAAGTGTGTTTGTGCAGCCTGGAAAGAACTACTTTGTATCGAGCAAGGGGAAGGAATGCCGGGCGGGGTGCTATTCAGCAAAAACAACAGTGCTGGTATAAATTGAGCTTGGAAAATAAACTCGGGGCTGCAGCAGTCACGAGCTGCAGTCCTCGTGATCCCATCTTTTTTGTGTCTGTCTTCTCTCCATCCTCACCCCTTCCTCAGGACCGTTCGACTCTGCCGGCGGGCTCTGGCACACAGAAACTTATTTCTTTGTCCAAGTTACCCACAATGATTTTCAGTAAAAAACTTTAGCCACACCCTACGCTTTAAGACAGTATTTCGTTTCTTTTAATATGTTTTTTCTTTTAGAGAGAGGGGAAAGGAGAGAGGGAGAGTGAGGGAGAGAAACATCAATGAGAGAGAGACATCAGCATTGATCAGCTGCCTCCTTCCTGCACATTCCCTGCTGGGGATCAAACCCACAACCCAGGCATGTGCCCTGACTGGGAATCAAAGCTGCAACTTCCTGGTGCCCGGTAGAACACCCAACCACTGAGGAACACTGCCAGACAGTACACTATTTCTATTTGGAGTACCTCCACTCAGGGCTCCCCATTTTCATTATTGAGGATCCAAAGCTGCTTATCAACATAAAATGCGTGTGCTCCCGGTGTTTACCAGAATGCAGTCTCAAACTCACCACCCTCTCCAACTGTGAGACATGAGAAATGTGACTCATGGGGTCTGCTGCCAGCAGTTACTCTGTATTTTTTATGTCATCCCTACGTTAGACTGTCTCCAATGTGCAAACTCAAACTGCATTGTCTTCATTGCCTTGAGATCCCCTCGGTCTGAATCCGGTAGGATGCTATGACCTCTGCTCGTGGGGAGGGATGACAAACTCCATGTTCACTAAGAGTAGTCCTAGTGTTTGTAGAGACAAATGGAAAACTGGATGAGCAATAAGACTCCAGAAACATTCTCACTCAAATGCAGTCAATGGACTTTCAACAAAGATGACACATCAATAAAATGGGAAGGGAAAGCCTGTATTAACAAATGATTCTGGAACAAGAAGATATTATTGGAATAAAATAAAAGCCTCAACTCCTAACTCTACAAGCAAGATGAGTTTTGACATTGATCACAGAAGAGCTCAGACAGATCATCCTACATAGTAGACACCCAAAACGTGACCATCCACACCTGCAGCTCCCAAGACCTGGAGGCTGTGGAGAAAGAAGGTGAGGAGACAGGTGGCACAGCCAGACCCCCAAGACAGACCACTGTACCTGGAAGAGCAGATTGATAATTGGAAATCCGAAACTAGCAAGAAAAATTTGTGAGGGAGAAAATGATGGAGGAAAATTGCAAATACTATCATCAAAATACTTATACAGATAGAATAAGCAGATGCATCCATGAACAGAGACGATGACGTTTAAACGTTTCACATTTAAGAAGACTGGGAACATTATTGAGCAAGTGTATGATACAAAATTCTAAACAGCTATGAGTTCAAGGAAATCCCACAAGTAAGGCTGCTAAGAATGTACCCTTGTGAGTAAACAACAGAGTTGTGGAACTAAACAGTTATTTATAAAACCTGACATTGCTGGGGGGACACCAAGAGGAGTCCAAAACTATGGGTGTTCATACACTCTGACCTGCCCTGACACTGTAGTTGTGATATTTATAAATTATGTTTAATGACCAGCAATAATTTGAGAATCTGAAAATGTGTGCACATAAACACACTTTGGAGTACCTTTAGTGTGAACTGGGGTTTCCTGCTCCTTACCAAACAGCACCCTGACTCCAGTTATTCCTAGTATCCCACATCCTGTTCCAACATGAACCCTGGCATTGGTCTTGCCTCTATCCTGCCTTATACATGGTAGATTCACTCAGTTGCTGCTCCTTTCTTCCCTTTAGGATCAACCCCACATTACCAAGGAAAGTGTTTTCATGTAACATTTATTGTGAATACATGAATAAATGAAGGGCTTATGTCAGTTTAGACCAATATGAGTCCTTAATTTTCTGTGGCCTGCTGAGTCAACAGTAGACTAAAGATGGTCCCTAAATAACAGCAAACTGACCTTTAATTTCTAGTCAGTACAGGGCATTTTCTGTGCTGCCCATGTCACCACAGTCCAGCTGGGGGCTGGTCACAGCAGTGCTCACCCTGCAGTTTTGAAGGGAAAAGAGCCATAGAGAATGTATTGCCCAGAATTGAGGTATGAATACGTATTTCTAGCCTGGCCAAGGTGGCTCAGCAGTTGAGCATTGACCCATAAACCAGGAGGTCAGGGTTTGATTCCCGGTTAGGGCATATGCCCTGTTTCAGCCTCGATTGCCAGTAGGGAGCATGCAGGAGACAGCCAATCAATGACGCTCATCATTAATGTTTCTCTCCCTCTCCCTTCCTTTCTGAAATCAATGTTTTAATTTTTTTTAAAAAATATTTCTAAGGAGGTGTATCACCAAAAAAACACCAAGCTCAGTGTCTAAAACTCTTCCCCAATTCGGGAAAGGAAACACCGCCTTAAGCTTAAAATACTGACTCCTGCATCACAGCAACTGAAGTGAACAGTAGACTACAACAGGAACTCTGAGTATGTTGATACTCTTGTGTAAATAAATATAAATAGAAGTAAATGTGTTTTCCTCTAAAACAATTGAAAACGTCATCTGTGTCATTGGATAATCAATTTAGAAACTGTGAATGATGGATGTCATTTGGAACACAATTCTGTTAAGATGGATTGAACTCATAGTCAGGGCTGGGGGGCAGAACAACTCCTCTCCACATTAACCCACTGAGACTCGACATATCCAGCTGTCGGTGGAGGACAGCTAGGCATGAAAACTAAAATTCTGAGTATCTTACACCCTGAGGAATGTTGATGCCAAGTTTTGTTGAAATAATGAGATTTATTCCAAGTGTTTATATTCATTAATGTGCTCCATAGCATAGAAAGGATACTGGGTCTCTCCTGTGCTTTCTGTTTTCTCTAATTGTTAATGCTTGTGACAGTTTATATCTTGCTACCATAAACAGTAAGGTTTTCAATCTCTCCCTGGATGTTGCATACCAGTAGATCCAAGAATTCCTTGTTGTTTTTGGCAGAATGTAGTTCAGTCCTCTTTTTTTATTGTTTTGTTTCTACTTGCCCGAGTATATTTTTGCCATTGATTTTTAGAGAGAGTGGAAGGGAGCGCGGGGGACACAGTAAAACCAACGTGAAAGAAACACATTGATGCGTTGCCTCTCGCACAAAGCCGACGGTCTAACCACTAAGCCACACTGGCCAGGGCTGTCTTTATTTTTGACTTTTATTGGTGTTATGATGTATGCATGCTACAACATAATTAGATTAGTAGCAGTCCCATTTATTGCTTTCTTACTCCATGCAAGGCATTGGGCTCAGCACTTCACACACAGCATCTCACTGAATCCTCACAGCAGCCTGACTCTGAACATGAGCTGCTGCCCTGGCTCCCTATTGCCGCTGTCACAAGTAACCAAAGACTTGGTGGATGAACACAAGTTTGTCTTACAGAGTCGGAGGCCCAAAATCTGAAACGAGTCTCACTGAGCTAAAATTTTCATTTCCAAATGGCATGTACCTAACAACTCCTTTATAATTGTAGTTTATCAAGTATAAAACAAAATACCTATCAGTGGGTGACTGCTTAAATAAATCATGATTAAATTACACATTATAATGAATACCACTATATTAAAAGCATATCATGTGTAGCATATATTTTTATCATATATGTTGATATAATCAATCATGTACATCTGCAATGGGATATAAAGCAGCTAATCAAAAATTTGACACTGATCTTTTATTGATTTGTCAAATATATAAGGGTAAAAACAGGGTTCTAACACCACAGCTACTGCATAATCCCATGTAAGAAAGTGTATGTCGCATGCATGTATGTGTTAAATAGTTATGCATAGGAGTGAGTGTGGAAGGATATGCCTCAGAGTGTGAAGTGGTGATCACTAAATTTGGAATATAACTGATTTTCCCTTTTTCCTCTATACTTCCCTGAGTTGGCTGATTTTTATAAGCATACTGTATCTAATAATCAAACAAAAATATAGAACTACTTTTCCTTTAGGAATTAAATTACAAGTCAAAGTGGATGTCATGAATCATGGTCCAAAAAAAATAACTTAAGTAATACAGTCTATATCTAAAGTTCCATAAATAAAACTAAACAAACATTTCACATCCATGTGCTCCTGAAGGTTGGCCGATAGCCATACCCAAAGGTGACTACATGTAAGACTGGAAAGCACACAGCTAGTTCTGCAGTGTTTATGGAAAAGTTCTGTGTTATTTAAATAACATAATATGCACTCTCTCAAACTGTAGCTTTGTTTATATTTTCTCTAATATGTTCTCAAGTAGTAAAATATATTCATAGCTATACTTGCCAACTTGATCTTTACAAATAAGTAGGATTTCTTTTTTCTTTCCTAAACTGCATCAGAGACTATAGGCATGTGAAGGTAACTTACTCAGCTTATGTGGGTGTCACATGATGCAATAAATTCCTACCCTCTTCACACAGGAGTTTTAATTCTGTAAAATGTTTACTTTGGGGTAAAGATTTATTAAGTTGTGCAAGTGTATGTAAGCTTTACTCCAGCATTGTTGATGAGAAAACATATGATACATATGATAAATTGCGTTATTTGTATCATTTTTATTTTCATACAATGAAGAATTTCATTGGAAATCTGTTCATGCAGTTTCATTTCGTTACTGAGGCTATATTACCTACTGGGATGGGGAAAAGATATATGATTTTAATTTAGTTTTCTAAGCTTTTGATGGAGAATACTATGTAACTTCTACATAACATATCAGATCAAAATTTACTGTTCCCTTTCCATCCAGTGAAAGAGCCCCAGCCACAGGGTTTCTATGTGCTGGTTTGACTGCCGCAATACTCTTTTCTCTTCTTTAGCTCTCAAAACAAAGACACAGGATCGTAGGCTCTGGGCAGCTCTAATATGTATGATAAAGGTCCTACTCCTTTTTTAAAAAAATTAAATCAGACTTTAAAAATACATTTCCAAGCAACAGATTAAACTAAAAATAATCACTTCAGATATAAAATGTCAAGATTTCAAGAAAAGACTATAAAACTATTGAAGGAAATTTAATTGCCTGAAAAATGACTTGTACTGACTCATGTATAAACCATAAGAGACAAGATTTTATCATGAAAATTGTGCCAAAGTCCCAAGTCCAATTTCTATCATGAAGGGGTTAAGGCCTTAAGCACTGCACTGTCCTCATTATGAAGGGAGCTTTCTGGTCTCCACTTCCAGCGGGTCCTGAGCGGGCTTCCACTGGATAGGGGGTGATTATATACCTTGTTGCTATCCATTGCAGGGAGGATTAACTCCTTGTAAATGAATTCTTTCTCAGTATTTCAAATTATCCTTAGACAGTCTTGGCTTATTTTGAAATAACTCAGGAACTTATTTCATGAGGAAAATTGAGAAACAAACTTCAAATTTCAGTGTTAACTTTTCTTCCTGAGCAACAATGATAGGGTGATGGGGATAAGATAGTAACCACAGACATAGCACACCTAATGGATGTATGATTATGCGAGATAGCAGAGAGCCCATCAGAAACCATGGGTCTCTCCCTGTTCCCTTTTAATTCCATTCCACAATGATTTCCCCAATGAGTGTTTGTAAAATAACCTTCTCAGAGATAAGTTCCAGATATCTCTGTAAATTGGATAGATTTTATTAATAAATTGGTCATTTCATCAATCATTATGTTACTAATACACACAGAATCCAGCCCATTTAGATAGCAGGGATGGATACCTGCAGGGATCTTCCTGCAAATAGCTGGAGTCCACACAGAGATCTGAAGTTTTGGTGACACTGCATTACCATTTTCCTCTTTGTAATATGTGTATTTTCTCACAATTGAAAAACTAAAAATATATGTAAGTTTTACCACTTAATCAGTTGTAGACTTCAGGGGCAATGAGTAGATTCACACTGTTATGCAACCATCACCACATCCATCTCCAGAATTTTTCATCTTCCCCAACTTAAACTCTGTCCTCATTAAACTATAACTACCCATTTCCCTTTCCCTCACCTGTGGCAACGACTATTCTAATTTGTTTCTGTGAATCTGACCACTCTAAGTACTTCACGTGAGTAAAATCACATGAAGTATGTGTTCTGTGTCACTGGCTGGTTTCATTAGCATAATGTTTTCCGTCTTCCTCCCTATGGTAGCATGTGATCGAAGTCCCTTCCTTTCCAAGGCTGAATAAGATTCCACTGTATGCAGAGACCACATTTTGTGTGTCCATTCACCTGTCAGTGGACAACTGGGTTGCTTCTACCTTTTGGCTTTTGTGAATGACGCTATGAACATGCCTGTACAAATACCTGTTCTAGTCCCTGCTTCAATTATTTTGGATGTATACCTAGGAGTGGTGACTTAATTTTTAATTTTTGAGGAGCTGCCATACCATTTTCCACAGAGGCCGCACCATTTTATATTTCCACCAGCAATGTACAAGTTTTTCAGTTTCCTCATATCCTTCCCCACATTTATTGTCCACTGGCAGAGAGGGTATTGTTTTTAATAACCAACCTAGTGGGTGTGGTGTTCTTGTACTTTTAAGGACAGGCATCTGGAGAAGCTACTGTTGAAAAAGTCAGCATCCACATTATAAATAGGAAACATTTGTATTATGTGTAGCATGGAAAATGGCACATAAACCTACTTAAGGAAGGCCGAAGGCATCCCTCCTTCATGCTGCCCCTCAGACCAGTTCACTCCTCCTTTCAGTGAGGTGCACACATGGCTCACAATTTTCTCACCATTATTCCAGCAACAGGAAGAGTACACACAGTCTGACAGAAGAGACTGATATTAAATAAGCATTTAAAATAGCCCTTATGGGACAAGCCCAAAGAAGCTCAGGCTCAGGATACCAGGGACACTTTCTCCAGGACATGGCAACTGTCCACACCTGAGTGAATACAAGTGAGCCAACAGCTAGGGGAACTAGGAAATACCCAGGTGGAAGAAACCAGCTCCAGAATTGAATGTGGTCCTTCCCAGCAGATTCCAGCAGCTCAGTGTTTGTTTACTCACCACCGTGAACAGTAAACCAGGCAGGAAGTAGGACAAACTGGCTGCCTCAGAAACACACCTCTACTAACGAAGGACGTTCACAGAAAGGTTCAGGTTCCAGTGAATTCAGAACCCAACCGTTACTGAGAAATTTTATAGCACACACGTCATATATCCATGGATAGAATTACCTGCTCCCCACCCCCCCCACACATGCCCAGCTGGAGTTTTCAATGAAAGAGGCGAGTGTGGTACGAAAGAACTTACTTGCATCTCCTGTCCTTCAGCTTAGAAACACGGGTCATGGATGCTCCGGGGCAGAGACAAGGTGACATAGGAGGTAGAGCTAAGCCATCTGCAGAGCAGGAGAGATACTCTTTACTAAATGTCCCTGAGACCAATGCCAGCTGTCACAGGACACAAACTCAGAGCAGGTATAACAAACATGGGTAGTGTGTTGGTTCCCCCCTGGCGGTTTCCAGTACTCCAGGCTGACGCTTGGTCTCCCCCTGCAACTCCAAACTCTGCCTCCAGGGTCAAAAGACCTTTTTCCCCAAGTCTAAATGTCCACAGGAGGCCTTCTCTTAAGGACAGCAGTGACAGTGGACCCTCCTTAATGCAGTACCGATTAGCGTTAACTAATTCCACCTGTAAACACTACTTTCAACTAGGATCCCCCTCTGAGCTCCAGGGCAACCTTGAGCTTGGGGAGGATGCTACTTGGGTCTGCCCAAATGTAACTATGGAACTCAAAGCGGGGAGAAGACATGGGTGGGAACTGCCTGGAAATACAAAGGTCCACAGAACAGTCTCGGACTAGGATTCCTTAACTCGTGGGCAAGAAGCCAGGTTGTGCCTTAGTGTGAACTAAGCCTTGAACCCAGGTATCTGAAGTAGTTTCAAAAGCCTCCCCACGTGGACCTGCTGTAGCACCGAGTGTCAGGTGCACTAAGAAGTTAAGGTTTCAACCCCGTTTCCATCACGGATGTTGTCCCCCGAAGTCACATGCAAATAATAAGGGGCTCCCCCTCCGACTGAGCTCACCTGCTCCCAGGCCGCCCTCCATGCACTGCTGCAAAGGGAACAAGGTCCCCTGAGAAGGCCCAGCAGCGGCAGGTGCGCTCCTGCCCCTGTGCGCAGGGAGGACACCGCGTGGGAGCCTGCCGGGCAGGGGCAAGATCTTCCCAGAACCCACCCAAGCCCCAAGGTGCTGAGCTGCTGCCTGGAGAGCAAAGCGTTGAACAGCAAACCTGTGAGACCTTCACATGAGACAGGAACTCACCAAACACCTGGCTCGGAAAGCCTGCGGCTGTGCCCGCCAGAAACCAGAAAAGTCCGAGCTGGGCTGCAGGGAGCTGGGAGGCTGTGCTTCCAGAGCCCTGCATTTAAGGGGCCCACCTGGTTAAGGGGACCACCTGCTGAAAGAGCCTAATGGTTAAAGGGCTCACGTGCTTAAAGGGCCCACGTGTTTAATGGGCCGGGTGTTTAAAGGGCCCCTGTTTAAAAAACCCACCGGTTATAAGGGCCTGAGGACTGGGGGGCGGCGCTTGGATGCCCTCCTGGCCCAGAGCAGAGTCTGCAGCTTGGAAGCGCCTCCATGCTCGCGGGGGCCTCACTGCAGCCAGGGGGCCACAGGCTCACTTCCGGAGGCCCCCTTCCTGCCACCCCTGGCCCACTTCCGGCAGCGCCATTTTCTCCCTGGCCTGGCCCCAGCACCGCTTCTGTCGCGAAGCCGGACCCCCAGGACTCCACCCAGGTACAGTTCCCAAGTTACCCTGTGTGCTTACCTTCTGGTTCAGTGGCTCCTTTCTGAGTGTGTGGGGAACGCAGGTCAGGGGAGCACGGGGGCTGGGCCTGAGGGAGCACAGGTCTTAGGGGCAGCGACACTTCCCACCCAGTAATTACAGCCTGGTAGCACCTCAGGGACCGGCGCGGAGGCTGCAGTTTGAAAGCGCCTAAGGCTTCCTGGGAGGAGGTGCAGTGCTACATGTAGAGCCAGGCCTGAGGCCGGGCTTGAAGGGGCCTACTTGGTGGGGGGGACTCTCCGCACCCTCCGTCGCCTAAGTTGAGCCAATGCCCCACAGGCTCATTTCCGGAGGCCCACTTCCCGCGGCGCCATTTTCGCCCTGGCCTGGCCACGGTTGCCTGGACCCGGTGCCGCTTGTCTTGAAGTCGGACCCACAGGACTCCACCCAGGTACAGTCCCCAAGGTGCCCTGTGTGTACTTACCCTTTGGATGGGTGGCTCCTTTCAGAGTGTCTGGGGAGGTGGGTCAGGGGAGTCCAGGGGCTGGGCCTGAGGGAGCTCAGGTCTTCCTGGTAGGGACACCCCCACCCAGTAAACCATTACAGGGGGCAGCATCTCAGGGGCCAGAGCGGAGGCTGCAGTTTGAAAGGGCCTGCGGCTTCCTGTGAGGAGGCGCATTGCTAACAGCAGAGTGAGGCCTGCGGGACGGGCTGGCAGGGCCTGGCGGGGGCTGGTTGTTAGGGGGGACTCTCAGCTCCCTTCCTCGCCTGACTGGAGTCAATGCGCCGCAGGCTCACTTCGCGAGGCCCACTTCCTGCGACCCCTGGCCCACTTCCGGCAGCGCCATTTTTGCCCTGGCCTGGCCCGGCCCAGACGGCCTGGCTCCAGCACCGCTTCTGCCTTGAAGCCGGACTCACAGGACTCCACCCAGGTACAGTCCCCGAGGTGTCCTGCGTGTACTTACCTTTGGAGTCAGTGGCTTCTTTCAGAGAGTGAGGGGAACGCGGGTTAGGGGAGCCCGAGGGCGGGGCCTGAGGGATCCCTGGTCTTCCCCGCGGGCGGGAAACAGAGACGCAGATGCTTCCCAGCCAGTGAATAATTAGAGCGAGGCAGCGCAGTGAGCAAAGGCGGGGACAGGGCATGGCCGAAACCATGGCTGCTGAGGGTCAGCGGCATGCCCCGCCCTGAGCCAGGTGGGGAGCCCTTGAGGGGGTGCTGCATAGACACCTGCTGAGGAAGCGTTTTGAATGTATAAAGTCCCAAATGCATGGAGCTTAAGGTACAGAGGTTCCCTGGGTGGTCCTGAGCTAGGCTGGGGTGGCCTTCAGAAACACGGTTTCCCTGGCAGCCTCTAGGGGAGGTCGAGCTCTCACCTACCGGGAGGTGACACGTGGGTGGAGATGCCACGCCATGAAGATCAGTGACACCCAAGGAGGACCTGACGCTGGCTTTTAGATGGAGGAGCCATGATGGCGAGAAAGGTAGGGAACCCTCGGGTCCAGGCCCCAGGCCCAGCTGTGTTGACCTCACTTGCGACTGGGAGCTGAACCCTGCCCGCAGCCCAGGATCTTGGAGGTGGCTTCTGACGTAGATCCTCCAGTAGGATCCTGGCCAGACACCCCTTTATTTCAGCTGTATTAGACCCCCAGCAGAGAACCAGTTAAAACCAAGTTGGACGTGTGACCCAGGGTGACGATGAGATAGTAAGTAATGTTTTAAGCCACTAGTTGTGGTCACTTGTTATGCAGTAATTGGAAAGGGCACAATCCGGACAGTAGGGGATTGGTTGGGGAAGGAAAGGAACCCCAAGTATGTCATCCAAAGAATGAATATGTTGTGATGTCTTAGAAAGTGATTGACAGCAACAGTCCTCAATAAGAGCCTTCAGAAGGTATTGAGGTTTTGTCTTCGTTTTTGGAAACTTGGGATCAACCAGAGCCCATGGACTTGAAGTTGGCCCAGTTAAAGACCCCTTCCTCAGAGTGAGCTGACAACTGGTTCCCTGTGGTTTTCAGCTCAGGGTCCTTGATCTAAGCTGGTGGATCCTGAAGGATGGATTCTCCAAGAAGCTACAGGGCCAACGTGTCCTTCTAGCAATAGCTTGTTTAGTTCTGTCTCTAAACCATAGCACAGGAGATTATGAATCTTTCTGAACTACTTTCGGCAAATCCCTTTCCATGATATAAGCCATCTGGTCCTCAGGAGGTAAAGTTTTTCCTTATATATGGCTGGGAACCAGATGTAACCCTGAGAAGAGTTAGGTAAACTACCCAGTGTCAGACTGCTGTTACTTGGTAGAAACCAAGTGTGATGTTCATTTGCATTGCCATTTACTGTACTTGTCCTTCTAGAGGTTAGTGTTTCCTGGTGGAGGAGTCTCCAGGGAATGAGATAAAGTGGTCCATTAAATCATTGATCAGAACTCTTCTAGAGAGGAATCAATGTTTAAAAGACTTTTATTCTTTTATTAGTATTTTCAGCCAGTCAAAACTTAAATTGTAATCTTAGGAGGTTATGTATATTTCAGCAAAGGTTAAGTCACTCCCCTAAGATCTGCTGGGCAGAAGAATATTTCCCAGTCCTACGAGGTCAGCAAGTCCAAAAATAGACATCTGCGTGTCCTTTAGCAAATTGATCTTGTTAAATGAAGGAAATAACACATTCAGTTCTATACACAGGGCTAATCCCCTAATCACTCTGACTTGCTCTAGCATCTGGGGTGTTGAACTGACTACTGACTCCTGATATGTTGGGGCCAGGGTTCTGCCTGATTGATTCTGCTTCATAATCAGTATCGTTTCTGCTTTGACATTGTGTAAGTTGTGTACCACACTCATATCATGTAGCACACAGCTTGATATTTTATCAGACCCATCTGGCCTAAGCACTGTTGGCTTTTTATGTTTTCTGTTTTTTAATTCCATAAATATAAAAGTTTTGCCACTTTTCAACCACCCTTAATAGTTGGCTGGTGGTTGCCAAGGGGTGAGGGAGAAGGGTTGGGGATTGGTGAAATAAATGCCAAAGTACATGAACATTCAAATGTGCAGAAAGCAACATAGTGAGTTTCAGTTTGAGTTAAAAAAATCTCAGAAATATGTTCTAGGACTTGGAGTTCGAATTTGAGAAACCAACTTTTTTTGGTTTGAGGTAAAAGTCCTTCGAACTCTAATATCCCGTTTGAAGTAGTTGGAGTCATCCCCACTGTTGTGTGAGTGAGCCCACACCCTTCCCAGGACCTGAAGAGGCCGTTTAGGAAAAATGCCAGAATAGGTGGTCTGGGAGAGCTGGAGAGGCAGAGGGGAGAAAGCACTGATGGCATGCAGTTCTCAGGGTTCCAGAAAAAGGGACTGGTTAGTTATCTTGGCATTGGGCATTGGAAAACTGAAATTAACTTCTTAGATGAAGTGATTTTAGTTAGTTTCTTACTGTATTTAAGCAGATGCAAAATGTGTAGTAACTTGCTTTGAAATTTTCTCATAAGATATATGTGACATGTTAATTTATTTGGTCACAGTGGAGTAAAGGGAAAGGAAGCATCAATTGTGTTGAGCTTACAGGCTCCTTTTCCCCTTGAAAAGTCAGGCTTGTGTTTGTTGAGAGCCTCCAGTGATGATTAAGCCTATAGTAAAGAGCAGAGTCAGCCACCTAATACTTAGTGTACCTTTGGAATGAAATGTATGACATGTTCAAGGATGTATTCCTATGTGAGTGTTTCTGTTCTCCATTCCTCTTGTCTAGCCAAGAGATGAAAAAGAGATTTTATTTTGCATGGTACCTCCAATCCACTGATTGGCATTGGCTCCCTGAATGCAAATCTGAGACTAATTCTGAGATCAAGCCCTGTTCAGAGGTAAAGAACGTCAGGGTTGATTACCAGGAGCACCGTGGACATGGAGAAAAGTGTTTGTGTGCCCACTGTGTACCCAGGACAAACCCTAGTTCATCTCATGGTTTCTAAGTGTCCTAGGCTGAGATGAAGAGGTTCCCACCACATTAAAATCTTCCCATTAACAGCTGATGCATTGGGAGCTTTACATATACTATCTCCAGTGAGCCCTGCACACTCGCACATCCACGGAACTGAAAGCACTCAGTGTTCCAATAAAATATGCAAAATCATATTAACTGACATAAAAATAGGCCACGTTTGACATGCTCTTTTGCTGAGAGTGTCATTTAAGTGTGTGCTGTTATCCCATTTCAGAGCAATAGCAGACACTTCTGCTTTCTTCTGAGTGTGTTGTATATTAAGGTTAGACTTGAAGAATTAACTTCCTACTGTGCCTCTCTATTGTTAACCCTCCACCTCCCACCCAGTACTTTACTCACAATGAGAGCTACTACTTTGCTTTGGTGCATACTCTATGTTCTTGTAGTCATTATATCATCATCATTGCCTGTCAAAGGCCTCTCGTTCTTGATATCTTCCTGAAATAAGCAGGGAAACAGGCACAGCACTTATTGTTCTGAACCATGGATACTTTATTTAATTTTCACTTGAAACTCCTTAGACCATTCAAAAGCATTACAATAAAATGGAGTTTTCTTCTTGTAATTTGAGAACTCTGTACAGAAATAGTGGCAGTTATGTATTCCATTGGGTGGGTTTACAGTTCACTGTACATAACACTGTGGGGCACTTTAACTATTCCCTCAGATCTTTACCCAGAGATGCTAGTAACACCATAGTCCAGGTAACAGTGATAGAGCTGGGTCCTCCAGCCTTTTAATCCCAGTACTCCTGGGATTTACTCCTACGCTGCATTTTCTGTTAGCTGAAGGACCGGGAGTGGGGTGTGCCTAGTAGCTCATCTCCAACTGTATTGACTATAGGACTTGTGTAGAGAGGCCTCCCAAACAGAAGTCTATCAGATTCCAATTCTGTGAACACAGTCTCATTCCTGTTTCCTTCTCTTTCCATCCTATCAGAAGACAGGAGAAGATTCTAGGCTTTGGACCACTTGTGGAGCTAAGTGTGTTAGACACTTTGGGTGGTAGGTTTAGATGCCTGCTCCTGAACAATAAGTGTAAGCAGTCACTTCCAGGACAGGAAGCCCATGTTGCACTAGTTGGACATGGAGAGAGAAAAGTTTTTGCAAGTCAGACCTTGCTCCAGAATGCTTAGGAAATGGAATATGTTACTCTTCAGGAAAAGTTTCTTTGGGTAAGTTTCAGTTTTATTTAACATGTGATAGTCATTCCCAACATTTTGAATCTTCTATTTCAAATGAAAGTATATATTTCAAAGTTTATAAATACTAATAAGGATCACCAGGAGAACCCATGCCTGTCATCTTCTCAGTCAAAGAGAGCTTAGTAGATGTGCTTGGACATTGTTGGGAGTATATGCTCCTTGGAGGAACTGAGACGTTCATCTTGGAAAGTACTTAATGTAGCTACTGTTGTCACCACTATTGGTAGTAATAGCATCAGCACAAATTTATTGAGTAGCTCAGTGTGCCGAGGATCTTACAGTAATCATCTCATCCAGTCATCAAAGAAACATGAGGGAGATACTGTTATTTTCTCCATTTGACTCTCACTAAAGTTATTGAGTTTTATAGTCATCAAATAGCCTTCCCAGAATCAAGGAGCCAGTGGTGTGAGAGCCAAGCTTCCAACACAGTGTTATTCAGATGCCAAGGTCTAAGTCACTATTCCTCTATCTCTCTTCCTTTATCCTTTATTCCTCTGCTTCCAAAAGGATGTTCAGGCAAAAGTGCTTAAAACCTCAGAAGGGAGAGTATTGCCCAAGGACTAGTAAGAAAATTGGCCAGAGTAAGGGAAGCCCACAGTGGAGAAGGGAGGTTGGGTATCTGGGAGATGGCAAGGCTGCTGGCAAGGAGATGAGGCGGGGTGCAATGGGAAGAGCTGTAGGGCTCTGATGTGGGCATGTGTGCAGGTGGGACTACAGGTGTGGGAGCTTACAGCATATGTGTAACAGGAAAGAAGATTTGCTATCACTGCAGTATGAGTCTCTGTCTTGGCTACTGTTTTTTTGTTTGTGTTTTTGTTTTGTTTTGGCCACTGTTGTTTTTAAAGAGATTACTTAAAAAGTAATGCTAGAGGGGGAAAAATCTGGATCGGCAAGAAGTCATGTGTGGAACACCAAGAACTATGAAAACTTCAGGTGAGACTGAGATTTCCTTCTAGAGGGTTGGTAAAAATGAGGAATTGCCCACAGAATGAGGAAGCTGTGGGAAAGGACATCAGTTGCTGTTTCATCTCTGAGTAGAGCTTCCCCACAGCTGAGTGGTGAGGAACTGCTTAGAGTGGCCCATGGTGGAGGCCATGGTTTCAGGGTGAGGACAGACTTCATTTTGCCCACGAAGCTTTTCTCCCAGGTTTTCTGTCTAAACAAGGTAGTGCCCTCTCAAGAACAGCTTTGTTATCAAAATTCCTAATTATCTCTTGTTCTGCTGGATTCTTGGTTGGCTTCAGTTTCCTCTACTAAGTTCTTAGTCCGTTTTCAGTTTTCATAGTACCTTGTAGAGAAGCAAACATAAAACTAGAAAAAGATACATACAGTGGTATTAAACCCCTTAAATATCTGCTGCTGCAGTTCCGCCCCTATCTTACCTGGTAAAATTCTAAAGATATACCTGTTATATAAGGGCTTCGATTACAAACGGTAACATTTTACATGTAACACTTATTTTACGTACAATTTTTCCTGTATAACATCTGCTGTTTGAACATTATATCAAATATATGTGATTCATTGTGTTAGAAATTAGGACAAGTTATCAGTAGAACTCTTGACATAATTTTAACCATTTCTAAGGAAAGTGAAAACATTCTGAGATCTGTTTTCTTCACTCTCCAAAATACATATCTATGTACTGTTTTAAATTGAAGCTTTATGTGGATTTATAAAGTGCTCAGTTTGATTTGTTTTAGAATACATCCAAGATAAACATATCTTTAAACATATCTTTGAGGGAAGACTCTATTGATGTTACTGTCAATAGCTTAGCATAGTTGCAAATTACAAGCATTTCTCTAGTTGATTTAAGCAAAAATCATGTTTATTGGAAGACAGTTGTCAGCTCAGAGCACAGCTAGGAAGAATAAATCAGGCAGGGCAAACAGCAGGAGAGAGTGGAGCCAGGAAGCCAGAGGCAGGCTGAAATAGTGCCCAGAGGAGCCCAGTGCGGACACTGTCACAATCACCTTTGACTATGCTGCCACAGCTAGTACCACTTCTGTCACCAAGATTCAGTGCCACCACTGAGCACTCTCCTCTGCTATCCCCAGAGACAATTACCAGGATCTCTGCTCTTTGTTTTCCTTCTGTCGAGATATAAGTTGTCAGTTGGAATAGTTGATACTGAGCCTGATCACAGGCCCACAGCCTAGCTGGCCTTTCTTACTTCCATTGGGAAAGGGCTGCCTTACACTAGAACTCATCCAGGAATTTCAGAAGCATTGGAAGGTACAGAGTATTTCAGAGGCTGGCCATTGACAAGAATAACCAATGTGTAGTGCAGAATGTTATTGTTTAAATGTAGTTGGATTGGTCAGGTTTTGTTTCTCTTTTTGTTTTTTCCTCAGTAATACTAAAAAACAGAAAAACTCCAGCATGTAGAGGCTCACTCACAGTTCTTTGGGTCAGCTGGGGCCCTTCTGGACTTATGGGGGGTGGGCTGGGTATTGGGTTCAAGTTTGCTCCAAGCATCTCTCTCTGGTGCCAGTGACCACCGAGAGCAAACTCTCAGAAGTGATGGCGGAAGAGCAAATGCCAGCCTAAGCCCTCAAGTGCACTTGGAGCCCTCGCAGCATCAGCCCATTCACCGAGGTTCTTTGGCCAGACAGTCACATACTGAGCCAAGCTTAGGAGGCAGGATGCATCTTCAATCACTGTGGGGAGGCCCTGGAAATGCATGTGGCGGACGGCTTGATGTTTAATTTTGTCCCAGGGATGAAATGAACTGGGGAGATGTAGCTAGTCTATTGTAGTTGGAGAAGTAATTACCATTTAGTCTGACACAATTGGAATGATGTGTTATTGTGAATAGCATTGACGTTATTGTGGTACATAACATTGGCATACGAATGTTCATTTTCCGTTCTATACTACTTGTAACATGTTTTTGATGACATTGCGCCCGCCCCCCCCAAAAAAAATAGTTCCACCTTTCTAGTTTCTCCTGTTTATTAAAATTCAAAGGGTAAGAGAGCTATGAAAGGAATTTAGCCATACAGGCTCTGAGTGTGGGTTGCCCAACATTGTGAGTGTACTCAGTGCCACTGAATTGTTCACTTTAAAATTGTTAGTTTTGTGTTATGTGAATTTCACCTCAGTAAAAGAAAAAGCCATTCACACTTCAGGAGGAAAAAGTTAGCCCATGGTCAGTACATAAGTGAGTCAGCATGGTTATATTCCAGTATATGGTATTGTAAACTTTATACTACAATAGGAGAAGGCTGGTCAGATTGGCCACCACTTGGGATAATCTGAAAAATAGTTTTGATAGTGATGTGAAAGCTGGACCAGCTAGGAGTTGGGTAAGTGTAAGGGTTAGATAGATGTAAAGATGGAGGCAGGGAAGTGAGGAGACTATCGCAATAGTCCAACAGTTTTTTCACTTTGGGGAGATCATAGAGCACTCTGAAAAGCTGTTGCAACTGTGGACCCTTCATCCCCCTCAATGTTTTTTATGAACATGGCCATACATTTTGCCTATAAATGCCGGTTCACAATCCTATGCTGAGAGACCCTGTTGTGGTTGGAGAAATGGGAGTTCAGATCCCTGAAGAAGGGCAGTGGGGAATTAAGGGGTCCAGGCACCTGAGAAGTGTCATGTTCTATACTAAAGTCAATACGATGGAAATTAAAAAGAAGCCATTGGGATTCTCAGGGAGCTCATTGACTTACCTCAGCGGGAGCAGTGTCCCCAGAACAGTGGTAGCACACGGCCAGCTATAATAGGACAAGAGTGAGTGAGGGTCAAGTCGAACAGGCAGAAGTGTACACTAGCTTCTTGAGAGGGTTGGCGTTAAAGGGAAGAAGGCAGCTCTAAAAGCGTGAGCTTCAGGGCTGGTTTTTAATAGGAAGGGAAAGATGTGCGCCTGTGTGCAGGCTGAGGAGGCAGCCATCTTCATCTCCTTGGAGATAAAAGAGCTGTAGGGGGAGCGGGGGCGCATATTGGGATCCAGCAGGCAGGTGGCAGATCCTTTTTGGAGGAAGAGAAAGGCCACAGAGACGGAGCCGATAGGCGCCTGCAGGTGAGTTTAGAAGTGGAGCAGCTAGATGAGTTCCTCCTGCCTCTATCCATCCTCCATTTTGTTTTAGCAAAATCAGGTTTTACAAGAGCAAGAGAGAGGGGAGAGAACTTGGCAGTGTCTTTTCCTAAACGGCCCCCTTTTCTCTGTGAGATAATTGACAGGAGCACCTGCTGAGAATGAGAGAGGAGGTGGATGTGGGGTCAAGGGCTTAGAGAATTGCAGAGGTTTAGGGCAGGGGCTGAGGCAGGGATTTCTAAGGGTCCCTAGCGGTAGATGTTTAGTAAAACTGATGAGTTCCTAGGACTCACTCAATCAATGAATGCTTATTGAGTGTGTTTCATGTGCCATGAGGTGACTCATCTAAGAATATTTGATGCTTTTCTAATTTTTCAGAATGAGTACAGCCCAACACTTATTCAGAAGGGTGACAGCAGCAGTGGGTTCAGCAAGTCGATTCCTTGTAGTTTAATTCCATGGCACAGGATAATCTGCAGTAGGTTAGTCAGTGCACAACAGGGCAACCTTCACACAATCATTGAAAAGTTAACCTAAGTATCCTAAAGTAGAAGATAATTCCTAATTCATCCAAGAGTTCCTGTGAATCCTCTGAGGCTTAGTAGCTAGACGGGACATGTGTTCCTCCTGCCTCTCTCCCTCCTCCGTTTTGTTCGTTTTAGCAAAATCAGGTTCTGTAAGAGCAAGAGAGAGGACTGCAAGCTCAGAAAACACAGTCCTTGCAGTGGAGGTGTGAGTGGCCCCTGAAGTTTGGGGTGATCCTCAAGCCATTGCTTGTTTACGGCCCAGTGACCAGCTCTTATAACAAAGGTGTTCAGCACCCACTGTGAACAGCCCTGGGCATTCTTGGGTAGAGCGTTCTTTTTCTTTTTCTTGAAGTATATTCAGGTGTTCATCACAGTGACTCAATATTTATAGACATTATGAAATGATCACCAGATTCTGAGTATCTACCCTGTGTGTTGACCTCTTTTCTGCTGAAGTCCAGCTTCCTCCTTCCACCTTCTGTGCTTGATCCCAGCTGATGCCACGTGGTTTTGGAATCCATAGTGCACCTACCTTGTTTAAAAAGGTCACTGATTATTAACAGGCTTTTGGAAAGAAAGAGATTATTGGTTTTCAATTGAGACAATTCTCAATTAAGACATTTATCCATTTTCCAGAAAACTGGATAGAGAATGACAAAGGGCAAACTCTGAGGAGAACCTAGTCCATTGTATTTTATTTCTCAGATTTCTTGGTCTTTTCTGGTTTAGCTCTAGAACCCTCTCCTAAAGGGGATTTATTCTATACTTTGTTTGAGTGCCTCATTTTACTTTAGAATAATGTTTGTAGGATTGACTCGATTCTTAGAACTCTCTGGAAAAGTTTTTGCTACTTAGTGGAGGGAGTGGTCAGTTTAATCAGTTATGATGTGAAAACTCCCCCCCACCCCAAATAAACACTTTTAAAATGTAAAATTTCTCTGTGGGGGAAAAAAAGAATACATTAAGATTGCTCTTTCAGATTCTGTGGCCATAAACTAATAAATCTTGAGAGTTAGTATAAAAAATGGAAAGAATCATGATAGCTGTCACAGGAGATTACAAAGAAGTGTATGAGTCCCTGATTTCCTTCAAGAAGCCTTAATGTGGCAAGGAATTTGAGGTTAGATTCAGCGTTGCTGCCTGAAGAGTAATTTTTAGCCAGCAGTGTGCTGAATACCTGCTGTAGGCCTGGCAGGTACTGTGGTTGAAACTGTGCGTGTGGGGAGGGAACTAGAAAACGGCGTCTGAATCTTCAGAACTGTATTGACTCCAGGGAAGGAAAGCCACATGCATGTAAAACATCAGTGAATAGAACGGGAGTGTTTGATGAAGCACTGAGTCACACTGGTACAATGATTTAAGAAACAGGTACAGTGTGGCTGGGGAGCTAAGGTGTATTGGGGATAAGAAGGAAGATCTTACTTGGGGTGTAAGGCAAGTTCACATGTACACACATTATCCTGGAAGTGGTTCTCAGCATTTCCTACATGCTAGAATCACCTGGGGAGTTTTTAAAATGGCACCATCCAGCCTACACCCAGTACCAATGAGATGCAGATGCTTTCACCAGTCCAGAAGCTCTCAGAATCCTGTTGTTTAGGGATTTTATGGAGGGCCTGTTACTCAAGCAAAATTACTTAAATCATTGACCCTTGGTGACTTAACTCAACCTTCATCCCAGTTCCTCTTCCCAGAGTCCCAGGGCTGGGACTGAACTTTTCAGTCCTCTCTAGTCATGTGGTTCCTTCTTGTCACCAGCCCCCTTCCTGAAGCTATGGGGTGGTGTCACCAAGAGTCACCCCCTTAGCATAAACTCAGGTATGGTGAAGGGACTTGTTCTGAATAACAAAAGATACTCCTGACACTAAGGAAGTCCCAGGGGCCTAGACCAAGGGTATTCTTTATCACACTACAACTAATTCAATCATAACTTATGGGAGTAGGAACCAGGCATCTGCCTTTTTAAAGCCCCCAGACACTTCCAATGTGTGCAGCGATCCTTTAAACACTCCATGTTAAAAAGAAAAAACCTTAGCCCTACTTCTGGTCCAATTAGGTCAGAATTTCTGGGTGTGGAGCCCAAGGCACTCTAATGTGCCCTCAGGCCTGGGAAGCTTATGTAAAGTAAGGATGGGACCTTCACATTGATGTGGCTCCAAAGATACTTGGACATAGGGAGCTGGAGTGCAAGGAAAACAACTACCTGCAGTTGTTCACTTGGGGGTCCTGGTCAAGTTGTAATAAATCTAGGAGTCACTACCATTACAAGCAAGAGGGACCCAGGACAAAGACTTGGGAACGCCCCAGAGGCAGAAAAGGCCAGTGTAGAAGAGAGGGGTGTGAGCCAGCAGACACAGGGGAGTGCTATTGTGGGATTCACAGAGGACGTTTTAAAAGGTGAGGGGGCACTCTGTTTGGAAAACCATGGGCAGCTGGTGTAAGGTGACCAATAAGAAAAGCCATTGCTTTTGTAATAGTTGTATCTTGAGGTGATTGATGGGGGACCAGTTTCACTAGAGTGTATTGGGGGTGGAAGCCAAGTTCTAGGACCTTATCCAAAGAGGCTACAGACCCACAGGAGTAGACCCCGGGTGCCAGGAACCTTTAAGTGCTAGGAATGTGCAAACCAGGACAGGAGAGAACTTGGGAGGGTATCAAGGTCAAGTGAAGTATCTTGAGGGGTTTTTGTTGTTTTTTAAAAATATATCTTTATTGATTTCAGAGAGAGGAAGGGAGAGAGAGAGTTAGAAACATCTAACTCTTTGTTCACCTGGAAGTAATGTGTCTTCACCAGGAAGTAGTGTGTCAAATTCTTCTTTGGTTGTTTTTAATATATTTTTTCTTTGTTCAACAGTGTGGATATGAGGTGTCTGGGCGTGGATTTCTTTGTGTTTATATTGCTTGTGGTTTGCTGAGCTTCTTGAATATGTATGTAAGTTTATGTTTTCTGCCCAATTTAAGAAAATTTCAGCCATTATTTCTTCGAATATTTTTGCTGCCCGCACTCTTTTGCTCTCTTTCGGGGACTCTCATGACATGTTTGACCTTTTGTGATTGTCCCCCAGTCCCTGAGGCTGTGGTAATTTCCCTCACTGCACTGTCTTCTCCTTATTTTTCGGATTGACTAATTTCTATTTTCCTATCTACCAGTTTTGTTTTCAACTGGTTTTAGATTTGTAGGGAAGGTGCAAACATAATACAGAGGGTCTCCTTATGTCCCTCATTCCACTTTCCCGAATGTGAACGCTTGCCTATTGCATTCTTTGGACAATGTATTTGTGTGGTTTGTACCCCTCTCGCAACTCAGTTGACCAAATGCTCAATTATCTATGAGGACGTATTTAATGTTTTCTTGAATAATGACAAACATATTTAACTTTTAGACTCTTGGGTGACATTGTCTTGTATTTTTCTCCATATACTCTACACCACTGTTAACACAATGGCCTCCAACATTTTTAGATCGTGCATTGCATTAGTGAAAATAATGAGCAACTCTCTAGAATATTCTTTTGTAATTACATTTATAAGTTTATATGTGCTACTGTTATCTATTTTGCTTGGCTCCTAAAATTAGAACAGGCCGAGATTTTTAAAAATACAGTGCATGAATAGAAGTTTCCATTTTTTCTTTCCACCTTCCAATGAATCATCTTGCATACTGAAGTTTGTAGATTATTGGCTTAAATTACCATCTTGGTTTAAATGTATCCCTCTTCTTCTGACAGAAATGGTGCCTAGTAAGGAAATGATGCTGTTTTGTATATTGTTTTAACATTGATTATTCTGAACTATGTAATGTAGGAATTTTCCAGTGTGTGATTTAGAAAGAGCTGAGCTGCTTCTGAGAATCTCACAAAGTAAGTTTACTTGAAAACTGTTTCTCTTAAAGCAAAGCTATGGATTAAACTTCTCTTAGAGCTAAAAGAACATTAATCTTGTAGCCAGTAACCAGGGATTTTAGTGTTTTTATACTGGAACAAATGCTTGTTTCAGATCTGGAAACAGTATGAAGTTGAAGCCAGTTAGCAAGGTACTTGGGAAAGCTCTCATTAGGTCCCAAGGGGGGAAGCCTTTGTTCTTGGGGAAGAGGCTTAATTTCAGGGGTTAATTACAGGGACGGTTGGAACATCACTCATGGCTGGTGCAGGTCAGAGAGAAAAGTTCACATCTCGGTGTTACTGACCACGAAACACTTTCTCGTGGTCCCTGCAGAAGTGATATATTGTTAAGCATCCCAAGAGCACAAGCCTCTAGTGTAAGTTTATTGGAGGAAAGTGCCCCCTGTCCATATGATAGAGTTAGGTAGTTATTTTATTTGAATCTGAGGTAGGTGACAATTAAGGACTTGTGGTAGTTATTTGAGCAAATATGCTAGGAAGTAATACTTGGGAAAGTGTTTAAGTTTGCACATAACAGTATGGCGTGCAGTTTGTGGATTTCATGGTTGCGTGAATGAGTTTAGGTTTTCACAACCTAGATTGGTATAGTGTTGCACTACCAGCTGGGTGAACATGTGATGGTTATACAATTTTTGCTTTGCTGCTGTCTGTTAAACTGTACATGTAAGTCTCTTTTCTCTTTGCATGTTACATTCCCTGATAGAAATGTTTTTAAACATTTTAGGGAAAAAATGTAATGAAATAAATACCATACATGGACTTTGTTTTCTTCAGAAGTTTCTGGGTAATATGCTTAAACGTCCTTTGTCAAGGTGAAGCATAAACATGAGAGTGTTTGCTTCTCAAACACATGGACTTCGATAATTAACTTTTATTTAGAAAACCCTTTCCACCTTTGAACACTTTAGGGAACAAGATTTCCAAGTGTATCTTGCTAACAGCCAGGAACGGCTGCATTTATGCACATTGTTTCAGATGGCTTCCCCATGACATCTGTGGAAGCAGACAGCTTCTGTCACTCAGCAAGCCATTACTATGTGGCACGTTACAGCATGTGATGTGTGGGGGCCAGTCCCACTGGAACGGATCCCCTGGCAGATTTGTACAGAAACACTTGACTTATACCTGAATTTTAAATGGAAATTTGTTAGAGAAATGGTAAAGATGGAAACTTCAATTTAGCAAAAACTATAAAACCCGTTACTTAATTTTTGTCTGCACATGCTTACGTTAGAGAATAAAAAATGATTGCTTATTGTCAGATTTAATTTGGGATGCGAGGTAACAAATCAGTCATGAACAGGATGGCTTCTGTGGCAGGGCTGTCCTCACCATCACAAGTAGGAACTGAGAGGAGTGCAGAACCGTGCCATTCATGTGAGCATGGAACAGAGCCCAGGGTATTTGGGTAGGATGGGGTCAGGGGACAGAGGGAGGCAGCAACACCTGCACACCACCCACCTTGGTCTGTTCTCTTGCCAGAGTGTTTTTTAAATTTATTTCACTCAAGTTTCATTTCTCCCTCCTCCAACCCCAGACCTTTCGTATGTACAATTCATAGGAAATATCAGTCTTTTGAAAATCAGCCAGTTAATTACAGGTGACCATGGACTAGTTTTTAACCTTATAGATGTTCAGATGATTAAGTGTGGCGAAGGAGAGTTCTTTTACTCTAGTTCAAGACACTCTTAGTTTGTACTAATAAAAAGCACTCACAGGGAGAAAGTGCAGACCTGATCTTCCCTCACCCAGTGCTTCCACTTAGGGATGTATTATCTCATTCCAGATAATTGGAAAAGGATATTCAAAACACTACTTTGTGTAAGATGGTTTTTGCCTGCATTCTATTACTAGGAGTTCAGAACACATCTGGAGAGAAGACGGCCCCAGGGACACTGGGGGTTGGCACAGTGACATTACAGTATATGCCAATTTGTAATGGCTCTTGGAAACAGGCAGTTTTAAACTCTCCCTGAATTATTCTCCTGAGAAATTATTCAATTAAGTACAACTAAAATTAATGTTTAGTATTTTTTGTTTAAATACAATAGGAAGCTAGAGGAAAATCTGTGCTTCATACTTGTGCTCACATTTTTGTCTAAAACCAAGCTCCTAAGAAACATTTGATTGTCCTGCAGTCCGTTTCTAGAAGAGACTGAGGTGCCAGATCCCCCTTCCCACTTTCCCACTGGGAAGGTCTCGTTGCTGCCTTGGCAGTTTGGGGCACCAGGGTGGTTGTGGCAGCATCTGAAGAAGCATCAGGGCGGGGAAGGCTGGAAGGATTCCTCTCCATCTTCTAAGTGAGTGCTTCTCAAACTTTAATGAGCATCAGTATCCCAAGGGACCTTGTTAACATGCAGATTTTGATTCATTAGTTCTGATGTGGGACCCTGCTTGTCTAACAAGCACCCTGGGGAGCCCCTGCTGCTGGCCCCAGGACTACACTTGGAGGAGTGAGGATCTGAGCAGTAAAGGGGGGATGTTGGGGGCAAACCTGGACCTAACTTTGATTTCCAGTTTGTGGCTTGGCCCTGAGTGCATTTGGGTAGGTATGACTCTCTTCTTTCTGGTTGATCCATACTTATTTCTCAGAATCCTGGTTCTCATGCACATCCACAGGGCACTCCTTCCCCGCTGTTTTGCAAATGAGGACTCATTTCTAATCAATTTATAGCAGGAGATAATAGATTCAGTTCTTTCGTCACATGTCTTCCTGAAATCCAGATACACTGTCTACCTTATTTTCTCTGATCCATCTTTTTGTAGCCACATTATTAAAGAAAATAAGAGAGATAACCTGATGTTCTTTTGTCTCTGTTCCTAAACGTGTAAGCAGATCCTGGGGAATGAAAGGATGTGTGACTAAGTGTAGCTTTGTGATTTTCACCCTGCATCATCGCTTTCAAGGTGTGGCTTGCTGGCCCAAAGGTCCAGGACTTGGCCGCTCAGCTTTCTCAAGGGTGGTCTCATTGGAATGTAGTAAAATACACACTAGGTGAAACCTCTTGAAAAACTGACTCATAACTCAGGGTAGCTCTTTGTCTATGTGTGAGAAGATGTCCTACAAGAAGACTACGGTAATTCAGACTGGCTTTCCCCTTCCTTGTATTGAATACTAACTTATGGTCAGAGAACTACCAGATAAATGGATATTGCAACATCCTCGTGGTGGCCACCATTTATGCTCTTCTGATATTCCTACCACAAATGGAGCCCTGAGTGCTCTTTCCTCACACCAGTGTGGTGGCAACTAGAAATTTCATCTTCAAATTCTCCCTCTTTCTTTCCATCCTTTGTTTTTTCTGTCTCAATAATTTCTTTGTCAAATACAGTTTTGATCTTGTCACTTGCTTGCTAAAACCCTCCAGTGGCCCTTCATTGCATAAGTGCTGTTTCCAAGACCTTCATGATTTTAGTCATGGTCACCTGTAGTGTTTTTCATTTAAAGTTCTTTGGACTTAATTTTTTTAGGTCAATTTTTTTTTTTAATAGAATAATACCTCTACATAGTTTAAAAAATCAGAGAGACTGAGAGGGCTTAGGAGAAGCAGGAGATCTCCCCATCAGCTCTCCCCTCCTCAAAGTCCTTTCCCCAAGAAATAGTAACTTCTTATTTTCTAGCAGTTTATATGTCCGCATCCATAGTACAATATTTATGTTTCAAAATAATGTGCTGCTATTAATGTTATCAATCTTAGATTCTGTTGATTTCCTCCAAAGGTAGATGTTAATTAACTTACAGTCACCCTATAGGTGCATACTTCCCCCTCTCCCATTGCTCACATGTTTTAGTCAAAGTGGTATTCAAAAGATTATGACTGTGTTAGTATTGCTCATGCCCAAGCCACAGTGTGTACTAGAATTAGATGTTATTTCATTATACCATTTTCCCTTAAAAGTCAGTAATTGCCCTTATTTTTTTAATTCCCTTAGTTGTGTTTATGATACATTTTTTAACCCACCCCCCTTGAAAAGCACAAAAACAAACCTCTGATAGAATTGGAAAATTCCTTTCAATATAGACAAACACTGTTGGTAGCTGTCTTAATCCATTCTGGCTGCTATGACAAAACAGCAGAGACTGAGGCTTATAAACAACATAAATTTACTTCTCACAGTTCTGGAAGTGGGAGTCTGAAATCAGGAGCCAGCATGGCCAGGTGAGGACCCTCATCCAGCTGAAGGCTTCTGTGTCCTCAAGTGGCTGAAGGGGCTAGGGATCTCCATGGGGTCTCCTTTATAAGGTACTAATACTATTTATGAAGACTCCACCCTCATACCTCCCAAAGACCCCATCTCCTAATACAATCACCTTGGGGGTGAGAATTTCATCATATGAATTGGGGCAGGAGGCGGGGGCCATAATTTAGGCCAGATCAGTAGTCTCAGTTTCATCTTGTGATTGGAGTCTGTGCCTCCCTGTTCCAACCTGAATCAACCACTCTTACTCAGCTGCCTCCCTGCTGGAAAGATGTCCCTGTGCCTCTGCCCCAGGAATAGAGGGTCTTTGTCTCTGTTTATGTGTATTCCCCTGTTTACTGGATCTCAGGTCTTCCTCTTTCTTCCCTCCCCCCTTTCTGGTGAAGCGCATTCTCCAGGAACTTCCCCCCAAAAAGGTGTATGGGAGGTAAAAAATGTAAGTCCTTGCGCCTTTGAAAATCACTTTCTTCTACCATCTTGAAAGAATGACTTCCCTCGGGGTGGCGGGCGTCTTGGAAGCTTTAAGGCATCCCTCCACTAGCTCCCCACTTCTAGGGCTGTGGGTGAAAAGGCCCACTGCTCCAGTTCCCATCACATGGTAGCTAGCTTCCTTCTTTCCCTTGCCCTCTGGAAGCTTTCAGAGTCTTTTCATCTCCAGCATCCTGAACTTTCCCAGTGAGGCGGTTGTGACTTTTTCCATTCATTTTTCTCAACACTTCTTCCTCAGTTTTCAGCAGGGCATTCATGTTCTTAAATTTGGGGGAACTTTCTTGTATTATTTTATTGTTAATTTCCTCCATAGGATTTTTCTCTTCTCTCTCTCTCCCTCACTCCTGTTGTCAGTGTTAGGCCTCAAGAACTGATCCCCCATTTAATTAAAACCTTTTTCTCTTGTAGGTCATTGCTTTGTCTTACTGCTTTACCTCTTTTCTTATGGTTGACAGTATTCCAGATGTCCCCCCAGTCGCCCCCCCCCCCCCAGCCGCCCTCCTCCTAGCCCCGGTCCCCCAGGCCTTCACCACACTATTGTCTGTGCCCATTGGCTATGCAGATATGCATGTCAGTTCTTCGTTACTGCTTTGTCTCTTAAATGATGTCCTCAGCTCTACCTTTCTTATAATTTTTCCTTCCTTCTGCCTCTCTCAGTAGCCTCTTAAAAAAGCATTTTATTCTGAAGTCATTATAGGTTAATAGGAAGTTAAAAAGGCAGTATATTAGCCCCCTATTCCCTTCACCCACCTCTCTCAGTGGCTACGTCTTCTATTATAACACAGTATGCAAACCAGGAATTTGACACTGGGATAGTTTATGCACGTAGTTCAATGTCATTCTATCATGGCTAGGTTCATGTAACCACCACAATCAAGACTGAACCTATTGCTATCCTAATTTCTAAGAACAGTTGTCTTGTTCTCTGAACTTTCCTCTTTTATGCTTTGGTTATAATTTTGTGGATACATTTTCTTTTCTCTGAGGGGTGTGTGTGTCAGTGTGTGGGTGTTTCCCATCCACTCATTTTGGAACCTTTTTTTCAACTGTCTGTTGATTCTAAATGCTCTTATTTTAAAGCAAGGCACTAAGAGTTGATCAGAAGGTCTTTTGTTGGCTGGAGTTTAACTGGTGGGCCTCACTTCAGGGCAGTAGAGGGGGGACCCAACCACTTCATTATCGGAGTTTCAAATGTCATAATATATACATCTTTTCTCTTGGGCTAGTCTGTTTCTGGATGATAACCCTCCAGTCTCCTCTTAGGGGGTGTCTTCCCCTAACGTTCTGGGTGCTGATTAGGGAAAGAGATTCAGGGAGGAGGGGAGGCGAGCTAGAACTCATACATTTTAGTAGACACACTTTAATTTAGTGCTCCCACTTTTATTATACCAGACCCACTTCCCCAGAGATGCCCAGTATTCCAGACACAGAGCTCCCCAACAGGGATCCAGACCTCACTGGAGAAGGTGTGGACTTCACAGCTGAGTTGATGGCACAGGAGTTTGTTGGGTTGCCTAGGCCAGACCTGCTCCATAGAAAATGCTGCTCTGGGGTTGAAGGTGAACAGAGGCCAGCTGGTGAGAAGCCACCACCAGGACTGGCGAGCAGGAAACACCTCTTGGGGCTGAAGGCAGGCGGAAGCTGGTAGGTGGGAACATGGCAGGAGTCCTGGCCCTGGGATCTGGCCCGCTGGCAGGATGGTGCATGCTGTCCATTTCGGAAGGACCATGGCAAGGTGGTCACCAGGCAGAAGCTCTGAGTGCACTGAAGGTTTGTCACTCCGGGTTCACAGCTGGGCCCAGCGCCACTGGATATTGTTTGTACCCATAGTCACTGGTACAGGCACAGCAGCAGGAAAAACACTAGTGCACCAGACCCTGTGGTGGCCCTGTCCTCTTGCATTGCCCCTCCAGTGCCCCCTACTCATAAGGTGTAACATCATGCTCACTGCAAAGGAGAAATACTTCGAGTTCAGCCAATTAGTGGTAGAGTCAGCAGTGAAAAATGGTGAATTTGGAGCCAAGAAGCAGTAGATTTGGCTACTGGTATAGAGGAATAAAATGGAATGCAAAATACCGGTCTATTGATACATCTTATAAAATTGGGACATTTTCGGGCCAGCAGTTCTTTAATCAGTGGACCCTTGTTCACCATTTTTTGTTCTAAACTCCATATCGTACTTTGTGTTCAGACTTTTTTCTATGCTGTGAGTGTTTTTTAAAATACACGTAAAGTAAAACACTAGGATTATTAAAACAGTATATGTAACCAGAAAGTCAAAGTTACGTAGGTGGACTGTGGCTCAAGAGAACTGCCTATAAATTCTGGCCTCAGGAAAATGTCATAGGTTTCCTTCTTTTACACCCCCTTTTTCAAGTGGATAAACACACCTAAAATAATCCAGAGTATGGAAACTAGTTGGGGGAATGGTAACTTCTCTACAAAGGAGGAATGTTTTCTTCTTAAATGGAAAAAAAGTTTCTTCTTTGCCAGAGCCCGCCGGCAGAGTCGATGGTACTGAGGAAGGGGTGAGGATGGAGAAAAGCCACACTGAAAAAAGATGGGATCAGGAGGACTGCATGCAGCTCGTGACTGCTGCAGCCCCGAGTTTATTTTCCAAGCTCAATTTGTACCGGTGCTGTTGTTTTTGCTGAATAGCACCCCGCCCCATATTCCTTCCCCTTGCCCAATACAAAGTAATTCCTTTAAGGCTGAATGAATGTTCTTTCTGAGTAAACATCCTGCCTCCTGCAGGAGCTCAGACCTTGGTAACGATCTTTGTCTCGGCTTCTAATGGGAACTTTTTGGGGAGGATTGAGTCCTTGGCTTGGTATGTGGCTTGACTGTCCCCTTAACCCTTCAGGCCAGGGCCAGCTTCCTAATAAGCCTTTCCAGAATTTCTGGCAGCAAGCTAAATTAGTATCGTCTTGGTACCTCAAGGTCTGGGTCAGGGAGCAGGAGAGCACATCTGCAGCTCACCCAGGCAGCTCCTTTGTGAAGGGGCCACAGCAGCTCACCCACATCTCCCAGGGAGCAGGGGAGCACATCTGCAGCTAACCCAGGCAGCTCCTCTGTGCCTGGGGCCACAGCGACTCCCCACACTTCTTTAAGTTGTGTTTTTTTTAAAAAAAAGGAGAGTCCACAGTTCATTTCAACCTCCTGACTGGTAGATGCCATGGTACTCAATCTCCGAGAACCTAAGGCTTGCCAGTATCTGAGCTTTATGAGGGACCTTCTGTAAGAAAGGGAAATGGGGAGCAATCTAGGCAATGCTCCTGTGGAATGGGAAAAACACAGACTATGTTTAGTCTGGAGTTAGACATAGACTTGAAATTTGAGACATGAGAGGCATGAGCTCCTGAGCAAAGCTTTTGAATTGAAATCTAGAGACCCATCTTCTTGTGCGGTACCATTTACTTGTGCGGTAACTTGGACAAGTTACATAATCTGTGTGGGCCTGTTTGAGATCTATAAAATGCAGTAACAGCTTCCCTATCTACTTTTCAAGACCGTGAGGTGTATCGGATGCAATAATAAATAGCTACAGTGCATTAAAATTGTGTTGCCATCAACATAAGTATACTTAAAATTCTTTATGTGAAATGCAATTGAAAGAGGGAGCGTAATCCCTAACTTAGAAATAACACCATTTTATGAACTTCATTAAAAGCTAGTTTGTTTTGTTGAGATCCATTCCTAATGGTCTCTTTTTGGAGTTATGTATTTTACTTCCTATGTTATAAGAATTTGAACATGCTCTAAATGTTCAGGATTATAAATATGCTCTAAATATTCAGTTGCAGGGCCAGATATGGAAATAAAAGGCTGTGATCTCCCCTTAGCATTTTTGAGTCCCAGAGGAATAGAAATTACTCAGAGACACATATCTTGTTGGATTTGAGATATATGCTATTTTTCAGAGGGAGCAAAGATCTAATAGTTTGGGTCCCTTTAATCAGTTTTGAGAGGGGGAAAAATGTTAGCAAATGACCTTGGCTCCATTGGAAGTTAACTTCTTGACCACAGCCATGGTATTAGATAATCATGATAATGACCAACAAGATATAGCATAACAACAAGTAACAGCTGTGGGAGTGGCTGCCTTTCTTGGTCCAGGGACTTGACACATGTGCAGTTTTGCTTCAGGTAGTGCTCCTATTACCATGCCTTGGTCCTTTGTTAGCCAGCTAGGCGGTGCTCTCCCAGACCTTGCCGGTGGGCCTGCCCCTTCCCATTAGCATCCACCACATGCAGCTGGATTTCCAATCCTTAGGTTACAGCTTTACCCATCAGACCTTTTTTCTTGTATTCTTCTAATAGTTAGTGTTTCACGGGAACAATCTGATGCCAGTTTAATTAATTTTCTTTAATTCTTTAATTTTCTTAATTTCAAAAGCTGGGAAGCCTCTCTCCTTTGTCTGCCATTTGAATGCCTCATCATTTTCTATCTTTCATTCTGAAATTCAGAAACTTCATGAGATATTTTGAGACCTTTTTCATTAATGTTCAGAGTTCAGTGAGTTGTGTTTTTTTTAATACTAAAACTCAAATTTTTTTCAGCTCAAAGAAAATTTATTTATTCGCTGATTGTTCCTCCTTCAGTTTTCCTAGATCTTTATCCCTATCTCTTAATTTTTCCTCCCATACTTTGTCCTCTCTACCCTTTTTCTGTGGCTTCTGGGAGACAGTTGAAGTTTGTTTTCTAAATCTCTTATGTAGATTACAATCTGTCTAACCTTCGTTGTGGTGTTTAATTTGACAATTGTGTTTCTGCCTGGACACAGCGTTTCTAGCCATCTTAAGTGGTGGCTCTCTGTTCTGCTCGTGCTGATTTAGTGTCTTCCTGAGTCTGGTTTTAATAACAAAGAAACAGACGATTTTTCCTCTCCCCATCCCTCATCCTTGCTACCCTAGAAGAGTAATGGGGAGAGGACAGTCCCCTGAACACCCCTCATGTTTCCCTCATTTCGAGGTCTGTATTCACACCTGCTGGCTGTTCACTCCTCTTCTCTCTGAGATTAGCGCCTGTCTGCTGTTGGGGTCGGGGGGTTGCTGGCTTAGCCTAGGCCTATGCGTTTCCAGGCCCAGATGCAGAAGGAGTGAGAGGCCGGGGATGGTAGTGGAGAGGAAGAAAGAAGGTGCCTGTGCTTTCTGCCTGGCCCTGCCCTCCTGTTCCTGCCCAGATGCTTGAGGAGGAGTGGCCAAGGCCATTTCTCCTAGGTCCCCAAAGCCTGGGTGCTCCCCAGAGGCCCTGCTTGGGGCACTGGAGTTTCCTACTCACTGCCTTGCCCTGGAGTGCCAGAGGTGGGTTAGGGCTTTTCCTTTTGGAGGCCCCCAGTGGTCTTTCTCCTTCTGGCTTCTGTAATATATTTGATGCTTCTTCCTAGTACTAGGTGGTATTAGAGGTCATCCGCCCCCCTTTAGTTTCCATTATAGGAAATAGAGGGAGTTCAACTAATACCCTCAAGAAAAGCTCTTTATTCACTGGTTGTTTTTGATATTTGTCTTCCAGTGTTACTAGCAGTATAAGCGAGAGGCATAATAGCACAACAACTTTACAGTTGCCAGCACCCATTATGGGTACAAAAAGGCACCAGAATCATCCAAAAATGTACAGCACACTTTCTGCCTTTACATAGAATTTATTGAGATTGTAATTGGGAGTAGAAAACATGAAATATAATTGGTGTCAGGTATTTTGATGTCATATAATATTTGTTACTGCTTTAGAGCCTGCTAATTTTGCACCCTACCTTACATTGCCCATTTTTTTCATTCAATGTTGGAATGGCACTTGGTGTGTCAAATTAGCATGGTAGACATATAGGCTTCTTCGGGAAACCGAATGCAAATACAAGGAAGCAAAATACCAGCTTCTCTTTGGAGGCTGTACTGTCAGGAATCTGAAAGAGTCGGCTGGTTCTTTCTCAACCTGCACTCTGAAACCTGTGTTTCATTTGCTCCTTATAGAGTCTGGTTACGGGAATTCCCACTGTCCTCTTTGCCCTGGGAAATCTCCTGAGATCATAGTAACTGACAAGGGAAGTAATCCTATCAACCCAAGATTGGCAGTATAAAACTTTAGAAACTGATCTGGCAACATGTTTCAGAGTCCATGCAGCCACCATAGTCACACTTTGTTAACTTCGAGAAATGATACAAATGAAGGTAAATAATAGCAGAACGAAGAATTCATTGACTCATTATGTAGAAATAGAGATGCATTCTCAGTATTTCACACTGGGTGATTTTAATGCGTGCTTATTTAATGAATGAATATTTTGTAAGCATTAGAAATTATAACAAGGTGGTGTAGCAACATGAAAGAAGACAAAATATACCACGTTAAAGGGGGCAAAAGGCTTATATATTGCAACTATATAAAAATATATATTTATGGGAAATCTTAGAAGGGAACATATTGATGTGATTACTGGGGCATTTGGATTTTTTTTATTGTTTTCACCCTCATTTATAAACTTCAATTAAATAACTTTCATAACTTAAAAATAGAGTTGTTTAAAAGAAACAAACAAAAACAACAAGCTAGTAATCAGAAGAGATTTAGCAACCGAAATGAAAAACTTTGCATTTGGTCTAATATTAAAATATTAACTCCTTCTCTGTTTACTACTGACTTTTGCTGAGCTTATCTGTTGCAAAATTTTTATTGACTTCAAAGTTTTGAATAGTTACAAATTCAAAAAGAAATCTATCAAGAAACCCAGTTAATAAGTAACAGCTAACATATTTAGTGTCATACAAGGAATATTTTGTGCTGAACTTTCTCATAGTGACAGAGGCTTACTAAGTAAGCCCGAGTTTTCTATCATATATTGTGACCTTAAAGCATGTCATGAAATTCTGGCCTTTATTGGTTGTATAAAAACAGTGTATGAAGTAACTATAGGATGCACCAATGTCACTGTGGAATTTTCTGATAGGACATGAGGAATGGATCATAAAAATCCACTTGTATGTATGCTATTAAAATAACCTCAGCTGTGCTCTTTGCTGACTAGACAAAAATGAAATGATATATCTGTATCTGTGTCCAGAGGCCTCGTGAGAGCAGGAGCTCAAGGAGCCTGAGCCCGTCCCACCACGGCTCTGTGTGTAAGGCCTGATCTTTTTGGTTTTCATTTTTGGATAGTTTTATCACAATAAATTTTACACAATAAAATTTATCATTTTAACTATTTTTCAGTGCCCAGGTCAGTGGTGTAAAGCACAGTCATACTGTTTTGCAGCCATCACCACCATCATGTCCATCACTGCTCCCATCTTCTGCAACTGAAACTGTCCCCACTAAACAACTCTCATCCCCTCGCCCACCCGCTGCCTTCCACCTCACCTTCTATCTCTGACTCCATGGAACTAGGGACATCCTGTGAGTGGAACCTCACAGTGTTTTTCCTTTTGAAACTGTTTTTTTCAATGAGCAAAATGTCTTCAGCATCCATCCAGGATGTAGCATGTGCCACAGAGTCCCTCCTGTTTTTTTAACTGAATCTATTGGGGTGGCATAAGTTAATAAAATCATATAGGTTTCAGGTGAACAGTTCTATGATACATCATCTGTATATTGTATTGTGTGTTCACTACCCCACATCAGGTCTCCTTCCATCACCGTTGATCCCCCCTCTACTCTCTACCTCGGCCCACCCCTTTCCCTCTGGTAATCCACAGGCTGATGTCTGGGTCCACCAGGTGTTTTTTCTTCTGTGCTTAACTGCTTCACCTTATTCACCCAGCCAAGCAAATACCCTCCCTCTGACAGCTGGCAGTTGGTTCTCTATACAGGTGTCATCTGTTCCTATTTTGTTTGTTAGTTTATTTTGTTCATTAGATTCCACATATAAGTGAAATCCTATGGTATTACTGTTTCTCTGCCTGCCCTATTTCACTTCTGATAGTACACTCCAGGTCCACCCATGCTGTCACAGATGGTAAGATTTCCTTCTTTTTTGCAGCTGCATAGTAGTCCATTGCGTAAATGCACCACACCTTTTTGTCCACCCATCTCCTGGTGGGCACTTGGGCTGCTTCCAAGTCTTGGCCACTGTACGTAACACAGCAGTGAACATAGAGGAGCATATGTTCTTTCAAATCAGTGTTTCTAGTTTCTTGGGAATATTCCCAGAACAGGAATTACTATGTCATAAGGAAATTCCATGTTTTAGAAAAATGTGTTCATTGGTTTCAGAGAGAGGAAGGGAGAGGGGGAGAGAGATAGAAACATCAGTGATGAGAGAAAGTCATGGATTGGCTGCCTCCTGTGCGCCCCCTACTGGGTATCATGCCCACAACCCGAGCAGGTGCCCTGACTGGGACTCAAGCCAAGATCTCCTGGATCATAAGTCGATGCTCAGATGCTGAGCCACGCTTCCCGGGCAAAGAAATTCCATTTTATAATTTTTGAGGTTACACCCATACTGCTTTCCACAGTGGCTGCACCAAATGCATTCCCACCAGTGATGCACAAGGGTTCCCTTTGTCCACATCCTCACCAGCACTTTTCATTTGTGGATTTATTGATGGCACCCATTCTGACAGGTGTGAGGTGATATGTCATTGTGGTTTTAATTTGCATCTCTCTGATGATCAGTGACACTGAGTATCTTCTTATATGTCTATTAGCATCTCTGTGTCCTCTTTGGAGATGGGTCTATTCAGATCCTTTGCCCAGTTTTTCATTGGATTGTTTGGTTTTTGGTGTTGAGTTTTATAACTTCTTCATAAATTTTGGATATTAAGCCATTTTTACATGTATGTGGACTGTCTTTCATTTTGTTGATGGCTTCCTTTGCCGGGAAAATATTTCTTAGTTTGATATAATGCCATTGGTTTATTTTTCTTTTGTTTCCCTTGCCGGAGGAGATAGATCAGAAAAACTATTGCTATGAGAAATGGCCGAGATTTTACTTCCTCTGTTTTCTTCTGGAATTTTTATGGTTTTAAGTCTAACAGTTTAAGTCTTTAATCCATTCTGAGTTTTTTCCTTGTGTATGGTGGAAGAAGGTGATCTCGTTTACTTTTTATCCATGTATCTGTCCAATTTTGCCAACATCATTTATTGACTAAATTATCTTCACCCCATTTGATGTTCTCATGTCCTTTGTCAAATATTATTTGACAATAAGTGGGTGGGTTTATTTCTGGGCTTTTTATTCAGTTCCATTGATATATATGTCTTTTTATGCCAGCACCATGCTGCTTTTATTACTATGTCCTTGTAATTCAGTTTTGTATCAGGCAGCATGATTCGTCCAACTTTGTCCTGCTCTCTCAAGACTGCTGTGGCTATTTGGGGGGAGGGTGTTGTTTGTTTAGTTGGTGGTTTGGTTTTTGGTGGTTCCATGTAAATTTTTGGAATATTTGTTAGACTTTTGTGAAAGACTCCATTGGTATCTTGGTAGGAATTGGTTAAATCTATAGATTGCTTTGGGTAGTAGGACACTTTAATGATGTTAATTCTTCCTCTCCATGAACATGACATATGCTTCCACTTATTTGTATCTTCACTTTTTTTTCTTTTTGCTAATCTTCACCTGCAGATATTTTTCCATTGCTTTTTTAGAGCGAGTGGGAGGGAAGGATGGATAAATAGAGCAAGACAGAGAGAGGGAGGGAGAAACCTGGATGTGAGAGAGATGCAGTGATCAATTGTCTCCCACATGAGCCCTGACCAAGGCTCGGGATCACAGCTGCCACTTAGGTATGTGCCCTTGACCATGGAATCACACCTTTGACCCTTTGGTGCTCGAGCTTATGCTCTAACTAGTGAGCCCCACTGGCCAGGCTTCAGCTTCTTTTTCCACTATATCATAATTTTTGGACTATAGGCCTTTAACATTCTTGGTTAATTTCATTTTTAGATTTTTTTTCATGCAGTTGTAAATGAGATTGTTTTCTTAGTTCCCTTTTGATAGTTCATTATTGGTGTACAAAAAGGCAACTGATTTTTGGATATTTATTTTGTACCAGTACTGTACTTTGTTAATCAGTTCTAGTAGTTTTTTGGTTGAATCTTTTAGGTTCTCTATATACAGTATCATGTCATCTGCAAAAAATTGATAGTTTTACTTTTTCTTTTCCATTACAAATGCTTTCTATTTCTTTTTTGTTCCTAAACACTGTAGGTGCATCTTCTAGCAGTACGTTGAATAAGAGTAGTGAAAGCAGACAACCCTCTCCTGTTCCTGATCTTAAGGGAAACACTTTTAGGTTTTGCCCATTGAGTATGCTGTTTGCTGTGGGTTTGTCATTTATGGCCTTTATTATGTTTAGGCATGATCCTTCTTTTCCCACTTTGCTGATAGATTTTATCATGAATCGGTGCTGGATTTTGTCTGATTTTTTTCTGCATCTATTAACATGATCATTGTGATTTTCATTCTTACTTTTGTTCACATGTTGTATCAACATGGGATATTGCCCCAACCTTGCATCCCCGGAATAAATCCCACTTAATCGTGATGTATGATCATTTCAGTGTATTGCTGGATCCAGTTTACTAATATTTTGTTGAGGGTTTTAGCATCAATGTTCATCAGGGAGATTGGCCTATAATTTTTTCATAGTATTTTTATCTGATAAAGGTTTCTCAATCTTGTTATCTCTTGGGTTTCTTTTTGTTGTTGTTTTTGTTACTCCTCACTTGAAGATATTTTTCCTTTGCTTTATTTTTAGAGAGAATGGAAGGGAGTAAGAAAGGGGACTGGGTAACGGGGGGGGGGGGTGGAAGAGAGAGAGAGAGAGAGGGAGCCACCAATGTGAGAGAGACAGATGTTTTGGTTGCCTCATGTATGTGACTTTAACCAGGAATCCAACCCACAACTCTTCAGTGGGTAAACCAACAATAATGACTGAGCCACACTGGCTAGGGCTTCATTGATCACTTGTATTTTTTTTAGACTCTGTTTTTTTAATTTCTGCTTTGATTTTCATTATTTCTTCCTTCACTTACTTTGAGCTTTCTTTGTTTTTCTAGTTCCCCTAAGTGTAAAGTTAGATTGCTTATTTGAGATTTTTTCCTGTTTCTTGAGGTAGACCTGTAATGTTAGGAATTTGTCCCTTAGGACTGCTTTTTCTGTGTCCATAGATTTTGAGTTGTTCCATCCTTGTGTTCATTTATTTCAAGGCATCTTTTGATTTTTTTCTTCCCTTGATCTCATTCATTGTTAGTAACATGTAAATATATCCTCCATGCCTTTGTGTTTTACAGTTTTTTATTCTTGTTTTTTAAATTCTATACATCATTATTTTATTGTGGCAAAACGTAGATATCATAAGATTAACAATTTTAACCACACTTAAGTATACAATTCAGTAGCATTAAGTATACTGACGTTTTTAAGTGATCACCACCATCCATCTCCAGAAAGTATTGTTTTGCATCTCGTTATTTTAATTTTCTTTTTTATTGAATTTATTGGGGTGACAGTAGTTAATGAGATTAAATAGGTTTCAGGTGTACAGTTCTGTAATACATCGCCTGTAGAACGGTGTCTTTCTTGTGATTTATTTCTAGTTTCATATCATTATGGTCAGAGAACATTCTCGATATGATTTCAGTCTTAAATTTACTGAGGCTTGTTTTGTGTCCTGACATAGGGTCTGTCCTAGAAAATGTTCTGAAGACACCAATGAAATCCTTCTGATGTAGTATGTAATTTAAGGCCACTGTTTCCTTTCCGATTTTTTGTCTGGAAGATCTATCCATTGATGTCAGTGGGGTGTTAAATCCCCTGCTATGCCTGTGTTACTGTCTCTTGCTCTTCATCAAGATTTGCTTTGTATATTTGGGTGCTCCTATGTGGAGTGCCTAAATATTTGCAAGGGATATATGCTCTTATTGGATTGTTCCCTTTATCATTAGGTAGTGTCCTTCTTTGTGTCTTAATATAGCCTTTGTTTTAAAGTTTACTTTGATATAGCTATTGCGACCCCAGGTTTTTATTTCATTCTCATTTGCATGAAATATCATTTTCCATCCCTTTACTTTTATTTTAGTCTGTATCTCTTTCATCTGAGATAAGTCTCTTATTGACAGCATATATATGGGCCTTATTTTCTTATCCACTCAGCTACCATGTCTTTGGATTGGAGTATTGAAGCCATTTATATTTGAAGTGGTTATTGGCAATACGTATGTATTGCCTTTTATACTTTTAACTGTGCTCTTTGTTTTTTTCCTTTTTTTTTTTAATAGTTCTTGTAATATTGTTGTGTGGGTAACAAACGCCTTTAACTTTTTGACTGGGAAGCTCTTTATTTCTCTGTCAATAGTCAATATTAATTGATAGCCTAGCTGGGTAGAGTAGTCTTCGTTGTAGGTCCTTGCTTTTCATCACTTTGCATATTTCATGCCAGTCCCTTCTGGCTTGAAATGTTTCTGTTGAGAAAGGAGCTAACAGTGTTATGGGAGCTCCCTTCTTGGTAACTGACTGCCTTTCTCATGCTCTTTTAAGATTCTTTCTGTCTTTCACCTTTGCCATTTTCATTTTGATGTGTCTTCGTGTGGGCCACTTTGGGTTCATCTTCTGTGGGACTCTGGACTTCCTGGACTTGTGTGGCTTTGTTCTTCACCAGATTAAGAATTTTCAGTCATTATTACTTTTAAGGTTCTGGATCCCTTGCTCTTTCTTTTCTCCTTTAGCTTCTGTGATGCAGATGTTGTTATGCTTCATGTTGTCCCAAAGCTCCCTTAGACTGTCCTCATTTTTAAAAATTCTTTCTCCTTTTTGCTGCTCTGATTGGGTGTCTTCTGCTACCTTGTCTTCCAAATCACAGATTCAATCCTCTGCTTCACCCACCTATTTCTTCTAGTGTGTTCTTGACTTCAGATATTGTATTATTTATTTTTGACTGATTCTTTTCTATGTTTTTTTATGTCCCTTTTCATGTTCACTATCTCTTTGTTTAAATTCTGTCTTCATCCTTTCTTCCCCTGAGTTCCTTTAACATCCTTATAACCATTATCTTCCACTCTGTATCTGGTAGATTGCTTCCTCCACTTCATTTAGCTTTTTAAATGGAAATGTCTCCTGGTCTTTAATTTGGGGCATGTTTTATTGTCTCCCCATTTTGGCTGCCTCTGTGTGTTTGCTTCTGTGTATTAGACTCCCAGTCTTGATAGTGTGGCCTTATGTGGTAGGTTTCCTGTGGGACTCAAATGTCTCATTCTTCTTCATAACCTGATCTCAATGCTCCCAGAATGCCCCTTGTGTGTTTTATGTGGGCTCTCCTATTGTAGTTGAGTCTTGTTTGCTATTGGCCCGTGCGTGTGTGGGGTTGATCTTCAGGGTGGTGATTGTGAGGATCAACCCTGACCACAGTGTACAAGCTGCTGTGCAGGTGCTGATCATGTGAAACAGAATTGGCCTCAGCAGAGTCTGGTGCTCGTTGAGATCTCCCTTTGGATCTACTTAGCTTGTGAATTAATTAGATTAATCAATTGAGAATTAATTGGATCCTGCTCTGATATCATCTATAGCTGGCCACTGAGTGCATTTGTCCTAGAGTCTCCTGGGAGGGACTCTGTTGTTGGCCAATGTCAGATGCTTCCTGTGACTGGCCCAGGGCCATGTATTTGGAGCTACAAAGCAACTCACAGTTGGTGGCTGCCTCTGCTGGGCTTAACTGAATGCAAGAACATTCAGGCATTACACCAAGCTGGCTTTTTACTAGCACTGAGCCTGGGGGAAGATCAGCAAAGGTCCAAGACACCCCATGATCCGCTGCTGCCATCCTCCATGTGCTGGCGGCCTCTTAGGCTAAGTCACTGAAAGAGCCTCTGGAGGTACTCAAGTTGCATGAGGTAGGATCTCAGTGAGTCCCCAGGTAGGGGAGAGTGATGGTCACTAGTTTGATACAGGTTCAAATTCAGTGTCAGTGCTTTGTCTGAGGCTACTCAGTAAATGTCACAGGTATACCATGTCTAGCTGTTACTCACTGGATGCTCGTGCACCTTTGAGCAGTGTACAAAAGGCCCAGGCCTTGGCTGTCTTTGAAAGAATGGAATTAAAAACTCAAATCATTCCACTTCCCAGGATTTAGGTGTCTGTGATGTGCAGCCTGAGATCAGCTGCATAAGCTCAAAGGGTTTGCAGAGGGTCCTTGTGTGCTCAGAGGGCAGGAGCCACTACCTGTTGTGGGAAATTGTTGGGTCTGCTGGGACACTGTGGGCGAAAGAGCCCATGGAGGGGTCCTGCAGCTATGATCCAGTCACTGTGTCATGAAAAGTTTAGTGTCCTCGTGTTTGGCTAATCCTGTCTGATGCCTACCTCCATTTCCATCCTAAGAGAACTGCAGTTCTGCTCAGACATCTGACCAGATGAATGTATCCTGCATGCCTGGGAAGCAATGTCCTAGCCTTCTGTCCTCAAGACTGGGTGAGCCTGACTGGCTGGGGTGCAGGGAAGGGCAGATAAAGATCTCTTGAGTGGTTTGAAAATGCTATTAGTATCATTGAAGCTTTAAAAATATTTTGTTCTCTGTGCTACCACACCAGAGCAGTGAAGTGATGCTTAGCTCGCCCTCAAGGAAGCACAGTTCTGCCTTGCACCAGTGCCCGGTGCCACTAAAACAGTTATGGGAGCAACTGGAGGAAGAAGACAGGGCATTCCTATCCCAGCAGTGTCCCACCATCACCGGCGATGCTCTCTGGACAGCTGACCACTGCTGGAGCCATTTAGGGCTTTTAGGCACTACAGTGACATGATCTGATTTATATTTGTTAAAGATCACTCTGACTTTTATTTTACTTGAAACATTTCTATGGAAAATTATTTTTTCCCAATTAGAGCAGACATTCAATATTATTTTCACGTTTTCAGCATAGAGGTTAGAAATGTAATTTACAAAGTGATCCACCAATAACTCTTGCCTAGGGTTTTCTTTAAAAGGGATCCTATTCCTGAGGAGTCTACCCTCATGATCTCATCACCCTCCAAATGCCACCACTTTTTATTTTTAATTGAATTTATTGGGGTGATGTTGGTTAATAAAATTGTATAGGTTTCAGGTGCATGGTTCTATAATGCACCATCTGTATATCATACTATGTGTTCACCACCCCAAGTCAAGTGTCCTTCCATCCACATATGTAACCCCTATAACTTTTTCTCCCTCCCCACACACCCCCTCCCTTGTGGAGATCACTCTGATTTGACATTTGAAATAATACTTGAGATGTGTCTTGACACAGGTAGGATTTAGATGAAGAGGGTGAGAAATGTGCTTCTCTAGAGAGTGGGCACTTGGCCTGGAGGGAAGAGAGATGAAGACTGGAGAGACTAGAGCACAGTTTCCTATGAGTGAGGAGACACGGCAAGGGAACAGAAGATCCTCCATGGAGGGAACAAGCAGAGCGGGAAAAGAACAAATCACAGATAGGTAAGAGTAGGGGATGCAGGGAACCCTGGGAAGTGGCAGGGCAGGGAGAAAAGGGGATGTGGGAGGGGAATGGCAGGGGGACAGGAGACCCTAGGAATGGAAGGGCAGGTGGAAAAGGGAATATTGATGGAAGGGAAGGGGTACAGGGAACCTTCCATGGGGAGACAGGGGACCCTACATGGAGAGGACGGTGTCCCCTGTTCCCTCTCCATCCCCTCCTCACCCTACTGCTCTGCCCACTTCATGGTGGATCCCCTGTCCTCCCTACATTCCCCCTTCTGTAGAGGGTCCCCTGTTTTTCATTCCGCCTCCCCTCCATGGAGGGTCCTTTGTTCCCCTGCCCAGCCTCATCCGAGGAAGGTCCCCTGTCCAATGCAGGACAAACTTCAGGGAGGTTCCCTATATCCCTGTGTGCTCTCTCCATGTAGGATGCCCTCTTCCCTTCCCTGTCCCTCATAGGGGGGCTTTCCTGCCACCCTACTCATTACTTTTTATAGAGGGTGCCCTGTCTTGCTGCCCAACTCCCTCCATGAAGTGTCCCCAGTCCCCCTGCCATGCCTCCTATGAAGATTCCCCAATCCTCCCTGTCTTGCCCCATCAAAGTAGGGTCCCCCTGTCCTTCCTACCCTGTCAGGTGCTTGGAGATTGCCCCGTTCTTCTGCCCTGCCCCCTCAAAGGGAGGTTTCCTATCCCCAGGACCATACCCTTCCATGGAGGGTCTGCTGTCCCCTTTCCCTGCCCCATCCACGGAGGTCCTCTGTCCCTCCTGCCCTCTAAACTTCATGTAAAATGCTCTTTTCTTTTGCCCCTGCCCTTCCATGGAGGATTTCCTGTCCTCCACTTCCTTCCCCTGCAGAGGGGCATTCCCTGTTTTCTATCCCATTCCCCTCCATGGAGGGTGCCCTGTCTCCCACCACCCTCAACTCCAAATTGAGTCTCTTGTCCTACCTTTTCTGGTTCACCATGGAGGGTTCCATGTCCCCCTGCCCTGTCCTCTCAGTAGTGGGGTTCTGTGCCCCCCTGCCCATTTTCCTCCTTGGAGGGTTCTCTGAACCCCCAGAACTTCCCGTTTAAAGAAGCATCCCATGTCCTCCCTGCCCTTCCTGTTCTGCCCTCCCTGTCCTTTTCCCTCAGTGGGACTTCCCCTTTTTCCCTGCTCTCTGACCTCCAAAGAGGGTCCCCTATCGTACCTGACCTTTAACCTCGATAGATGCTACCCTGTCACCCTGCATTGCCCCCGCCATGGAGGGTCTCCTGTCACCACTGCCCTCTCAACTCCAAGGAGGAGCCTCTGTCCTCCCTTCCCTGCCCCCTTCATGAAGGATCTCCGGTCCTCCGTGCCCTGCCCTCTTCATGGAGGGTCCCCCGTCCACCCTGCCCTCCTCTCTACGGACGTATTTTGTTTCCCTATCCTGTTCCATCACACACAGGTCTCTGAGAGTGTGGGTTTCGGTCTCCAGTGTTTATCTGTCCTGCCTTCAAGCCATGTTTACACTGTCTGTATCTGAAGCACATGTCAATCTTTCATCTGTATAAATCCTACCCTTTAAAATTTTATTTCAAATGCCAAATCACAGAGTGATCTTTAAAAAATATATATCAGATCATGTTCTTTTCTGCCTGAAAGCCTTAATGGTTGGGATAACATTTTCAACTCACCCAAGGGCCATATATTTGCCTGGACCCCCCCCCCCACACACACACACTTTCCTGCACCCCAGCCAGCCTGGTTCCTCGTTCCCTGGGAGCACTTGCTGTCCCTTTACTGGTGGCTTCCCCAGTTCTCCTTGTGTCCAGCTCTGTTTCAACAGCCAAGTCTGAGTTTAAATATGTCAAGAACTTGGGAAGCCCTTTTCTGAGCCTGCTGGAGAATCATCCTGCAGAGGCTCTAACCCAGCTTTGTGGGGTATCACGCTTCAACAGGTCACAGAATTAAGACTGGTCAAAATGGTAAGACAGGGCATAGAGGTAAGCTGGCAACCATTCGAGGTCTGCCAGGTTGGCCATGGTAGCCAGGTGTTCTTTGGGTTCTTTTCCTTAAATCAGTGAGTGAACAATTGTTGAGCTCCAAAGCACAATTTTTTGTTACTTGAAAAACAAAAAAACCTCATAAATGTGCCAAACTTCTGTGCATTAAAGGACACTATCAGGAGAAAAAAGACTACCCATAGAAAGGGAGGAAATAGTAGCAAAGCAAATATCAGGGACGCGTCTAATACTTAATCTAGATAAAAAATTGCCGCAACTTTTGATGGTGAGAGTTGTGTCCATTTGGCTGGGCTGTAGCACAGTTATTTGACCAAACATATCTGCAATCAGTTGATTTTGGGGGTAATTTCCCTGGAAAGAGGGTGGGTTCTGTAACTCAGCTGAAACCCTTAGGAGTGAAAATTAAGATTCCTTGGTACAGAGGAAATTGTGTCTCAGATCACAGTATAACATGTTGCTGTTTTTAGCCTGCTGGTCTGCTCACAGACTTCAGACTTGTCAACCCCCATCATGACAAGAATAGTTTCTGGCCTGTCTGGCTAGACATCTTTGCTTTGATCAGCTTCCCTCTGACCTGCCCTGGTCTGCTACACTCTGCTCTGGTGAGACATCATCAGTGTCTCAGCTCTAGTCCAAGATGTAGTTTCCTTTCACAGGGAAAATGTGCCCTCCCAGCCAGACGGGCGCTGACACATATGGACAGAAATCCCTGCCCCCTGGGACTTTAGCAAAGGAGGACTCCAAAGCCTGCTGACCATAAATAACCATCATCCCTTCTAGGAATGAAGAGGCCTTGGGGAGAATTGTAGGGAAGTTGTAGGTGTTTCCCCTCCCTCCTGGCAGAGTGCACCAGTAGGACTACCACTGTCCTTCCAGGGCAGAAGCAGCTTCCCAGTGCTCCTGAGGGCCCAGCTGTGTCCCCGCTGGTGAAGAAGTTGCTTTGCCCACCTGGACACTCAGTAACAGATGATGTTCTTGACCCAAGTCTACAGCTGGACATCTAGGACTGGGGCTCCAGCTGGCAGGACAGGAGGTAACTGCAGGACAGAGTGGCACCTGTGAGCTCCCAGGAATTACACCTCAGGTGTCCCTCCCACTGTCAGGTGACCTAGAAGGTGCTACACAGCAAGGTCTGGGGTTGACCAGGTAGCCATGGACACAGGTTCTCTGGACTATCCACATGGATAGCCCACCACTACCCTCACCCAACTCCTGCTGGAGCTCACCTCTGCCTCAGGCCCAGGTGTGTGATCCAGGGCCAGGAACCAGGCCCTGAATTGCTCCTCGGGCTCTCTCTCATATTTCTCAGTAGCCCCCTGCAGCTCCACTGTCTTTTCCATTACCTTCTGTTCCCGGGGCCAGAGAGAGAGAGGATGCAAACACAGCTCGAGTGAGGAGTGGGGCAGGGGATAGGTCCAGGGTCTTTTTGCACACGGGCACTGCCCTTCCACTAATTCCATCCAGACCCTACCCATGCTCGTAGTTGGGCAACAGCTTTTCCTCCAGAAAGCTGTCTTTGATGCCATCCCCCTACCCCAGCCACCAACTGGAGGGGTTTCCCACCTCTGTTATAAAAGCCTCCCAATAGATGTATGATGCAGGGGATGGAGCCCGGGAGTGGGCTGTCCTGGATGTCCCCGATTTTCACTCCTTCCCCTGCCCCCAGGAGGTCCCACAGCCACTCACCTTCCTCTGGTTTTCTCTGTGGACCTGATTCCCCTGCAAGGCAGACAACCCAAGTCTACCAGAAAGAGCCGCCCCAGGCATGGTTAGCCCTGGGCCCACCCCTACTCGTGTTGGAATACTGCCAAGTCCCAAGAGGGGATGGGAAACTCAGAAAGACAGGACTTGGACCCAGGCTACTCTCTGGACTCCAGCCCACAGCGACATGGATTGCTATATGGACAAGCCCCCAGGGAAAGCTGTACTGACAACTCAGGGCTGTCTCCCCAAAGGTTAATCCTGGTCATCCACCTCCAAAGAAATCTCTATGTCTCTGTCCAGCATCATCAGGTCATCTAGAAATTCCCAAGGAAGGGGACACATTGGGTAATCAGTGAAGGTGGTGTGAGCCCCTGCTCTCAGGTGTGTCAACACAGCCTCCCCTGAAAGCCTGCCATCTTCAGCTGCTTGAGCCACCCCAGGGATCCCACATGGAGCAGACCAGGACCCTTTGACCCTCCCCTCAATTGTCCCATCCCTCACTCTCCAATAAAACTCCTAAACACATTTCAGGGCCTATCTTGGCAAATCACAGGGTTTGTGGTCCTGGGCCAGCCCCACCCCCATAGGTTTGCTGCACCCAGCTCAGACAGAGCCTCCTGTCTCTGACCCTGGAGCACCCACCAGACAGGCTCACTCAACTTCTTATGCAGCCTCTTCTGTGCTCAGTATCAGAGTGACAAATCTGGAAGGCCACTTCTGCCAGGGTCCAGGACATGGTCATTGAGCACATACTCCCCCCACCCCTTTCCCCCCTCCATCCCAACCTCACACTCTGGACATCGGACCCAAATCAGCTGGTGCCAGGGCTGCTGTGCCTCCAGCATGCTCTGATTCTGGCAAGCTCTGAGCTATAATGTTTACTTGGTGTGTGACCTTGGGCAGGGGCCTGGCCTCCCTGACCTGCTTCCTCCTCTGGAAAGTGTGAGATCTCCACCTAGCTCACAGGTCCTCTTGAAGACTCAGTGTCATTACTGTCATCACTGCTCTCATCCTACCCTTCCAGATAGAACAGTGCAGGGGGTTCTGCACCGTCCTTTCCTGTCTGAACCTTGTGAGCACCCTGTGAGGCCTGTAGCCGAAGATGGTGGTTCCTCCACCTCTCTCATTAGGAAACAGGGGACCCAGAGGAGGACAGTGACTGGCTCGGGCCCACACAGGAGAGGCCACCTGCCCCTCAGCCAGAGGCTTTGTCCCATCTGCCCTCACCATCCCCATCACTGTCCAGAGCCCTGTCCTCTGGGCTCTCAGGTTGTGCCCAGGCCCCCAGTGGGCCAAGGCATAGATGGACAGGTGTTTCAGGAGCCTGGCTGAGCAGCCCTGCCTGGCCTACCACACTGGAATCTCTGCCCATCAGACCAATACCAAGGCTATGCCAAACCTTCACCTCCCCAAGGAACGCCCAGGACCTTCCCTTGTGCAGTAGTCTTTCTTTACCCTTCGGGACAGGATCCTCATGTCCCATCTGACTGGCAGGGTAGCAGGTGACAGAACATTTTACCTCCTCATGGACAGGAAGCGTCAGGGGTCTGTGCTAAATGTGCCAACCCTGAGCTTCTGTCCTACCCAGGAGGGTTTGTGTCAATTCAAGGGCACCAAAGCTAGAGCTACAGCTCCCCACCTCACTAACAATGCCCCAGTTGCCCAGACACTTCTCAGAAGCTCCCTGGCCTGTGTTAGTGCCCACTGAGCGCTGAGTGAGAATCCTGACTATGACTGACTGGCAGTGAGTGCTACAGGAGGCATTGGGAAGTCACAGAATGAACACCTCTCTGTGTCTGTTCCAGCAAAGGGGACTGGGGGCCAAGCAACCCTTATGTTCACCTGGCCCATGGAAATCCCCAGGAGGGCCCTCCCCTGGGGCAGGCAGGGTCGCTCCCCTTGGAGGTGTGATGAAGACAGAAGGAGCAGCAGGGCTCTGCCTTCCTAAGGACAGGGTGGGCTGGTTTGGCGAAGAAAGGCACCCACCCATCCTATTCACCCCACAGCCTAGAAGAAGCTAAGTGCCAGCGGGATGGACCTTCATGAAAGCCAGAGACTCGCTCAATCTGCCATGCCTGCACCCCATCCTGGATCATCCCAGCCACCACCACTCTGTGCCGGGACCTGGCCCCCTGACCCTGAAACTGCCCCCCACCTGCCTATGGACCAAAGAGATCCTCTTCCTGCTTATCGGGACAGAGAGGATGAACATTTCCAGAGAATCTTTAAGGGACAAATGACCAAAGCCACATCCTGCACCATCCCGGCTTCCCCCACCATCCTGTCTTTCCAGAAGTCCAGCCTAGCTCTACCTTCATGAGCTTCTTCCTGATCACTGGGTTGTTCTCCGGACATGGTTTTCTCATTTGGACTCTGCTCTTCCTGAGGGGAATGACAGAGGAAAGACATGTCTAGGAATGATGGGGGAGGGACATTAAGGGCAAATTCCTTTTGACAATCTAAAGTTTCAAACTCCTGGTGTAAGGGCCCTCATGGGTTCGTCTGAGCAGGACCGTGTCCATGGGACTGGGGCTGGGCTCTCATGTTGGTCACCAGGGCCCCCATTCCCACTGCTCTTGAGTAGTTTTGACCAGTTTTGGTTTCAGCTGGGCATAAGGTTCTGGTGCTGGAAACACTTGCCAATCTCCTATTTGGCTCTATGCAGACTCTGACATTTAGGGGAACTGACTCTTGAAAGAGAGCTGGTGGCCTGAAGTCCCAAGGAGGCTTAGAGACTACGCCCACGAACCCAGTTCCTGTCCCCAGGGTTGGCTGCATCTCAGGTGGTGAGGGGATCTTGGGAGACATATGGAAGGCACCCCCATCCTATGATGGCAGAGGCCTCCACACCTGAGAACTTCCTTCCATGTCTTCAGCCGATGGACTGGTGTGCTTTCTAGACTTCACAGGATTGCATGGAGTAAAGAGAAGTTCCCCAGGGTTCGGCACTCCTAGGAAGGAGGGAGATGTGCTGTGACGTGGAGAGCTGGAGCTCTAGCTTCAGTTCCCTTCAACTGACACCCCCTCCTGGCAGATGCTCAGGGTGGACACGTTTAGCACCCAAAAACCAACACTCACAGAGAGGAGGGTCTTAGCTCAACCCAAGGAAGGAGCCAGGTAGGAAGTGAGCTTCCCACCACTGGGACCTGAGAGTCAAGGTCAGCATGCCCTTGGAGAGAGGACTTAGAGTCTGTGCTGGGGCTCAGACCTTAGGCCTCAGGCCTCAGTCCTCACAGCTTACAAAGCAATAGAGGCATTTTTGAAGGCTCCACATAGAGACTCCACTGGGCCTCTCATCTCATACCTTGGCCACCTTAATCCAGTACTCTATGACTTTGGCCATGTCCTGGGCCATCATGCTTGGGTCCAGAAGGTAAGTGTTCATCACCCAGGTGGCCACACGATTGAACTGCACCATGGTGTCATGGGCAGTTGGTTCCAGCTGTTCATTGGCAGGATTTTCCCAGAGGGACCACATGGAGCCCAGGCACTGAAAAGGCAGCACCTCTGTGAACATCTCCAGGGGAGAAAGGGCAGTGTCAACCAGCCTTGCAACACCCCAGCTCATGGGTCCCCAACTTCCGGCAGGGGTCAGTGGTCAAGGCTGAAACTGAAACCTCTGGGGATATGGCCTGAGCCTTGGAGTCCCTGGGATTTATTCTCTGTCCTCCGAGGGCACCCAGCCCTGGATGACCCAGGGCCCAAGACTGGTGGGGAAGGGACAGGAGCACCTGCCTCTAGCCCTTCCTCACTTACTCCAAAGTCCAGCATGTGACTCATGTCTCCTCACCAAGGGGCTTCTTGCAGGATCTGATGAATGCTCTGGCCCAGATCCCCATTCAGTGGCAGCAACAACCACAGGCTGCTTGTGTTCCTTTTAGTTCAGTACACATGAGGTGCCTAATATGTGCTGAAGCCGCTGAGCATCATGGGCACAGAGATGGGTGACCCATGGACCTGGCTGCACACAGTGAGCTCTCTATTGTCCAGGCCCCACCCAGCTTTCTGTGTGATGGCCCTCATCTAATCTGCACAGCCACTTTGCAGCACATCTTGTGAGCGTCCCGCTCATGTCCCCAGGTGAACAGCAGAGGCTCAGGGGTTGAGGAAGTTGTTCAGGACCCATGGGTGCCAAGTGGTAGAGCTGGGATTTAGATCCAGATCATAGGAGTACAGAGTAGGGAAAGGCAGGTCTGGGCAGCTAAGGACAGAGGGAAGGCCTCTCCCACCTCACCCGGAGAGCTCCCTGCTCACCGCATCCATTGCTGTGAGTTGATCTGCCACCAGTCTTGAAGGGAAGAGGTGGATGCTGTACTTTGTCTTCCTTAGCAGGTGTTTAGTGGGCACAGCCTGGGGGTATTCGCCTGCTGGGGCTGGATCTCCCTTTGCTCTCAGAATTCTCATGAGAGCTGGTGGTCCAGGTGGCTCCACCTCCAGAGCTGGCCCTGGGGCTGCAAGGTATGTTGGTGCTTGCTCTAGGTCTGGAGGGGTTGATGGAGGTGACACTGGCTCCAGCACTGGCACAGCTGGACCAGGCTCTAGCCCCAGAGCAGGCCCTTCCTCTGGTTCTGGAGTGCTCTGCAGCTCCGGAGGTGGTTCTGGAGCAGGTTAGAGACTGGTTCACCCACATGCCTCATTTTTCCATGCCTTCCCAGAAACAGGAAAGATGCCACTGCCTTTGAGGGTACTCCAGCCCATGAAACCCCATCCCCCAAACTCCCAGATCATCTTCCCAGACTGCAGCCCCCTCACTTTCGAACTCTGCCCCAGTGGGCTCAAGATGCTCCAGCTGGACCCAAACAGTTGGGACCCAGTGCAGCATGTGTGAGGCGGGGTGTTTGTCCCACATAAAGGCATGATCCAGGGTGAACCAGGGGAAATAGAGGGGCTGGCTGAAACATCTCACCCGGTCCGGCCAGGTGCCCATAACACAAGCAATGGCCCTGCAGACAGGTGAGCAGCAGAGTCAGAGTCTTGGTCTTTCCTTCCACACTGCCCTCCCATGGCACCCGTGTTTGGAACTGAGCCTTTATGGCTGTTCCTGCCCACCCAGGGGTCAGCCCCATGCCATCCCCAACCCCTGTGTGGCTGTCATGAGAGTAGGAGGCATGGTGATCCACCAGGTTTCACACAGAATCTGTGTGAATCTCTCCCTCCTACTGCCAGCTCTCCTGAAGGCCCAGTACACTGCCGAGCCCAGCCCTCCATGCCCCTGGGCATCTGGCTGAGGACTGAGACAGGCATGTGAGCAGCCTGCGCACCACAGTCCTGATCTGAGCCTGGCCATGGCTGTCAGGAGAGATGCATGTGGAGGGGGGCAGGCAGAGCAGGATGGGTCTGTGTTGGGGATAGGAGCCTAGAGAACAATTAATTCCAGCCTCGACTCTGGTTCTAGGGTGCCTAGGGCCCCATCTGCAGTTCTCTTTGTCCTCTGTCCCTTTGGAGTAGAAGTTTCCAGACCTCAGCCCTCCCTTGGGAATCAGCAGATGTGTATGATCAGGGCTCTGCCAGGCCCTGTTCACCCTAAACCCCCATCTCACAGACACAGGAGGCCACCCTCTGGACCCACGGACCACTCACTTTTTGACTTGGTCCTGTGGTGTGTCACCCAGAAAACACAAAAACCAGGGCAGGAACCTGAAGCCAACAAAGCAGACTCAGACACACAAGACAGTGGCATCATGTGGGTCTTAGGCAGAGGATCCGGTGTCCAGACCACAGAACCAGAGCAGATAGCAGGAGACCCTTGGCCTTTGTGACACATGCATTCCCTGCCCCAGGCTCAGAATTCACCAGGCGGATGGTGGTTGAGCCCACTCCAGACTCATGCTGAGACCTGGCTTTATGTAATCCTCTAAGCTGCCCTCAGAGCTGTCTTCTCAGCTGACCATCTGTTTTGTGCCTAATTACCCAGCCTGGCGTTTGCTTACTAGCAGGAAGCTTACCTGTGTCATGGCCTGGCCAGCCCTACATAATTTGAGACCAGCTTTGGGCCTGCAGGAGAATTCCCTGGAGGATATGCTCCAGGCTTTACTTTGAATATTGTTCTGAGCTCTCTTGGTCCACATGGCATTAGCAGGGATGAAGCAGGACGAATGTGTACTTCTAGTGTTTCCAAGAATAACCCACACCAGCAGGGTGCAAGGACATATATAGCACACTGGGCTCTGCAGCTGGTTGTGCTCAGATTACTTCATGTGGCCAGGCACTTGGCTTGGGCTTTAATTGTGGTTCTTAAAAATCCACTAAGTTTTCACTTAACAACTAGACTTAACTGCAAAATGTAACACTTGGTGGCTTCAAAGCTACTTTCATAGGCTGTATAGTGAGTACAGTATGTTCATTTTATTACCATCCTTAAAAATGTACATGTATTATATACACTCCTGTGTTTGTGTTTCATAATACATGTATTTTGATAATAAGGAAGAGCCACACATGACAAAATCTTCAGAGAACATCCCTCCCTCCCACATGTCCAACCACCCCTCCCAAGACAAACACTGTTGGCAGTTTCTTCTGTCCCCTCCAGAAAGAGACTGTGCACACTGACGGGTCACACATTATCTTAATTAAGCCTCACTCACTGTGGGATCCATCATGCAGCTCAAATGAGGGATTGGAGGTTCCAGGACATTAAGTGACCTCCTTCAGGTCCCATGACACAGGGCTAGATGCCAAACCAGAGCTAGACTCCCAACCTGGGGCAGGCTCCTGTGCACTGTGGTGCTCAGAATCATCAAGTGCAAGAGTTAGCCATGTTTTCTTTCTATGATGGAGACATTCCATCAAATCAAAGTGTGCCTTGTGAACGGTTAATATAAATTCCACCCTTAGATTCAGTATCTGTGAGTGCAGAACAGCTGGAAGTACTAAATCCCTTATAGGCAAAACAGGTTTGGGCCATTAAGCCAAGAAAAGTGCTCATACTGGGAATTATTGGGAATAAACTGGTTGTTATGGCCTAAGCTGCTGCAGCCATCAGAGTCTGGATCTGGGGAGCAGTGAGGAAACCAGAAAGTCACTGGACTTGGCACCAAACCCTAGGCCTAGAACAGACTATGTGTTACCTTGAGCAAGTCACTTACCTGTCCTTGGCCTCTGCTCTCTCATCTGTCCAGTGAAGACAAATTCCAGTATTAAATCCAGAGGATTCAAGACAAATTTGAATTTGGAGTTCCAGTGATCTCCAGCAGATCCTTCCCTCCAGATGTTCCTTCAGAAATCAATTCCATTCACTTCAGGGGAGAAGAATCCAGGATCTTGAAACTCTCTTCCAGAAGGTCCCATAATCTGACATAGACAATGGGCCCAGCTCCTCACCTAATTCTCTCAGCCTAGGGTGTAGATGGGTACAGGATAGTTGAACAGTCAGCAATTAGCTGAATAGCAATGAGGGGACTCGTGGTCTCCACAGAGCAGTGCCTGTGTTTTGAAGGGTCCAGGAAAAGGAAAATTACTTTGAAATTCCAAAGATATGTTATCATAGATGCAAAGACAATAGACAGGCTCAGTTAAGGTAAAATTGACCTTTGTCAGGGAAGATGCCAGCCTAGGATATGATCACAAGAAATAAAAAGAAAAAGCCTTATCATATTCTTGAGATTTTTTTATCTCCTCCTCTCTTCTAATACTGTCCCTCCCCTCAATGTGTGACTGCATTTCTTAACATTACTAAAGGAAGCCATTCGAGTAGTAATTTATAAAAATGTATCCCAAACCCATGTCCTATAGACCAAGAGCAGCAGCCATAATTATTAAGATCTCCCTCGATAGTAATTCTATTTCAGTTGACTGCCTATCCTTGGAACTAATGGTCACACAGGTTGCTCTAGGCTTTGCATGCACAGGATCCATAACTTATGAAAAATAATTTACTTGGCTATTACTTCAGAATGGACTCTGTTCATATTCAAATACAATAACCAACATTTATTAACTGTTTCCCAAATGCCAGGTATTTTATATAGTTTCTTTATGTACCAACTTATTTAACTTCAGACCAGCCCTGTGAAGGAAGCACTGTTACTATCCCAATAATATACACCACGTGCAGGGAGGGGCTCCACCAGAGCACCTGGGGCAAGTGCAGCTCTGTCAACACCTTGAATTGTCCCAGTGATACTGTCAGATTTCTGGTCTCTGGAAAGGTAAGAGAATACACATCTGTTTTAAGCCACCATGTTTGTGCAGATTTGTTCTAACTGCGATAAAACATTAATATAACATACAACTGGCTGAATAGAATCAAAGCAGACCACCATTGTGTGTCAGCCCTTTCCAGGGTGTTGGACAGGGTATAGGAGATTTAAAACACCAAAGACTCCGCTTATGAAATTCACCACCTGCTTGGTTCACCACTACAGGCTCATCTCTTGTGGAATTGCAGATATTTTGTATTCATAATGCTTGAGGCATGGGCACATGGAATTTCTGCACTGAAGAGTTTACCCATTTCTTTACAAAGTCCATTTCCCACATGGGAAGAGACTAGTCTGGAGGAAGCACAGATCTCATTCTGAAAGATGGGAGCATGTCTTTGAAAATGTGTGAGAACATGGTTCTCAAGCTGGTGGCTGAGTTTACAGGGGGCCCTTTAGAAAGCCTTTACCATCAACAGCATCCCCAGTACAAGCCACACCAGCTGGGACGGTTTATGCAAAAGGCAAGTGGTTGCATTTTGGTAAGGGGATCCTATTGTGGATTAGTTGCTCATAATTCGTTACATTTGTACTAGATAATTAAACTCCCACCCCCGTGGGAGTGAGGTTCTTGCAACATCTTCAGAAAATAAATTTCCTAAAATCTTCATGGGAGGATGGATGTGCAAGAAGGCTTTATTTGCGTGCATGAAGTTACATTTTGGGGTTCCAAAGTCCCCTGCCCCTTAAGTCAGTCCTGGAAAAGGTGCAGTTTGGTGTTCAGTAAAGCCAGAAACAAAGCCAGTGTCCAGAGACCTCCGTTTCATGTTGCAGCCAGGTGAAGTTCAGCATTGAAGCTAATTAAGGTCCATTAGTCCAGGTGCAGAGCAGCCCCACATGGCCATGAGCCACATGGGCACAGGGAGCACAGTCCCCCGCTGCAGGAGCCACAGGAGCCTGAGGAGCCAAGAGAGAGTGTCTCCTATGTCTAGAACTTTATATATTTAGATTTCATGTTCTTGCAGTGGCCATGTTCATCCTGGCCACTCATTTCTCCCACGTATGACTAGAACAAAAGTAGGCACCTTTCTAGGTCACTCAGATCTTATGGACATGAGTCTAAACTGTCTTTGTCCCATCCTATCCCCCATCAATCAGCAGGGAGCAGACTTGGAGAGCATTAAATGCAAATTTTTGGCAAAGCTAAATATATGGCAGGCCTATATCTAGCCTTCCATCTCCTCCTTTGCCATTAGTAACAATAAGGTTATTACACCGGCATCACATTGATGGACACATTTCATTCAATGGTGTCTTTCATCTAACCCCCTCCTACCAGTAGTAATTTGGTAGAGTTCCTTCTCTCTGTAAATACGGAATTCTTCCTTTGGTAGCAGGAGTGGGTAGCGGTGGGGAGGAATTTGGCTGAATCCAAAAGACTAAGCACAATTTCCTGAGGCTTTAGGTGGTTCCTCCATTCGCTTTAGGCTCAGCAACCCCTCAAGAGACAAGGGTAGTAGTCCCATAAATTTAAACATGTCCACTAAGTTTGAGCCGAAGTAGCGAGCATGACATAGATGTTCTCAAACTGTCCCACCAGGTGAGGGCTGTAGGGAGCTGATGCCTGAGGAAGGTCCAAGTAGCTGAATGTGAGGCAGGGTTTCTGGAGTCATGGAAGCTTCTAGTGCAAAGTCAACTGCCTCTGAGATGCCTTTGTGTGGTGAAATTGAAGAGTTAAAGGAATCATAAAGGAACGCCCACTTGCAATGTAAGAAACACAAGCCAACATAGAATTAAATTTAGGAAGGAAAACCTAAACTAAATGTCCATAGCAAGAGGAATGAGTATATCAAGATAAGTGGATAATTAAAATATTGTGGAATACTAAACAGAAGTTCAGCCAAATCAGATAAATCTTAACGATGGGGGGCGGGGGGGGAAGCCAGTTGCAACAAGTTAAAAACTAAAGAGAATGTATATGCGCTTTTAAAAAACAGATTAATACTATATATTATTAATTCATATGTAGCTTAGAAAATAAAAACTCAGAATGGAAGAATATACAGAAAAGTGCATTGTAGTATTTTCCTGGAGGATTTGAAATGAGTTTTTATTTTAAACAGACTAATGTGTTAACATTTTTATTTTGAGTGGTAGATTCATATGTGTCTGTTTAATTAGTCCAATTCATTTCTGCACTTAATACAAGTAGTTATACTTTCTTAAGAGCTTATATCCAGGGAAAGAGGTCTGTTTAAAAAAATAAAGGATTCAGTCATATTCTCTAGAGTTAGTGAAGGATGCAGGTCTGAGGAGTGCAGTGTATTTGGGGCCACGAGAGGTTTCTCTTGCCACAAATGAACAAGCAATTAACATTAAAAATTGAAACAGAGTATTTTGTGGCCTATTTTTTAATATGAGGGTTTTATTACTTTAATTAGGCTTCAAAGGAGCGGTGCCTTTCCAAGTACGAAAGATGAGTGCTTTAAAGTGCGCAAAGGAACATATGAGAACTTGCATGGTATTAGAGAGGGGACAGTTGCAGGAGAAAAGAGGAAGATTGAAAATTAATAACAATTGGCCCAGTTTCTCATTAAGATCGTTCTTGCCCCAGATACCTGTACTTAGAGTCAATCTTCTATCCACGTATGGGTGGCCAAATTCCACATGCAGGCTAATAAAACCAAGGGCTCTTACTGTGTCCAGAGCGAGGCCTTTTTCAGGGGAGCCTTACTCCCCAACCCATTCAGTATTTACCTTCGTGCCCTCAGGGCTTCGAAGTTCTGCCCTCTACCCTCGATTCACAAGGTTCACAGGAGCTCGTTTCTGGCCTTTCCCATAGCAAGTGCCTGGAGAGTCTTCTGATAGAATGTCCTGGGCATCTAGCGTTCAAGTGTCTCCAGGTGCAGTGATTTCTTAATAGGCCCCAGTAAGACTTTGAGAGTTTCAAGGCTGTGACTGAAACGTGTTGTGGTTGGCCAACTTCTGGGAACAACTACTCTCCACCCTTGTACTAGATATTTTAGACTTTCATAAAGAGATTAGCTTCTTGATTTAGTCCCTGGCGCTCCTGTGAGTAAGAGACTGGTGTGAAAATTAGACCCAGGGGAAGAGGTGCTGGGGAGCGAGAGGTGGACTGAGGCCTTTCCACGGCTGACCGTGCTCTGCAGTGGAAGGACCCTGCCTGAGTCTTTTATGCTCCAGAGAACAACTCTACTTAACGCCCATGTGCAGCATGTTCCATGTGCCAGGCACTGTCCTAATGCTGTACAGGTAGCAACTGGTTTAAGCCCCAGCACAGAGCAGTCGCATAATTAGGTGCTGTTATGGAGCATATTTAACAGTGGAAGGAGCAGAGGATCAGAGAAGGTAAGTAACTTAAGATCAAGTAGCTACTAAGTATTGGAGTTGAATTCTTTTAAACCTGAGCAGTTTTGCTTTAGGATCATTTATTTTATATTAACAAAGCTTGCTGACCTCCTCTCTTACTATCTTTATGTTTAACATTTCTAGCTCTCTCAGGCCTGAGTGATTCACTAGGTAACCACCCACCATTAATCATTCTTGCCATGGCAGGAAGAGGCTAACAACTGAATAAATGTAAGAGATCAAGCCCCCAATCCTTTGACTCACAATTTGTCTTTTACATACACCAACATCACAAATGTGTGTGTTTGGGAGGGGGCCATTGTTTTTACCTATTTCAACACAGATACAACAAAGCCCCTCCACCCCATGGTAACTAAACATGGGGTCCGATAAACTGAATCCTGGATGGAGACCTGGAAGAGTCAGTCATCGCCTCAACCTCTCCCCTTCTCTCCTCTGAGCTTGTGTCCATGGAAATAAAGGACAGGAAGGCAACAAGAAAATTACCAGGTATTACAGAAAAACATCCATGATCTCTCCCTCCTGCAAATCCTAGGTCACTGGAAAGCCAGAAATGCATGTCTCATCAAGCCACCAGATGTTTATTTATTTTGAGTAGGGAATCTCCAGAAAAGTTGTAAATTCCTCAAATCCAGAAACAGATCTTTTGCTCTAGATTTCTGCTCCTTGCAGCCTTGAGATTGAATTACAAGTGAAGGTCAAGGGCAGAAGCTCAGAGGCCCTACAGAGGACACTGACACAAGGACATTGAGACCTTAGGAGTAAGGTTGAGACCTCAGGAGTAAAGTCCTCCTGGTACACCTTGGGAATTGTCACAGATGAGGTCCCCGTCCCATAAATAGTATGGCATACTCTCCAGGTCAAATGCAGGCTTAGCCCTTCCATAGGGGCAACCAGATGCCTAATTCCCATGGCCCTGAGCAGCCCAGGGAGGGGCAGATGGGCAGGAGGAGAAGGAGGGGAGAGGGGAGGAGGAGGGAAGGACAGCAGGAGGTTGGCTGAGCCTGTGAGAACCTATAATGGGACTATCTGTGGGACACAGGAATAAGATGTGGATCAGGCTTTCTGGGACAGAAGGAAAAGCAGTTTGAAATTTACGTAACTGACTTGTCCACTGTCTTACTGTGGAAGAAAAGGAGCTAAAACTCAGCTGTTTTCAGTGTTTTTCCTTTTTATCTGCCATTAGGATCAAGCTGCTCTCTCTGGTCTCTGAACACCACCTATGTGCAGATTCCTGCTCTTGGCCCTCCCCTACTATCAGATCCTCTGCTTGTGTCACTCTAATGGAGTGTCACTGTATTTCCGAAACCGGTCTTTTATTTGAACTTTGACCACCTCGCAAGTGGCCTGAGAGCCCATGCTGCTCTTCCTCTACTGAGCACACGATGAGGTCACTCAAGATAATTCAGTGTCTTGTGTAAAACACCCTCAGCGTCTTCTAACCATCTCCCTAGTGGGGCCCTGCTGGCTGCCCTCAGATCCTGCCACCTGGTGGGATATTCTATTGGTTCGTGTCAGTACTGGTTTGTGTTTATTTTTCTAATTTGAGACTATAACAGGGTCAGACCTGAGAATTCTCACAGTATTTTTCTTAAGCATGGCCTAATATAGGTTTAGGATTTACCAGCGATAGGTTAAGATCTGTTCATTATAATCTAAGAGAAACAGGGTCCTTGATTCTCATAGAAGGTCATTATGAGTCAGGGATTCCAGACTCAGCACCACATATTTAATCCCATGGAGACTACTTGTATTAGTTTATTTTTCCTGTGTAAAAAATTCCCTCTCAAGTTTTTGGCAAAGTTCACTTCCTTGCAGTTGTAGAACTGAGGTCTCCTTTTTCTGGCGGGCTGTCAGGTGAGGTGCCACTCTAGGCTGCATGCTTGGCAGGAGACCACCTTCATCTTCTAAGTCAGAAATGGCACCAGGAATCTTTTTTGTGCTTTCAGTTTCTTGACTTCCCTTTATGTTGCTAAACAGAGAAAACTGCTTTTAAATGGTGTGTATGCTTAGATGGTCCCACTTCAGTAATATCCCAGAAATCTCCCTTTTTGTTGCCACATAGTTAACTGATCAGTGACCTTAATAGTATCTTCAAGAATCCCTTTTGCCACACCACATAATTTAGGGGTTGCTAACTCATCTTGTTTACAGGCTTTATTCACACAGAAGGCATAATTGTATAAGATCAAGGGTCATTGGGGGTCATTAGGATTGCATATAGCCTGAGCTTTTCTGCCACTCACATTTCCCTGAGTTGAACCTCACTCAACCTTGTATAACTGACATAATTTGCCTACTTTCATATGAAATCACCTGAAGGACTTGAGACCTGAGAAGTGTCCTCTGTGACATGGCATGTACCTGCCCCTGTCTCCATGCCCTTCTGCTCTCCCAACCAGCCCCCACCTGTGTAAGACTTCAGCCCCTAACTCTTTCTACTCCTACATCCCATGGGGGGAAACATACGGGCCCACACAGATGACTTTGTGTGCAGTGGGTTAGGTTATAGGAAAGGAATATGTCCCATGATTATGCTACCGGAACTGGGGAAACCTGGATTTTATCATATGTAGTGAGCAAATCTACCCTTTACTTCAGAGGGAGTCATCTTTATTGTCTTAGGGAATCAGCAGGCCTGTGTTCCTTCACTCTGAAAGGATGCATTATCCCCATTTCCAAACCTGTAAAGAAGCCTGCCCTGTGCTTTGGAGGGAGATACTGTCTCCATGTTCAAGAGTTCAGAACCTCTACTTGGAAGAAGTGCTCCAGTGTCAGGGCCACGTGGAGCATTGTTTCTTAGCTTTTCTCTGAACATTGTTTTCCTCCCAGTAAACAAAGAGGGTTCATTTAACTAGTGAGAGTAAGTGGTTTTTAGGGAAAGATGATTGTATGGCCTAAGAGTCTGGGTCATGGTCTGTACATTGACAGTGTTCCAAAGAATGGACTTAAGTTGGTCTTCAGGTTGTGGGTTGTTAAGCTGAAAGGATGGAGTTGAGGAATAAATATGCACAGAGCATTACACAACTAGAAGCTTTCAACATCCCCATGAGCAAATCTGAGTAGCTCCTAAGATTACAGGCATATTGTGCAGAGAGCATCTCTGGTTAACATCATTTTGATGGAACACTTACTGGTTTTTAAAAAACAAACTCCATAGTATGTGTATATCCCCCAGTGCAATGTTTTTACTTAAGTTCATAGAAAATTTTACATACGCATTTCCAAATCTCCTCCTAAATATTTAGTATAATTACAAGTGGGATGAGTCTCAAGTTACATTTCAAATACAACTGATAAAATGTCAGAATTACATGTTCTTTGTCAAGAACACTAAGTATCAGGAAAGGGGCCAGATACTGCTGGTGCAAAGAGAGGCATAATTGGGTCATGGCGCCTCATTCAAATAAAAAAATGTTTTAACAAATTCAAAAGTCTGCCAATCAGGAAGCAAGTTTAAGTCTTCCATTTGAACGCGATAGTTTCCCACTTCTATGTGGGTGTTTCTGTGCTACAGAGGAGTGGCTGTGAGGCTGGAGATGAAATGGGCTGTGAGAGGGAGAAAGGCTCTGTCTACTCTCATTTGCTTCTCTTCCATGAGTCCCCCCAAATATCTCCCTTATTCTCAGGCCTGATTCCTTCATCCCCTTCTGGGCCACAGCCTCTATGAAAAGACCTTGTTCTCACAGCCTCTGCTCCTAAAGGGCATAGGAACAGGATGCCTGGGAGGATGTAGGGAATCATAAACTCCACCTGTGCCTGAATGAAGTCGGCACTGAGTGCGGGGCCGGTAGCTTATGTGGGGCCCTGCCAGCCTGTGCCCGAGAGCCTCGTTCCACACTGGGCGTCTCTGACTCTCACCCCGTGTTCTCCCAGAGTCCTGTTTGCTCTGCTCACTCGCTCAGCTTTGACTTGGGCTGTGCTCCCCTCTCTGAGGTCATGTTATGACCACACTTCCCCATCTACTCTGACAGAAGCACTGGAGCAGGACAGGGAGTCAGGGAATGAAAAGGGGAGTCCTTTGGTGCCCCTCCTCCCACATGTACATTGTATAATTTAGCAGATGTGAGACATTGCAGTACCGTTTATAAATACTCACTTCAATAGCTGTAACTCAATTTGTTCAACATACCTGCTTTGCTGTATGTTTGTTATTTTCATTTTTCGAAAGATAGGAATAAATATTATTTTAGTTTTTATTTTTTTAATCCTCACCCGAGGGTATGTTTATTGACTTTTAGAGAGAGAGAGGGAGGGAGAGAGGGAGGGAGGAAAACACTGATCGGTTGCCTCCCATAAGCCCCTGACCAGGGATCCAACCTGCAACTTGGACATGTTCCCTGATCAGGATTTGAAACTGTGACCTTTCCGTGTTCAGGATGATGCTCCAGCCAACTGAGCCACACTGGCCAGGGCATAAAAATTCTCTTAAATGATTTAAAATGCTCATGGTTGCTTGCAATGATATTCCATATTTTTTCACTTTAAGAGAGTCATTTGTATTATTTTTCTTTCAGGGAAAATGACTGGTAGCAAAAGAATGGTCATGACTTTTCAGCATTTTAAGAAGTTACTGAGCAGCCAGTTGATTTATAGACCAAAGATATGGACACTGAGTGGGCTTGAAGTAGTTCCAGGTAAATTAAATGTAATGTTGGCCACATCCTTGGGAGGACAGTGATGAGAATAACATGGCATATTTACACAATTATCTGGGCAAAGGGAAACCACAAAGGAGCATCCACAATGCAAGTTGGCAAAGAGAACTTAAAAGATGCAGCTGCAGGTACAAGAAACAGTGGAAGACGGGTATTTATGATGCCAGGTGTCAAAGTAGCTGTAAGAAAGTGACCAATTCCTGACTTGAAGTCTGCCAAACTCCGGATGACTCTCCTCTCTGGAATTGCCTGCGATTTTTTTCTTTCAATGGCAGTAGTATGGTAATTGCTTATTTCCAAGCAAAAAAGAGAAGGTTTAGGTCATGTTCACATCCCTTAATCCCCACTGATTACCATGGCAAGTTTCACAGGCAGCAGCACCCCCTTCCTTACCCACCTTTTCTCTTTCTGAGGTTTCAGAGTTAACTGCAGCCTGCAAATATTAAATACAAATGCCATAAATAAATGATGCACAAAATTTAAGTCACGCACTGTGCTGCGAAGCATGGTGAAATCTCTCGCCATCCCACTCCCTCCAGCCCAGGACCTTAAGCGTCCCCTTGTCCAGCATGTCCCGACTGTGTGCTCTGCCCACCCCTTAGCCACTTAGTAGCCACCTTGGTTATCAGATCCACCTTCTCAATATCTCAGTGCTTGTGCTGAAGCCACCTTTATTTTACTTAATAGTCATGTTTATGTAACTTTCATGACACTACATTCTTATAATTGTTCTAGTTTATTATTAGTTACTGTTGTTAATCTCTTACAGTGCCTAGTTTAAGAATTATACTTTATCATAGGCATGTATGCATAGTATCTACAGGGCTTGCAGTTTTAGGCATCCGCTGGGGGACTTGGAACATATCCCCTGTGGTGAACGGGAGACTACAGTACTTCTAACTCTCCGTATGAATGTGCGTGTGGTGATATTCCTGGGTGCCCACCCAGTTTCAATATTCTCTTTCCTACAAGCACCCACATGTGCCACTAAGAAAAGTCTCTGCTTTGTCCTTCTAAGGGTAAACCTTCCTGAGGTTTAGTCGATAATGATCTTGATCCAAGACCCTAGAAAGTTTATAACTCATGTGATTCAACCAGGATAGTATGTACTCTCTGCTCGAATAATGGTTCGAAGAGGTGCAGTAATTCAGCCTTTGAGCACCAGCAGGTGACACTCCCCTGGCCATCGTCAGTTGCTCAGGTTCCATAGTAGGGAACTCTCCAGGTATATGTTTTTGTCCACAATAGAAACATGTGGGCAGGGAGGAGCAGTGCTAAGGTAGAAAGTACAGTAGTGCTCTTGAAATATAAAAATACATAAAATGACTGTGGCTTGCCTTCATTCAGGTAAATTGTTTCAAAAATTATTTTTAATCTTTTTTTAAAATTATGTTATTACACTTTATATTCAATGTTATTTTATTCATTCAAAAATTATCAATAGAAATTCTGCCAGACATTGACATTACCTCAGTTCCAACCTAATTGAAGGCAGAATGTTTTAAACCCCAAAGTCAGAGAACCTGCGGGGATCCATTCTCACAAGAGACCTCTAGGGACAAGGCAATCTGTAGTTCAGTGGACCACCAGTACTGCCACTCAAACAGTTCACTAGCCAACCATGGATGCTAAGTGAGGCTTGGACCCGTGCTGGCAGGACCCCGCTGCTCCTGGAGGCCTAATGAGGCCAAGGCGCTCAAAGGAGAACAGGAGTGCGGCCTCCCCTCCAGTGCACACTGTTGGGTCTGCAGGCCCCTCTGCAGTATGGAGTTGCCTGGGCTACAAGCAAGGCCAGCAGCACTGCAGGTGCAGCTGAGGGCAAGGTGGTACACAGGAGCCTGGAGCTCCGCAGGTCCTGCCCCCGGACACTGCCCAACAGCATAGTGACCCTGCTAGTACCCCTACCTCTGGGTCTTGTGCTCTGGTCGCAGTGCAGTTCAAGCAACTTTGGAAAGGGGTCCTGCAGGAAGCTATGCACCTTTGTGTGAGTGAAGCTGCAGGCAAGAATGCTGTGGACTGGAGGGCTTGGCTTGGGCGCATTTCTGGGGAAGGCTGGTGGCTCTGCTTCCAAGCTGCCTTCAGCTGCGCTAGTTTGCAAGGGAAAAGTTTTCGGGTTCCTTGTCACAGCCTGTGGGGCCAATGAGGATGGGAATAAACATGCAGTTGGCAGATTTACAGCTCATTGATTCTGGGCTCTGGCTTCCAGAAAAGTGCGCTTGATTCCAAGCTGCAGCCCATAGCTCTGTGCACATTGGTACACTCGGAGGGTAGTTTGAAACATAACAGATCAATGTTGAAACAACACAGGGCTCAGAACGCACCCTGTGATCCCCCAATCCTCAGACTATTGCCTTGGCCTTTTGCTATTTTCGTTTTATTACAGTTGAGCCTCTTTTTATTTCTATTATTTTTTTAATATATCTTTTTTTATTTCAGAGAGAGGAAAGGAAAGGGAGAGAAAGAGAGAGAAACGTCAATGATGAGAAAGTCATTGATTGGCTGCAGCCCGCAACCCGGGCATGTGCCCTGACCGAGTATTGAACCCCGATCACCTGGATCCTAGGTCGATGCTCAACCGCTGAGCCACGCCCGGCTGGGCTAAAGAGCCTCTTTTAAAATTGAGTTGTTATTAAAGGCTAGAAACATCTTTCAGACAAAGTCTTGCAATTTCCAGCCCCATCTTCGTGTGTGAGAGCTCAGATTTAAGAGCCATGAACTTCGGAATTAAACACTGTGGGCCTGTTAGCCTTCCAACTCGAGTGATTGGATTTCAGATTGAGTTGCCGCCTGGAAGGAGAAGATTTTGGTCTCCTAACTCAGTATGGCCTGAGACTCATGGCCCAATTTTGCAGGCATGGTTCCGTGAATTCCAGCTGTACAGCTGGCCCCAGTGACTCTTGATTGTATTTTCTGAACCATGAATTGGTTTAGAAAAGCTTTAAAATGTTCCTAATGGATCTTTTACTGAAGTGAAATATGAGTTTTCTCCAAGTTCTCCTTTGTTGTTTTGGTTGATTTTCTGGAAAAACACACACACAAAACAAAAAGCACACAACAAACCAAAACTAAAAACATTGCTGCCAGTATAAAAACATGAGGGCCAGGGAAGCAGCATGACCCATGAAAATCTTCAAATATGGTTTTGAACTTTACCCAAATGAAGCAGAGTATTGGGTAAGATAAGTATGAATGTCAGTAACACCTTTGGACTTCATTTCTGTTCGTTTGAATTAGAAAAGATTTAACACTGGAAAGTGTGTGTTTATGGAGGCATAAAAATGGGTAAAATAGTTTTTGTTTGACTCCTTTGCAGTGGCAGCAACTGTATTTATTTATTTATTAGCCTGCTTCTTTGAAGTGGAAATTCTGGGTATGTGATCTTAATTAGTCTTAAGCCAACTAGAGAACCCCCCTGTCATCATACATTTGGGTGTTGGGTCAATGGCATTTAAGCTGATGCAAGTTTAAGTCGAGGCTTCCCAGATGTCAGCAGTTCCAGCTGGAATGAGGAACTACTTGTTAGCTGTTGATTTTGCTTTGCAGAAAGAAAAGATAATATTGTAGACAATCACGTTTCAGCATATTATCAGTTCAGCTATTTTACTAAATTTCTCATGAACTGATTAAAATATAAGTTCTTGGCCCAGCCAGGTGTGGCTCAGGGATTGAGCATTGACCTAGAATCCAGGATATCATGGTTAAATTCCCAGTCAGGGCACATGCAGGGTTGCAGGCTCAATCCCTAGCAGGGGACATGCAGGAGGCAGCTAATCAATGACTCTCCCTCATCATTGATTTCTCTCTCTCTCCCTTTCTCTCTCTGAAATCAATAAAGATATATAAAAGTAAATAAATAAATAAAATAAGTGCCTTCCAAATGTCATTTTAATTCATTTATTGCACCTGAAAGTTTTTTAGATGAAACTGAAATTAATAAAATTTATTTAGTGAATGTCCAAAAAAAAAAGATATTGCAAAATTCATATTAATTTAAATTATTTTTTACCTGAGAAAACTAATAATGAAAAATAGGTATGGATTTTCATTGTATTTTATCCAATTTTTATTCATTTTTATTGTATTTTTATGAGAGATCAGACTTTTTAAATTTAAAAACAACTTTATAAAAATAAATGAATCCAGATGCTTCACCTAATAATGTAGGAAGTACTAAGCTGGCTGGGTCATCCACCGGGCCTCGGGAATGTGGAGAAGTAGAGTTGGGGGAGAGCAGTGTCTTCATATGCAACCTAAATCCTGCAGGAGCAGGGCCGACTCTTCATCACAAATGTAGAATATGTATTTAGTCATTTTTACAGGGGCTGGCTGAAACTGGGCAGAGATAAGGCTCACAGACTCCTTCCCACCAGTTCCTTCTCTTTGGTGCCCGTCCATGAGAACTAAGCACACGAGACTCCATCACACATGAAATTTTTATTACTGCTCTTAGAAAACTCAGGGTGTGTAATTCTGAGCAGAGCCTGAATGAGGGTGTGAGGATGGAAAGTCAGAGTGAGGGGTCAGGTTGGAGGTGTGGGTAGAATATTCTCTCCTGGGTGGATCTTCTGACTTGGTCCCATGTCCGTGATGAGCTGCATATGAAACTCAGGGTGTTCATGCCCACCTGACCTAACCCTTGACCTTGCAGGCATAGGATAACTTTTCATAACAGTTATAATCTTTCCATGACAGATATCCTAGAGAGACAGAAGAGTCCCAGTGAATGGTGCTGGTGGAGCTTGTACCCAACAGAGAAGCATCTCAGACTCTGTCCTAGGATTCAGAACTCCTCCCTCATCTCCACCAGGGTCCCACTTGAGGGGAAGGAGACCCAAAGAAAGGAGAGATGAGAGGAGATGGGAGAAGACAAACCAATATTGCCTCTCCCAGCTCAGGAGGATTCCCTGAAATTGAGATCCAAAAATAGGAGACAAGGGGATGGAAAGGTTGGCAAGAAGGTAGTTCCTCGCTCTTTTAGCTGAGCTTTGTGACAGGTTCCCCCAGTAGCCAGGGTTTTTTATGGAGGTGGGGTGTCTCTCCCAGGCAAAGTAATTCATCACATCACTATCACTCCACTCCCCCCCCCCCCCCCGCATGGGGCTCAGAGCCCTAGAGAGTAGAGGGTGGAGCCAGGTGAGGTTCAGTGGTCATTAGAGCCAGGTCAAGGTGAATGGCTGAGGGACATTTTGCATATTGCTCTGTGGTGGATACTTGATTCCCTCCTCAGCACCATGGAATATGATTTGCTATTCCTGATGTTTCCACAGAACTCTCCCTTGAGGAATTCTCCCTAACAACTTGCTCCTGTTGGCAAGTCCCAAAGCCAGTAATCCCAAACACCAAGGGCACCACTCAGAGTAACACATTACTGGCTGCACAACAATTGGTGCATTTGCCATTCCCTCTGGACCTCAGGACAATGTCTGTACTATTGGGGAATATGCATCTTACCTTCATTTAGGATCCCTCAGCACACTGTGTAGACTCAGTAAACTCAGAGAACTGAATTAAAGGCTTCATGTTTAATAGTGTAAAAAGCTTGACAAGCCATAGATTACTTTCAACTGTAAATTAGGATCCTCTACAAAATTCAGCTCCTCACTTGGCTCAAGGTCCTTCCTTTACCCTAAATGAACCCTAGAATCTCTCAGCTCCTGGATTCTTTATCGTATTTCCCACAGAGGCATAGGGGACAGGGAGTAGGCCTGGGCAACAATAGCAGCTAGAAGGTAACAGGAGTTGTTTTCTCACCTATGTGGGATCGTGGAGGCCAATCCAGACTTTTGAGTAGTGATTCAAATTGCTCTTGACCAGAGAGGCCAAGAAGGATGCCTCAGCACCACTGAGCACAGAACCAAGGCATCCTGATGGTCGCTTGTGGCAGGCCAACTGCGTGGGCAAGGAAGATACTGAGGAGGGGCTTGTGATGTTGGTGGGGGAAGTCCAGGGCTTATGTAGGTGAGAAGAGGTGTGTGTGCAAAAGATGAGGGTGCTCACTATCACCCCCAGAACTCTGGAGAATGCAGATGACTGCCCATTTAGTGTACCTTCCCTTCTCTCCTCTTACTGTAAATGCACCTACTCACATCTGCTTCATTCCAGGGTTTTGGTGTCCTAAAGAAGCCATAGCAGTGGGACACAAAGGCATAGGAGCCTTGGGGACAGATGACCCATGGAGAGGGGGGCTCTTCCTTGGAATCTGCATCTGGGGTGAGTGGGAAAAAAAGAGAGGGAGGCAGTGAAACAAAGTGTGGGAATGGGGGTTGGGAATCACCCCAGCTGAGGTTTCTTTCCTCTTAGTAGGCCGTCACTTTGCGCAGAAACAGATGAAGTTGCTGTTTCTCCTGCTCTTTCTTGTGACTGGCCTGTGGCACAGTGTGGTATTAAATTTTTAAGGCAGACATGTACTGGAATAGTTGTTTTGGTTGCTAGCTCAAGAACTCACCTCTATAAGCATACATATGCAGAGTAAAATTGAATCAGTGATGGACTACAAGGGGGCATGAGTATGAGAATTACAAGTGCCACAGATTGGTTAGGTCATGAAGAACTAAGGCTAAGAGCATCAGTGATGTCCTGAGCTGTCTTTTTTACATGGTAGCAAGTTTTAAAGAAAATCATCCTTTATTCAGAATCATCTGACAAATCAATAGATGAGCCAAGACCTAAAGAATGTCAGATAAACTTGCCTTGCCAGGCGTCTGGGACACGGGGCTTCCCTGATGGACAGTGATGGGAGTGATAAAATGGGAGGCACTGAAGGAATTTCATACCTCAGGATGATGCCAGTCCAGTGGTGCAGAGCCAAAGGAAGACTGCAGAGGGCTGAAGAGGGGTCAGAGCAGGAGCTGGAAGGAGGTGGAGAAGGGATCCTACATTGCGTGCAAGTTAGGCCTCTACTGCAGCAAGATGTTCACTGCCCTGGTTTGCTAACAACTTCCCTGCAAGACTATCATTTGGCTGTGGATCAGTGTCATTTTTACTACATTCTTACTGGAAGGCTTGCCAGGTTCATGTAGCGACATTAAGAAAAGCTTCTTAGTGAGATTTACTTCTCATGTATAAGAGTTTGCAATTTTGGCAACTATGAGAAACATACTGTGTAGTTCAGGTTCAGTTAGGTCAGTGTGGGAGAAAGTGAGGCTGGGATTTTCTCCAGCCCCGACTCTCATACTGACTCACCGTTCAGTGCAGACGACAGTGACAGATCCACCCCTGTAATGTGAACACTGCCATCCAGGTTCAGAACTGATACTTAATGAAGCCTAATGGGTTGGTTTGTATATAATTAGTGATCATGCTTCCCCTACTATCTGACTATCTGGCTGTAGGATATATGAATGAAAATTAGAAACCTTAACATGTTAACACATACGGTCAGTGGGTTCCTGTGACATGTCAGCCCTTGCCCATTGTGACTGATAAGGTGATATGGTCAGAATCAAAACTTGGATTCATCATTCATTCATGTAAGGAATGTACAGAAGGCAAATAACTAAAAATCTAGACTATAAGAGGACAAATTAATGATATATTTTACATAAAAATAAAACACTTCTTTAATGTGAAGTATTTAAGAAACAATGCCAAAAGTCAGGATGTTCTACATGACAATGGGGACACCAGTGACCTAATAAATATTCTGACTCTGTCACTGACTTGGCCAAAATGCAGAAGCCTCCTGTCCTGAAGTTTTTGTGCAGGGGTTAGACTGCCCATAAACCATTGTGGGAAGAATGAATGGACCAAATCTAATCAGCAAGGAGGGCAGGTGGAAAGGGGCCCAGGGCCGCCCAGCCACCCGGTGCTGCGCGGAGGCCCCACCAGGAGGCGCTGCAGCGGTAAAAGCACCCAGCTAGGCCAGCTCACCAGTGTAGCCCTGTGCGCCCACCCAGGGGAGGGCGACAAGTGTTGGGGGAGGGCGAGTCCTAGGACCTGCTGCGCCCCCCCGGGGCCTGCCAGTGTCACAAGGGGTGGAGGAGTCATTGGGAGCGGAGGCCGACTCCTCCCGCCCACCTGGCTCAGGTCCAGGCCACGCACCTGCCGGCGCCCATGGTCCGCCTGCTGCCCTGGTGCCGCTGCTCTTCTGCAAGGAAAGGAGCTGAGGTCCTGGGGCTGCAGTTGGGAGCAAGACCCATTCATCAGTGTCATGGGGTGAGTGCCCTGAGCTCACCCGCCCACCGCGCCCCCTCCCCAAGGCCGGCCCAGGAAGCTCCGGGGACCAGGTGGGGGGACCTGCAGAGTGAGGGTGCTGGTCCCTCCCCAGGGCTGGACCAGGTGGGGGGACCTGCAGGGTGAGGGTGCTGGTCCCTCCCCAGGGCTGGACATGGGCTGTCCTGCGTGTTGGTGACTGCAGGCGGCAGCTGAGGGTTCATTACAGAAGTGACCTTGGGTTTGTCACACTTGACAGATACTTTAAACCGGTTGGGGGATTGGGGTTCCCCTGGGGCTTGCACTTTGGGGTCACCCCACGGGTCAGCTCCACCCTGTCACTTTAACTAAGGCTGGGCGAGGGGAGTCCGTGGGTCCTGTGAGAAGCGGGAAAATTGAGAGGCCCGTCAAGAGCCCCAGCGCGGCTCCCACTGAATTCTGTGCGCAGCTGTCCCCCGTCATTCAGGGGCGGGTCGCACCTGCTCCCCAGGCTGAGGTGAGATGGTGGCTGCTGCGCTGACAGGTGGAGCTGAGGACAGGCTTCCAGCCGGAGCCCAGCAGTGCCCCGGTTATTGGGCCAGGCAGTGGGGCCTCTGCTTCTCCAGGGCTCCTGGGACGAGAGGGGTCTGCAGTCTGCAGAAGGTTAACCGCCTTGACAAACAGGAGGCATGGGCGGGCGGGGAAATGGTAACTCTGCTGTACTTTATGGCCGGCGCACTCCTCTAAAGCAAAAACAAACATTGTCTTCAAAATACCCAGAAGGGAATTAGCGGGGGTCATTTCCTTCTTTCAGTCCCTGCATGTATCCAACTGTGGGCTGCAGCAGTGGGTTTATGGATTGAGGCAAGTAAACACCCCCCCCAACACTTTATTTAAAATACGATTATTTTTAGCAACAGCAAAACTTCTGGAAAGCTGTTGAACTCAAAGGGGACCAATAGTTCCATTATTATTTTAACACTAAGATATTCTTTTTAAATTATAATGATGAGCATAAGTTCCATGAAGAAAAAAAATCTGGGCTTTTTGACTATGTACTAGCTAAGATGCTGAAGAAAAAAGGAGACCTCAGTAAGTATACTTTTTCATTTAAAACCTCACACTCTAACCTAATCTGTGATTCTCATAAAATATATTGAGTGTGAGGAAAAGGTTAGTACCTATAGGTGATTTTACAGTCTTTTAGATAGAGACAGTATGCCCAAAATATTTTCTTCAAAATGAAAACCACAACTCTTACATTCTGTTGTGCTATTTTTTTGAAGTTTACCCTGTTTCTTAAATTACATATTGGATCTTGTGTTAGGATCCAATCTCTTAGTTTGCCCAGTTTTATACACTAGAATAACATTATTTAATTTCTTGAAATTTTTATTAGAAAGTCTACAGTGCTTTAGCGTTCATTTAAAAATGATCTCTATGAGGTCTGCACTTTTTGAAAATTACATTACTGGAGGAATAATTGTAGATTTGGGGTATCTAAATAGTGACATTTCTAATAGTGTGAAAATGTTCTTGATGAGACCTGTGTGTAGTCAGAGGTGCGCTGACTTGGAAGACACATCTGTGAAGGTGGCAATTGTGTTTCTTTACATCTGAGGTAATTTTGTCTGGCAAGTCCTGTCCCCAGGGCCCAGTAGTGGTTTTATCCACAGTGTGACCCAGTGCACAGAGTAGGGACCCGGCCAAAGGGAGCAGACGCGAGCCAGCCCCAGAGTGTGGACGGCTTCTGTGAGTTGGTGAAAGGAGCCACACTCGGTAAATGCCACAGACACAGTGGAATCTGGGGAAAGTCCTGGCCTCACCCCTGGCGGATCCTCAGTTATTCTGAGCTCCTGGGGAAGGCAGAGACCTCCCCACTTCTCTCTTGACTTCTGTCCACTTTGCTCCAGTTTTGATTATTTCCATCCAAAATGATTGTACACGACTCAGGAGCAACATGTACCTCTCGGCCCTATGCTTATAAACTCATTATAATGAATGAGAATAAAAGTAGAAGTCAGGGAATAGTGTGAATTACTAGGTGAACAAGCTGATATAGCTTCATGAGTTTGTTCTGATGATTCTCACTTAAAGCCGAGAATGCCCTGGACAGAGGAGCTCCGGAGACGCGGGTGTGGCAGCAGGTGAGGCAAGTGGACAAGCCCAGGGCTGGGGTAAAAAGTGTGCGGTCAGGACAGCTAATAAACAGGCTTCACGAGGACAGAATTCACCTTCTTTTCAACAGGATAGTTTTCATTTCAATTTGTTTTTAATATTTAGGAGGCATTTGATAAAGTAATATAAGAACCCACAATTTCAGTATTGGCCTGTTAAGTTTCCATAGAAACAAGGTCATAACCCTAAAATATTAAGTACAAGCACACTGAAAGTTGCCTTTTAATGTCGTTATTGCAGACCATTTTATATCAGCTTCCCTGGAAACTGAGAAATACCTACTTAGATGTAAAACATGTCTGCTTTTCTACAATGGAGAACTGAATTATTTGGTTACATAAAATCATGTGAGTGTTGCTCTGCCTTGTTCCAACGTGATGTCTTCAAGGCATTTCAAAGAAGCTATTCCTAATAACCTAGTACAGATTTCAGACCAAGTTAAAGGAATGTTTGTACTAGCTTCTCTTTATCTATCACTATATCTAACTGATGTAGTATCAGTCACTCAGTAAAGACACTGAAGTCCTGTTACCCTATTTTATTACTGCTCATCAATGTTTCATACAGCTTTTTATGTTATGATTCTATGAACTTTCCTAATTTGCTGGCTATAGGTATTCTCTCAAGTGTCCCTTTCTTTCCCCTTCCCCTGAGGAGTGAGTGGGGAGGAACTGGCAGTATTATGTAGAAAAACCTCAGAGCAACAGACCTTTCCTCTTTCCAGCAGGTATTTTAAACACTTCTTTTTGCTGACATTAATAATCATTTGATGGAAAAGATTTAGAAAATACTGAAAAGTCATTCACTGTTGCTCAGAATATCCAGCACTTTTAGTAATATTTAGGTGCTGATTCTTTGTGGATTTTTTGTATGCATATAAACAAAATATTATGTTTGTTTTACAAAATTGAGGTCACTGTCTGTGTGCTGCTTTGTAAAGTTTTGTTATAGAGAAGCGATGGCCTAAATCTCCTGGGACTGTGCGTGACCTCTAGAGGGTGCTCCGGGGTGTGTTTCCAGCAGGTGCGGGAGGCTCTCCCAGGACTCTCACAGCTGCTCAGTGAACCCTCAAGTGGCTGCAGTGCCATCCATCACCCGCCCTTTTAGGTTGACCCTCTTTTCAGGGAAACCATTCCCATTATAACGCTGTATTCTAAGGACACAGATAAAAATGAATGAAATGTACTTTTCTGGCATACTCACTTATAACCTAATTAGGACATCATTTTGTAGTTAAATTATTTTAACATTAAATTTTCTTATCCCAAATTATACTTACCTTTTTTTTTTTATGGGGCGTTATAAGTCCTCTTTTAAATTTTTGTGGTTCTTGTGTGTTTAATTTGTAATTACTACTCTTAAGATTTAAAAGTAATGCTCATCTTACACAAGAAATATAAATATAGCATTAGATGAAATCTTGGAAGTGATAGGAAAATTGAGAGAAACTTAACTGGTTTGGGTTCACTGAAACAGATGTTCATTGGGCATCATTCCAGGTGCAGAACAAATAGTGACACACAAGACAAAACTTCACCCTCATCCTGGCCAATGTGGCTCTGTGGTTAGTGCACCATTTGGTGCACTGAGGGGTCCAGGGTTTGTTTTCCATTGAACGGCATGTACCTGGGTTGTGGGTTCAGTTCCCACATGGGTGTAGGTATATGTGGGAAGCAACCATTCAATGTGTCTCTCTCACATGGATATTTCTCTCTTCTCTCCCCCTCTCTTCCCTCCTCCCTCCCTCCTTCCACTCTCTCCAAAACTCAATGGAAACATATCCTTGGGTCAGAATTAACAAAATAAAACAACACAACCCCCCAAACCCTCCCCTCCCTCAGTCCCTGACATTCTAGAGGAGCTGGGGGCAGACAGCACGTGAACACTCACAAAAGGCAGGGTGGCTGCAGACAGCTGCTCTCCTGCGTGACACTGAGCAGTCCTGGGCACGAGAGGGAGCACGGGAGAAGGGGGGACAGGCTCCCTGCAGAGTACCTCAGGTGGGAGCACACTGAGTGCAGGAAAGAGCAGAGAGACACAGGGGTGGCTGCTGCAGAACGAAAGGGACGCCTGGAGGAATGTGATGGGTGAAGACCATGTGTGCCTCCTGGGCCTCGACAAAAATATGAATTTCAGCCTGTTATAATGGGGGACCACTGGAGGATTATATGCAAGGAAATGAGGTGAATAGAGAGATAGAGAAAGGGAGAGGGAGAGAAATAGAAGCTACTGTGTGATGGTGTGAGACTAGGGTGCGAGCAGGGAGGCCACAGAGAGGCTGGTGCAGTAGCTCAGGGGAGAGCCAGCAGTGGCCTGAACAAAACATCCAATGCGAGCCTAAAACAGACTTACAGAAACTGTTAATCTGAAACTACTGACAAAGATATAAATGGGCAACTCACAAAAAATGTGAATTACCTTTAAGCAGGTCTTTACACGTAAGAAAAATGTAAATATAAATATGCTGTGTTTTTTCAGCTATTGGGAGAAGATCCATACCCTTGACACTTGATTTTTTGGTAAGGTTGAGAATAAAGGGTTATCTTTATATCATGCTGGAAGGCACAATTGTTTGACCCCATGAAGGGAATGATGACAGAACCTCACAACAATGCAGATGCATCAATAAAGAGATCCTACTCCTAGGAATTTATCCCAAAGACATGGTCCACAAATATAAAACTAGGTACTCACAAAGTATTTGTTGCTTTATTTTTGAAAGAAAAATAATGGAAATAACTCATGTCCAATGAGTGACTGGTAAAATAAACTGTTACATCCACACAGTATAGAACTATGGAGCTATAAAATAATTCAGACTATGGGCTGATCTCCAGGATAAGTTACATTTTAAAAAAAGAGAGGAAGTGCAGTAATCCACTTGAGAGAAGCAGGGGAAGTATGTATTTGCTTTTTAGAAAAAAACCCAACCCACTGGGAGTATTTCTTGCTGATCATGTGACTCTTATTTCTTTCCCTTTAGTGTTTAGCCAAAACATATGTAGTTAAGATGACATTTAGAAATTTGTAATGAGTGCACAATTCAGACACTTTACAATAAAATATTGTATGTTCACATTGTGCTCGAGTTAATTTGTAAAAGCTTTGTTTTGCCATTTTTGTGCTTTAGACACAGTATATGGATTGCGCTTGCATTTTCTTTGATCCTCACAAATGTTTTGAGTTGGGTCGTATAGACTGTATCTTTTTTACATGTGAGAAGACAGGTTCTCAGCAGTGTAAATGGAATTGTGCGAAACTTGAAAAATGAAACCTGATAGAGTAGAAATGTAAAATCCCAACACGTGGCACACAGGAAAATAATTTATAGAATGACCCATCATGTGATCTGCTTTCAGGATCCTAGCTTTGTTTCACCCTCTTTTTTTTTTTTTTTTTTTTTTAGTGTAATAAAATAATTAAACTTAGGGTTAAAATAGCAACAATACAGAAATAAAATGGAAGTAAATTGCAACTCAGAAATGTTCTTAAAATTCCAAGACACTGAGCAAAATGCTCTTTAGAAATATATAAAGGAAGGTGTTCTTCACTCCGTGAAATGTCACATCTCAGTCGCAGTCCCTAAAGCATGGATTGGGAGTTTAAAAAAGGCAAGACTGAGCCAGGTTAGAGGCAGCTACTGGAGTGGTTGGGAAGCCAGAGTTGGGATGGTCAGAGGCTGGGAGAGCAGAGTGGAGGCTGGAGCAGCTGCAGCCTGGGGGCTGCAGGAGTGAGCTGTGTCCGTCTGCTGAGGCAGAGGCCAGCGCAAGGCCATCAGGTAGGATTAACTGGCTGGGGCAGAAAATGTAGACTTGGATAAAAAAATCAGTGTATATGGTTATCTTCAGATTCTGAATTTTGTGTTATGGGTCATGAAACTAATACAATGTATGGTCAGTACCATGAATAGTATGGGAAGGACTGAGCAGTTCAGTAAAGGCAGGGACCTTAAAGAGGGGCCCAGCTGTTGCCCCAGGAAGTGCTGACATTTCTCTTCAATGGGAATATATTAGAATCGATGTTGAAATCAGTGTCTTTCTGAAATACGCTGCTTAAATCCATTCTATAAAAAGTGATGGTGCAATATTTGTCCTTGGCAAAGAGTGCCAGTTACAGATAAGATTGCTATAGGCTTTAAACAAAAAATATTTCTTGAAAGCCTCATGCTAACTGAAAATATTAGGATCCTAGTGGGTGGGAAACATACGCTGTATACAAGTGACAGGCAACTCACCAAAGGGGAAAAGCACTGTGAGCTGTGGTCAAACTGTGATCAAAGAGTCACAAATGCAGGCACTGTGAGGTTCCTGATTCACTTCACTAGGAAATTTTCAACTATCCAAAGCTGGAGTAGAAGCTGAAGCTTGTATGATAGCTTGTATTTTACACTAATATGCCTTCACCTTAGTTAGAAAGCAAGTTAATATTATATATTGAGCCCCAAAAAATGATATAACCTTTTGGTTTAGTCATCTGGTTTTCAAGGTATTTTGTTAACACTCACCGGAGGATATTTTTTTCATTGACTTTTTTTTTTTTACAAAGAGTGGAAGGGAGGAAGATAAGGGGAGAAAGAGAATGAAACATAGATGTGAGAGGGACATATCAATATGTTGCTTCCCAAACATGTCAAAACACGGATCGGATCAAACCTGCAACCCAGGTATGTTCCCTTGGCCGGGATTGAACCCAAGACCCCTGAGTCCCTGGGCCACCACTCTACTCACTGAGCCAAACTCGCTAGGGCCAGGCCTACTTCTTTTTGGATTCTAATAATTACTTTTCCTGCCCTTTCCACTGAAGAATTTTAATGAAACTTTATCATGCCATAGGCACTGATCCATAATATGGCTGCAATGGCAAGGATTCTGCTAGATTTTTTTAGATTCAAATGCAATATATTGGCTTTATTTTTGATAGGGAATAGTCTTGAGGCCTTTAATTAGTCTGACCTTAGAAGGCAGCTGTCACTTTTTGTACAACTGAATTAATTCAGTTTTCAAAATAGCTTACATGGCTTCATTTTTCAAATATGCGGGGAAAAACCTTTAAAATAATTTTATGTGACTTTTACCAAAAATATTGACTAATTTCTCCACAAGCAGTTTAATAAACTTGAAATTCAGTGAAGGAATTTCCTTGGAGAGCAAAGCAGTCGGTTTGTTGTGTACGTTTCTAGTGCTGGCGATTCTGTTCAAGTGAATCATTCAGATTCCTATGAAGCAGGAAGCCCCAAATTAGGGTTGTGCAGGAATCTATTACTTGGTGGGGAGAAAGGATTCCAAGTAGATAAATTTGTGAAATACTGGTAGATTTATTCATTACTTAATTAGTTTTTAACATATCAGCATGCATTTTGATCCTCTAAGAACCAGAGATAGCATATTTAGATTTGACCAGAAATCCCCCCTTTTTTATTTTTTAATATATCTTTATTGACTTCATAAAAAGGAAGGGACAGGGAGAGAGAGATAGAAACATCAATGATGAGAGTGTCACTGATTGGCTGCCTCCTGCACACTCCCAACTGGGGATCGAGCCCGCAACCCGGGCATGTGCCCTGAATGGGAAACGGACCTCGATCTCCTGGATTCTAGGTCAATGCTCAACCATTGAGCCACGCCCGGCCAGGGAAATTCCCTTTGAAAACTTAGAAACATTATTTCATGGTTCGGAAAATAGCGCCTTAGCCATTAATCTAGTAGGATCTTGATCTACTTTCTTACAAGATGGGTTAAGTGGTTTGAGATGGACATTACTGAGGAGAATCATAGGGTTATTTTTTTAAATGACATTTATTATTCCACATGGTGCATACTTTGTTTTATGATAATATAAGGGCTTGTTTTATATTTCTGCCTAAATAGAAGATTATCCCACCTGGGTGTAAGGTGGGCTGCAGGCTGACCACCCTCTACATTGGTGTAGGAAAAGGTTTTTACACATAGCCCTATGCTTAGCTCCAGAAAGCCGCCTACTTGAGGCCCCAAATTAATCACGTGGTATGGAAGGAAGAAGTGACTCCTTAGCTTTGGAAATACAGGGCAAAAGTTAAAAATCATTTCTTTGAAATAATTAAAAATCACTATCCTGGAAGTGTGCTGTGGATTACAATAGTGAGGTTCCATGCTAACATTTAAATCTGCCACGTTGAATAGCCCCAAAGTAAACCACGGCTCACCAAATAAGCTTGTTTGTTGAATATAGTTAGAATTAGCTTAAATGGCAATTTTTCACTGGTGTGCTGCAAGAACTTTTAAAACTTGCAATACATGACTATTTAGATGGGACATTGACCTCTTTTCCCTTATATTGCCAAATTAAACACATGACAACAGCCAACTCATAGAGAGGGGAGACAGGGAAGGGAAAGCTACCCCATGCCCCCTCTCTGCAGTCATGAGGGATGTGCGCCTGCGATGCCCAGCCCACCTTACAGGAGGAGCATGGGAAACAAAGATCAGCCCAGACCCTCTTGGAGCTTTTACTCTTCTGGCCTTTGTGAGAGCAGGATGACTTGTGTGCTGCAGGCGTGTTCACTCAGGTGACCACACTCATTTCAAATTCAAACTTAAAGAGGTCACTTTTCAATGGAGCAGAAACCCTCTTATGTTTTTATTAAGAGATTTTAGTTGATTACCAATAAGTGGTTCGGGATGCAGCCAGGGATGCTGGTGCATCTAGGGGTTAGTGCCTGGCCAGAAACTGGTTCTCAGAGCTGCCAACTGTGAGGTCCTAGTGACACAATGAGGTGGGTAGAAATCAATGTAGGGTTAGAAACAGCTCCTGGGTGGAAGCCCAGGTATGCAAGAGGCAAACTTGTCTGTTAGGTAAGTTCCTCACCTGCTGCTTCTGTACCTGGATGTTCTTTCATTTGCATCTAACAGAGAATATTTGTTTGTTCAGAAAGTAAAACTAAGTTTTTAGAATTTACTTTATGGGACACATCATTCCAGGTAATTTAAATTATAAATTTTGTTGGATATTATAAACAATTGAATAAAATTTTGTATCATTTTGTATGTTAGTAATCTGTCAGATAATCAGAAACTTTACTTTTTCTGTGGCATTTCTATCAGAATTGATCAGATTTTTTCTATTCTTAGAGCAAAAGAAGAGAAAGACCAATGATGTAATTCATGTAAGTGAACAGTTGAAAAGTTAATAAATTAATGGTGTGATTTAAACGTTGTCTGCCATGATTCCTAAAAAATATAATGGACTTATTTTTGTTGATTCTCTAAATATCTTCTGTTTTTCTAATGTTCAAACATATGTATTCAGGAATGTCTTTGGCTTAGTAATATCCATTTTTTTAAAGGTTTTTGAGGTTTAGCTTAAATTTGTTTTTTAAAAATATGTTTATTGATTTTAGTGAGAGAAGAGGGGAGAAGGAGAGATAGAAACATAAAAACATTGATGAGAGAGAAACATCAACATCAACATCGATTGGCTACCTCCCACATGCACCCTGCTTGGATTGAGCCACAGCCCTGGCATGTGCCCTGACTGGGAATCGAACTGCTCACGTCCTGGGTCGATGCTAAACTACTGAGCCACACCGGCCAGGCTGGGCTAGATTTCAATAACAAGGTGAGTTAAAAATCTGCCTTAATGTGTTTTGCCCTTATTTTTTAATCACTTTTTAACAAAAGTATAATAGCTAACTTGATGTTTAACACTGTCTACTGACTTCCTGTCCTAGCAGGTAAAAGCTTAGCTTTCTCACTCCACTGCACCCTTATTTCCCTCCCTCTGCTCCCTCACATGTACCACAATTTTATTGAATCAGAATCAATGTTACATTATGACTGTGCAAATATTTTTCCCTGCCAAGCCATGTAGTTCTGTGGCTGCGCCTCTCCCTTGTATACCATTTATTCTCTTTCTCAAATTTTACTGACATCTGGCACTCCCCCACTTATCCAGGATAATTCAGTCCCCCTCTTTGTAGCCAACATTACCTCACATATGCAGATGCAGTGTGTAGGCTGTTCTTCCTGGTTAGAGCAACAAATTTTTGTACCTAACAATCTAATAATCAAGCACAGAAAGATGACTATTAGACAGAAATACTCTATTTATGCTACACTAACTAATATTTAGTAATTTATTTGTGTGTGTGTTTGTGGAATTAATTTCCTGACTATATTCCCTTGCCTGTTTTGAACAGCTATTTCCCCTCAAATGTAGTGACATTTGTCACATGCCTGTCAAAAATATTTTCCATCTATGAAACACATTGATTTTTCCTGGCCAGGTGTGGATCAGCAGTTGAGCATTGACGTAGGATCCAGGAGACAGAGGTTTGATTCCTGGGCAGGGCACATGCCTGGGTTGGGGGCTTAATCCCCAGTTGGGGGCATACAGGGAGCTGCTGATCAATGACAACTTTCTCATCATTGATGTTTCTATGTCTCTCTCCCTTCCTCTCTCTGAAATCAATAAAACATTTTAAAAAAAGAAGCACATCGCTTTCATATATTTCTTGGAAACAACCTACCCGGCCTTTTGTTATCTGGCTGTAGTATGACTGGTTTTCCCTAGGCCTGCTCTGTGCCCGTTTTCCTGGCATGACTCTTGAAGTCATCTGGGATCTCACAGAACTCCTCTCCTATGTTGCATCTCCTCTATACTATGTCCCATGCTCCCCTCGGTCTTGTTATACTCCCTGGTTTTACTGGATCGCATATCCCTGGGAAGCAGTACATGGGCAGACATTTGTAGGGATCCCACCCCACTGAAATGCCTATATTATAGGATATAGAATTCTAGGTTGAAACTAACTTTGGGGGTTTTAAGACATTTCTACTGTTTGCTCATTTGCAGTGTTGCTCTTCAGTCTGTTGGCATCGTCTGATGTGTTATATATTACCAATATTGCTCATTTTCACCCCAGACCTTGCATCTCTGGAAGCTTTTAGTACCTTCTCTATCTCTGGGATTCTGAAATCTTATGTTACAGTTTGGTTTGTACCTTTTTATTTTATTATGATCATTAAGTCTGCAGATCTTCTCTCAGTGAATTGCTTTTGTTTGTTTCTTATTTTTTCCACTTACACTTCTGTCTAGTGATCCTTATTACTCAGAAGTTGGACTCCTAGGCCAGTGTTCCTGTGTGGATCTCGAAGTCTTTCCCCTCCTGTTTTTTATTTTGTCTGTTTTTACTTCCTGCAGTTTCTTGATTTATGCTCCAGCCTTTCTATGAAATTATTTGTCTGTGTTTTTAATTTAGAGAATTCTTTTATAATCTTTCTTTCTCCTTTTAATAGCATTTGATTATTTCCCTTTTTGCCTTTCTAAAGTTGAGTAAGAATTATATACTTTTTAGGTTCTTATTTGCTTCTGAATTTTATCACTGTCATTAATTGCATTCTTCCTGTTTTGATCTCTCTTACTAGGTGGCTCTCCTTGAGTGTGCAGTGGTCCCTGGTTGTCCCTTAGGTCTACTTGGAAGCACAGGGAGTGAGCAGGACTTGTGTTCACTGACAGGCATCACTGCAAGGATTTGGGGGCCAATCCTCTGGATTCTGAACCTGCCTTGAGTGCTCTCAGATAAACCAGCTCTCTCATTCCTGTCCCAGCCACACTTTATAGACATCAAGTTTGTGCTTCTTGTGTTCTGTCACCTCAGTTACCACTCCTCTGTCCAGTTTTCCACTTTCAAATGTTAAAAATCATCTGCTGTTTATACTACATTGTGAGTAACTTTTTTTGTATGTATTTAAATTTTCTTTTCAATCCTCACTCTTTGATATTTTTTTCATTGCTTTTCAGAGAGAGTGAAAGGGAGAGAGAAGAGAGACAAAGATTGATGTGAGAGAGACACATCAATTGAATGCCTCCCTCCCACACATGCCCAACCCTGACAGGGGCCAGGGATGGAGCCTGAAACTGAGGTCCGTGCTCTTGACCTGAATGGAACCTCTGACCCTTCAGCCCATGGCTGACGGTATATCCACTGTGCTAAAGTGGCCAAGGCTATTTCTTTAATTTTAATGAGATATTTCTAAAAGGAAGAGGAGAGGGAATGGATTTGCGGTAAGGCCTCCACGTTCAACACACACTTAGAACTTATATCTAAAGTGTAAACCAATGTTGAAAGTTTTTATTCCACGTAAGTAATAACATGAATTCACAGAATATTTTCCATTATACCTGTAATTAGTGTACTACAATTTTTTATTAAAGCCTTGATTAAGAATTCTATTAAAACCACACACCTTTCCATTGTGTCCCCTTAATGTGCAACAGAGATGGAGCAGTTTTCACTAATGCATAAAGTGTTAGAAAATTTTAAGTTAATTAAAGGTCATTAATTCTTAATATCCAAAACTTGTCTTGTGAAAAAGTAGTGAGAAAAAAGTAAACCTCAGCTTTATTTCTTATAGGGTTAGGATTTGGCAGTGAGCACAGTGGGTGGGGCCCTTCACCTCTGATTTTAAAGCTTGTGATGTGACTTGTTAGGTTTCTAGTATGATTGTTCTTCTAGTCTTTGCCAAACAAGCTTAAGTCTACTAAATATTCACTTTCATTTCTTGTGCAGATTAAGAGCATTGAAAATAATAGGCCTGGGCTGGAAATATCAGGGAGCACCCTATCTGGCAAGGATGCAGACAGCTGGCCACACATGGATGAGCAGTACATCAAAGGCTTTTTAGAGAATCTGAAGAAACCGAGGGAAGTGAGATCTGTGTTCCCCTCCCATTCGCTCACCCTATCGGGCCAAAATGGAGACAACAAGCTGGTGCAGCTGACCCCCAACTTCCAATTGCTGCCCCACCCCTCCCAGCACAGCGCTCCAGGCCCCACAATTAACAGGAGGCCCACATGCAGTTTGAGCTCAGAGGAAGAATCTGCTCCACAAGTCTTGCTTCAGAAACTAAAAGCAATGGTCGGACAGTGACAGAAGAGAAGAGTCTTGGTGATATGGCCTCTGAGGTGAATAATAAATTCAAAGAACTAAAAATGAATTTGGACAATATGAATAAATTTCTGGAGGAAGGACAGAGAGCCCTCAGAGGCCTAGAGGTCTCTGGTGTGAGGAGGTGTGAAGAGCTCGAGCCCTGCTCCAGATGAGACCAATGTCTAATGAAATGAACGTCCTTCATTCTTTCTGGCAGACCAGCCATGAGACCAAGCTGGTCACCCATGACCCCAGCTCGGGTTGAAGTACAGCACCGCATCTTCTACCCTTACAACTGCTACTTTAAGATAAACAAGAGCAACAGAATTTATTATGTAGAAGCAATGACCTCTTCTGCTTTCTTGGTGCAGTGTAAAGCATTGCAGCCCACAGAGTTCCAGAGGATAGATAACTAGAAAGTTAATTAATGCTTATCTTAGCTTCTGTCTACTGCTTCCCTAGTTCCACCACTTGGGTCCCCTTGACCGAACTGCTCCCCCTTCACCAAATAGAATGTAGTTTGTTTGTTTTTTCTACCTCTATATTCTCCCTGCAAAAACTTTTTGGGGCTGTGAGATTGTTTAGGGCAGGAGCCCCTTGCAGTCACCGCCAGCAGCTAAATAAATCTCCAAACACTGAATTTATTCTCTGTGAATGAGTCTCATGTAACCTGAGTATAACAGTGTGACATGTTTTTGTGAATGCCCCGTTTTGAATGCACATCCACGATTGCTCTGACTGACCTGATGCTTATGCTAGAACTTCCTTCCAGGAACCTCCCTGGACCCCTGAACCAGGAGTTGTGCTCATGCCACATGGAAAACAGATGCAGAGGTGCCCAAATAGCTTCTGGTAGATGCTGGGCTCTTCCAGAACTGCAGTGTCCACAGCGCTCTAAAATACTCCCGCCTCCTATGTCTCACCTATTTCACCTTATTTCCAGCTGCAAAGATACTCTGATGCTCTTTGAAAGCCTTTGGTTCCAGCGCAGTGTTCTGGGGGACAGGGAGAGTCTGGGCCTCAGCCGGGAATCTGAAGACACGCCACACGCCACCCAGTCCAGCCACAGGGGCACTGTCTTGTCGGCTTCATGTGAACACTGTGATGATCAGAGTGTCCTCTGCACCAGTGTCCTCTGCAACTGGAGAGATCACACAGACTCTCATATGGAGGCTAGTTGGTCATCTAACAACTAGCTAGTCTTGTCCTCCCCCAAAGAGAAAGCTTCACTGGAACCCGCAATTAAATGCACTGTTTCTTACATGTCACTGCAGCTGGTGAAGAGAAATGGAGGTGATGGTGGGAGCTGGCAGGGATGGGTCCTGTGACTTCGTCAGGCCACTGTATACTCTGAGCTTTTTCTTCCCATCAGCGGGTAGCATTACTGTGGTGCTCCCTGGGAAAGAAGAAGAAAACAATATACATCTTAATTTCACCTAAGTGATGAAAGTTTAAATGTGGATCCATTTTCTCCCTGCACGCAAGCTGCAGGGCAGGAGGAGAGGGAGCCAGTCCTGACCCTGGCTCCGCCAACCTCGCTGGGACTGGAGAAGCACTCAGCGGCCCCTGGACAGGAAGCTCAGCCTTGGAGCCCAGCTTGTCCTTCTGCCTTGGAGATAGGATCACAGTGCCACAGGGGCTGTACTTTCCATTTTCCTTTTCCAAAGAGGTCAGTTTTCAAGTGAGATCTTTTTCATAGACAAGTGTTACATCTTCAAAAAGCAAAGTTACAGCACTGTGCATTGAGACTTCTCAAAATATTCGTTGGGCATCAGGTGTGAGTTTTTGGGATTTGCCATCTGTTTATTAATCAAGTGACTCTTTTTAATTGCATTGGAATCTTCTGATGCCTATGAACTGGGCAAGTTTGAAAATAGTTGGTTGTCTGGTTGCCCATGGCTCTTGTTTCATGACCTTGCTGACCTGTCCCTGTGCCCACCCATTTCCCACTGGAGGGCCCTCAATTGAGCTGACACCCTCCTGGCTGCAAAATTAGGAGATGGGTCTGGGGCCCAGCGGCCACCTGCTCACACTTGAACTTTCAACTAGAATTATCAACTTCCTGTACTTAGCATTCATTCATTATTGCTAGGACTATGAAAATAATCTCTTTTTTTTGGTAAACCCTATTTTTACAGTATTTTTTGGTTACCCATAAGACATTGCAATAAAAAACAAATTGAAGCAAATTTTAACTCAGGAACATTTCTCAGCTGATCTCTCCACCACTTTGTGACGGGCACTATTTCTGTCAGCACCTGGGATGGGTCTTTCACGGAACCCACCTTAACTGTGGATTGAAGTGAGAACACATGTTATTACTGTCCCTTCCACTCACAGAGTTTTGGTTGAGATGCATGGATGATGTATTATTTTTTCTTCTCATGGATCCAATATTTTACAAAGCTCTTTAGGGAGCAGAGAACATGCATCTGAAGGCAATTCTTTCCGCAAAGCTGCCTTATTATTTAAATAGACTGCACATTTATCTCCATGTGACCTTCTGAAAGGTTGGGAGTTGATGGGGACGGCAGAAAGGGGCACTGTGTACTCTTGAGGATCGCTGCCCCACTCTCACCTTTCACAGCGAAGGAGAGGAAGCCATTTTTATCCTGAGATGTGAAGCACTTCAGTTCCACATGATGCTCAGATGTGGCACTGGAAGCTCTATCCATTGTACTGTGCAGTGTGTGCCTGTCCACTTGAGCCAGGGCATCCAGGACCTTGAAAACCTCCCGGCTTTCTGTGGACTTGCTGCTGTCCCTCACTTCTTTGCTTCAGGACGCACATAGTCCTCACTTACTGCCATGGGGACACTTCACGGAAATGCCACAGACTGTCCTGGCACTTATACATGCTGCATTATTGAAATTATTAGACTCATTCTATTTCTTATGTTACAAATGAAAAAAGATAACTTTCCATTTAGAATGAAAGTATTATCGTTTCTATGCTGTTTGTTTTTTGAGATCCCCAAATTAAGATGTATCAAAATGTTTTTAACCCTCTTATTAACAGATATAAGCTTATTTAGCAGAGCATCTTAAAGGATTGGAGTAAAAAAAGGAGTGTCAGGGACCCTGGCCCCAAATCCTAAGCCCTCTTGGTACCCATGCCTACCCACTTGGCCATCCTGCTGACCCATCTGATAAACTGAATGAAGTGTCATTTTAAACAAGCCTCAGACTGATCCATAAGTACTTTTCATCAGGGTCATTCAGCAAACATCTCATCTCCAAATTTTAGGTAAACTGGTTGTCCCCCCTTCCCCTCCATTATGTCTGTTTTCTATTCCTACATCTTACACCCAAGTCCCCAATCTTCAGGCTCCATCCATCCCAACTGAAGACTCACTGATCCCATAACTGCCAACTGATTCCAACTGCCAACTGCCAATATTTCACCTCTCCTTTCTTGCTCTCCCTCCCTCCTCTCTCAATTCTTTTTTTCTCTCTCTCCCGCACTTCCATGCCTTGGGAATGGAAAAATGGAAGCCTCCTCTGATATCTGCAAATAAAATTTCAGGGAAGTGGACAATCTCTATTAGTCAATTATGGGGGAAAAGTTACTGGCTAACACACCCAATTTGGAAATTCCTAACCTATCAAATCACAGGCTATGGGTGCATGAGCAAAAACATAGTTCAGTGTTGGACCAAACTTGGACTAGCATGCTCCTCTCAGAAGACTTTTGTTAGTTTCCAAACTCCTCTTACGCTCCTGATGGCTTCACACTTATGGAAAGAGCCGTCATCAGTAACTTCCTTTAAGAATGCATATACTGCCCGGCCGCCATGGCTCTGTGGTTGAGCTTCAACCTATGAACCAGGAGGTGATGGTTTGGTTCCTGGCCAGGGCACATGCCCAGGTTGCGGGCCCCCTAGGTAGGGGTCGTTCAGAAGGCACCTGATCAATACCTTTCATCATTGATGTTTTTCCCTCTCTCTTCCTCTCCTTTCCTCTCTATGAAGTCAATAAGGATGTATTTAAAAAAACAAAAGATATATTAAAAAAAACTCATGTTTGCCTCCTCCTTATCTTTCCAGGTCCTCTCCAGGCCTATTGACTCTATCAACATTTACTTGTCATTCTTCTGTAGGCTGCCTTTTGATGATTATTTTTTGGAACCCAAAGACCAAACTGGCTCTCTTTCTCAAAGAGCAATGAACACATGAAACTGATTTCAAAACCATGTGTTAAGTAAGTGTGCCAGTTCAGCCCAGACTCTTGGGTTGATCCACTTACTTGACCACAGTTAAGAACTGACATTAAACATTCAGGAAGTGGTGCTTCTATAAGCTGGGTGCAACCTACATGCCCAGGGACTAAGAATAGCAACAACAGTAGGGCCACTGGCCTCAGTCCTCAGTGTCAACAAGGGCCTCAGTGCCAGCAGGTTATACCTATAGTTACAGAGAAGTGTTGGCAGGTTTGAACAAAGATGATATCACTGTCCAACTTAAGTGAATACCTGTTATCTCATTACTGGGCCATATCTGTCATAAACTATGACCCAACTTTTTTTTTTTTTTTTAAGTTTTATTATTGTTTAAAATATTACAGGTGCCCCTTTTTCTCCCCAATAACCCGTTCCACCCCATCCCTTCCCCCTCCCCAGTCCCTCTCCCCACCATTGTCCATGTCCTTGGGTTGTGTATATATGCACATGAATTCTTTGGTTACTCTCTCCCCCTCCACCCACCCGCCCTCCTCCATCCCTCTGACATTCATCAGTCTCATCTATGCTTCCATGTCATTGAATCTATTCTGTTCATCAGTTTATTAAGTTCTTTAGATTCCACATATAAGCGAGATCATGTGATAGTTGTCTTTCGCTGCCTGGCTTATTTCACTTAGCATAATATTCTCCAGGTCCATCCATACTTCCCAAAGGGTACAAGATTCTTCTTCTTTACAGCTGCATAGTATTCCATGGTGTAAATGCCTCACAGCTTATTTATCCACTCATCTACTGATGGGCACTTGGGCTGTTTCCAGATCTTAGCTATTGTAAACTGTGCTGCTATGAACATCGGGGTACATATATCCTTTCTGATGAATGTTTCAGGATTCTTAAGATACATTCCTAGGAGTGGAATCACTGGATCAAACAGCAGCTCCATTTTTAATTTTATGAGGAACCTCCATACTGTTTTCCATAGTGGTTGCAGCAGTCTGCATTCCCACGAGCAGTGTACTAGGGTTCCCCTTTCTCCACACCCTTGCCAGCACATGTTGTTTGTTGATTTGTTGATGGCAGCCATTCTGACAGGTGTGAATTGATACTTCATTGTGGTTTTAATTTGCATCTCTCTGATGATTAGCGACGTTGAGCATTTTCTCATGTGTCTCTTGGCCATCTGTATGTCCTATTTGGAGAACTGTCTATTTAAGTCCTTTGCCCATTTCTTAATTGGGTCATTTGTCTTCCTCTTGCTGAGTGCTATGAGTTCTTTGTACACTTTGGAAATTGGCCCCTTATCAGATTCATCCTTGGCAAATATGTTTTCCCAGACCGTGGGGATCCTTTGTATTTTGAGGCTGTTTTTCTTTTGCTGTGCAGAAGCTTTTTAGTTTGATGTAGTCCCATATGTTTATTTTTTCCTTTGTTTCTCTTGCCCTAGGAGATGTATCAGTAAAAATTCCACTACGTGGGATGTCTGTGATTTTACTGCCTATGTTTTCTTCCAGGATTTTTATGGTTTCGTGCCTTACATTTAAATCTTTTATCCATTTTGAGTTTATTTTTGTGTATGGTGAAAGTTGGTGGTCTAGTTTCATTCTTTTGCATGTATCTGTCCAATTTTCCCAGCACCACTTATTGAAGAGACTGTCCTTACTCCATTGGATACTCTTGCCTCCTTTGGCAAATATTAACTGACCATAGTGTCGTGGGTCTATTTCTGGGGTCTCTGTTCTGTTCCATTGATCTATAAGCCTGTTGTTGTACCAATACCAGGCCGTTTTGATTACAGTGGCTTTGTAATATAGTTTGAAGTTTGGTAATGTGATCCCTCCCACTCCTTTCTTTTTTCTCAAGATGGCTGCAGCTATTCGGGGTGTTTTTTGGTTCCATATAAATTTTCGAAATGTTTGTTCTAGGTCTGTGAAATATGCTGTTGGTATTTTCATAGGAATTGCATTAAATTTATAAATTGCGTTGGGTAGTATGGACATTTTAATGATATTAATTCTCCTAATCCATGAGCATGGTATCTTCTTCCACTTGTTTAAATCTTCCTCCATTTCTTTTTTCAGTGTCACGTAGTTTTCTGAGTACAGGTCTTTTACATCCTTGGTTAAGTTTATTCCTAGGTATCTTATTTTTTTAGTTGCAATGGTAAATGGTATTGCTTATTCAGTTTCTCTCTCTGAAAGTTCATTGTTGGTGTATAAGAATGCCATTGATTTCCGGATGTTGATTTTGTATCCAGCTACCTTGCCAAATTCATTGATCAAATCTAGTAGCACTTTGATGGAGTCTTTAGGGTTTTCTATGTACAATATCATGTCATCTGCAAATAATGAAAGTTGTACTTCCTCCTTTCCAATTTGGATACCTTTATGTTTTCCTCCTGTCTGATGGCTATGGCAAAGACTTCCAGAACTATGTTGAATAAGAGTGGTGAAAGTGGACATTCCTGTCTTGTTCCGGTTTTTAATGGAAATGGTTTCAGTTTTTGCCCGTTGAGTATCATGTTGGCTGTAGGTCTGTCGTATATGGCCTTTATTATGTTGAGGTATGATCACTCTATTCCCACTTTGCTGAAAGTTTTTATCAGAAATGGGTGCTGTATTTTGTTGAATGCTTTTTCTGTGTCTATTGATATGATCATATGATTTTTGTCCTTCATTTTGTTTATGTGATGTATCACATTTATTGATTTGTGGATGTTGTACCAGCCTTGCATCCCCAGAATAAATCCCACTTGGTCATGATGTATGATCTTTTTAATGTATTGCTGGATCCAGTTTGCTAGTATTTTAGTGAGGATTTTAGCATCTATGTTCATCAGGGATATCGGCCTATAATTTTCTTTCTTTGTAGTATCTTTATCTGGTTTTGGAATCAGGGTGATGCTGGCCTCATAAAACGAATTTGGGAGTTTTCCCTCCTCTTGAATTTTCTGGAATAGTTTGAATAGAATAGGTATTAATTCTTCTTTGAATGTTTGGTAAAACTCGCCTGTAAATCCATCTGGTCCAGGACTTTTGTTTGCTGGGAGTTTTTTGATTACTGCTTCAATTTCATTAGTTGTTATCGGCCTATTCAGGTTTTCTGCCTCTTCTTGATTCAGCTTTGGAAGGCTATATGCTTCTAGGAATTTGTCCATTTCCCCTATGTTGTCCAATTTGTTGGCATACAGTTGCTCATAATATTTTCTTACAATCCTTTGTATTTCTGCTGGATCAGTTGTTATATCGCCTCTTTCATTTCTGATTTTATTTATTTGGGTCCCCTCTCTTTGTTTCTTAGTGAGTCTGGCTAAAGCCTTTGTTTTTTCTATCTGCTGGACTCACTGAAGGTGGGAGTGTTTCACACATACAGTGTCTGGCACATTGGAGAAACTTACTGTTGAAAAACAAAGTATATTAAATTCCACATCAAAAAATTTTAAAAAATCCTGATAGAAGGTCCTTATCCCAAATTATCTGGAATCATATCCTCACTCCATCCCTGAAAAATCATGTGACCTGAGAAGTGTTACTTTACTTCTGTGTCTCAATTTCTTCTGCAAAGTCTGTAAGATGAGGATGGTTTTGGATGGTTAAATAGATATCTCACTTGAAAGAAGGTTGGGGGGACAGTAGGTTTTTGTCAAATGTTACCATCATTACCATCATCTTCATCAAATCAGGATAGTGTTACCCCACTTTGAGTTTCTCAATTTTGAGTGAGAAAATCGTGCTTTAAGCTTTATTGTTCAGAAAGAAAGGAAAACTGGAAACTCTTTATGTGGTAGGAAGAAACAGAAATGAGAAATGCCAATCGGTGAATTCCTGCATTTCTGAACTGGGAGGGATGAGTTTGCTTCTGATTTTACTCCTGAGTAAGTGGAGGGGTAAGGTGTCTTTGACCCGCATTTTAGAGTGTGTTAATTGAGAGTAGGACCAGTGCTCCAGAGGTTGCTATGGTCAAGATGCAGGTGAAAACTAATAGTTTCTGGAAGGTAAAGAGGAGGAGCATTTACTTAGGAAAGTGGTCAACAGGGTGTAAATAAGTTTGGTGAGAAACACATCAAAGTACTCAGTTGTCAGACCCAAAGAAACTGAGTTGCTAATGAAAGCGGCTTGCTTGCATTAGCAAATGCCTTCTGTACTTCGCACACAACCTGAGAGTTCCAGGCAGCCTGTAATCATGTAGGGTTGGGGAACCTTTTATCTGCCAAGGGCCATTTGGATATTTATAACATTATTCTCCCGCCATACAAAATCATCAACTTAAAAATTAGCTATTAAAAATGTTCCTAGATTTATTGAATTTCAAGTTCCACCTGCGGTTGACGTGGCAGGGCCAGATCAAATTATTTCTCAAGCAGCATACAGCCAGTGGGCTAGACATTCCCCACCCCAGTAATGAATGGAAACCTGAGTCTGTGGCACATCTACTGATGCAGTGAAGAAGAACAGAAGTCTGGACTTTGGGAGGTGGAGAGCAGGGGACAGGCAGTGTAAAACATGTTTTTTATTTTTCTTTAGAGTTTTTATTATTTCAGAGAGAGGAAGAGAGAGGGAGAGTGAGAGAGAAACATCAATGATGAGAGTCATTGATTGGCTGTCTCCTGCAGGCCCCTAGTAGGGATGAGTCTGCAATCCAGGCATGTGCCTTGATTGGGAACCCAACCTCCCTCTCCTGGGTCATAGGTCAATGCTCAACCACTGAGCCATGCCCACCAGCCAATCATATGCTTTTTCTGTGAGGCGGGCACATAGCGAGAATTCTGCGTGATTGGTCTCTGGAAGCCAGGTGACCACGGAATGTGTTCTGGTTGGCTGGTCCCAGCCAGGAGAATGCTCTTCAGTTGAGAACTGGCTGCGAAGGAGGAGGAGCTTTGGTTGTGTTCTCTTCTGGAAGTGGTTGTAGTTCTCAGTGTTAGTCTGTTCCCTACCCCTTTTGAATTAGTTTGGTTGGTCGCCATCCTCACATACTAGTCAACTAAAAGGAGGCAGTAGCAGCAAAGCAGAGGGTGTGTGGCAGGGGCCCTGAGCCCTTGTCGGGCCCTGTGCCTGGCAGCCAGGCCATCAGAAAGCTAGTTTGTGCCTGCTTGAAGGGTGCCAGCTGTGTCATTGTTTTGGAGGAGAGACTGCTGAAGGCAGGGAAGGTGGGTGACAAGTAAAGGTGGTGACAGAATTGAGGAGTGAAGGTACACAATGGGCAACGAGCTTAGCTGCTACTTGAAGCCCAATGCCAGCCTGAAGCTGGGCCGAAGCTCAGGGCCAGTAGAACCAGACTACGAGTCTGAAGTTTATAAGGTGGCAGCTGGAAACATGGTGGCTGTAGCAGCATCGCCCACATCCATGAAGGCCAAGTTGGATGTTGGAGGCAGTGAGCAACAACACCGACAGCAGTTCACTGACCTGCTGATGCTCCAAGGTAAGGAGGTGGTGGGCGGTGTCTGTTCTCAGGTGTACCTGTGGATTTTGTTGTCCCCTGGGTCCCTTGGGAGGGATCTATGGCCTGAGGCTCCTTTTTGCCTGACGCTGACTTTTTCAGGGCTGGCCGCCAGGGACCAAGGCTGGCTAGGCCTGGCACCCCACTCCTTATTCCGTCCCTCTCGAGTCTAGTCAGTTTCTTTCTGTACTGCCTGAATGCTCAGGTCTTTCCCTTATTTTCGTTTTTCATCCCTGCCCGGGTCACTCCAGTCCTCAGCCATTCCTGTTTATAGCCCTAGTTAGCTTTTCGTGAGATTTTATGAATAGTTTTAGGTATGTTTTCTTCCTTTCTCAATGAAAACTTGAATACCTCACCATTGGAGTATCCATTTTATGTATCCACTCTTAACTTTCCAGATGGTCCCTAAGTGAAGGAACCAGATAAAAGCTTGGTGGTACCCTTGCCCCCACCTGTTAAGGTAGTTGATACTCTGGACAGTTCAGGAGCAAACAACTTTGAATTTGTACTTTAAATTCAAGGTAGACACTGACACAGGGGTCTATATGGTGTTAAGTGAGCTGTTTTCAGTTTTATGGATGGAGCTGCCTCAACCTTTCCAACTACAATTTGAACACAGAAGGAAAGAATATTGTGTAAAATAAAACATAAAATAAGTGAACAATGTGAAATGTCACCCTTAGCACTGTAGATCGTAATTTTTATTTATTCATTTGTTTGTTTTTTTTACCCAAAGGAGAACCCATGGAGTTCGATTACTTGAAAATTTCTACTTTTCCACTTTTAGTCTTTAGTGACTTAAGAGATTTTGTTTTTACATTGCCTCTTCTAAAGAGAGGTGGTGTGGTTCATAAGATTGCTTGTTGTTCAACCTTTGCAAAAAAGAAAGAAACAAATTTAGACTTTGATTTGTAATTTAAAATTTTTGGCGTTAAGATGTCAGATCCTGCCCAAGAATGTATGTCTCCATGGTTACCTCTGACCATCCCCCCACCGCTGCTTTCCAATAGAATCCTGTTAGACTGTTGAGGTGAAAGTTTTAAAGACCAAATGGGTGGTGTTGGGGTGGGGGGCACAGAGAAGATGGAGGAGACAAGGAAAAGAGAGGAAATGGTTGATTTAAAATAATTCTGGGTAACAATGTGGCTCATGAACACTATTCTTTGAAGTGGAAACCATTCTCTCATAAAGTTGTGAAAATATATTTGTCCATTTGTTTCATTTAAATGCCAGATTCACTCTGGCCCCTGTGGCCCAGTTGGTTGAGCTTCATCCCATGCACTCAGAGGTTGCTGATTCAATTCCTGGTCAGGACACATGCCTGGGTTTCAGACTCCATTTCCAGTAGGGGGTGTGCAGGAGGCAGCTGATCCCTAGTTCTCTCTAAAAACTCAATAAAAAAATCTTTGAAAACAATAAATGCCATATTATTTCATTAGTTCATAGATGAAATGTCTTAAAGCTCTTATTCTACTTAAAATTTAGTTAAGCTCTTAATTTTATTAAGATTTGTAGTAATGAAGCCTATGGATTGACCCAGATGGTTCATGGGACTTTGTAACTGGGAAATCCGATTTTTTATAACAGTTAAATATTGTGAAAAAGTGATGTGAATTCATTAACTGTAGCTTTAAACAGAAAGGGAATAAAAATTTGGAAAAACATGTGCCCTGCATGGTGCTGTATGGTAAACCTTAACATAGATGGGAAATGTTAGGAGATAATAGTGCCAGAGACCAGTATAGGACCTTTATGAAATTCTTTTAAAATTTACAACTCCCTTTGATGGATATAGCATGTGGCCCCTTTAACTACAAGTGAGGCCCGTGTTAACTGTCCCTATATTGCTGCTGAAGAGGCCGGGCTGAGAAATGTGAATCACGGTGGAGCACAGCTATGGAGTAGGAGGGGCTGACTTGCAGGTGACACACACGCCAGATGCAGTTGCCGTGGTGCTTACAGAACTTTAGAACACAGCTCATATTGTAGAATCTCCCCATAAAGCGGGTGTGTCTTAACCTGCTCCAGTTTTGATTATTTCCATCCAAAATGACTGTGCAGGACTCAGAAGCAACACATACCTCTCAGCCCTATGTTTATAAGCTCATTGGAGTGAATAAGAATAAAAGTAGAAGTCAGGAAATATTGTGAATTTACTAGCTAAACAAATTGCTAGATTTTAATGAGTTGCTCTGATGATTTTCCTTTAAAGCCAAGAATGCCCTGGACAGAGGAGCTTCAGGAGACCCGGGCCTGGCAGCAGGTGAGGCAAGTGGAGTCAGCCCAGGGCTGTGATAAATAGTGTGCGGTCAGAACAGTTAACAAACAGGCTTTACGAGAACAGAATTCACCTTCTTATGTTGAACATGATAGTTACACTTCCATTTCAATTTGTTTTGAATATTTAGGAGATATTTGATAAAGTAATACAAGAAGCCTCGATTTCAGCATTTGCCTATGAAGTTCCCATAGAAACAAGGTCACAACACTAAAATATCAAGTACAAGCCCATTGAAAGTTTGCTTTGAATGTCTTTATTTCAGACAATTTTATATCAGTTTGTCTGGAGACTGAGAAATACCTACTTAGATGTAAAACATTTCTGATTTTCTACAATAGGGCACTGAATTATTTGGTCACACAAAATCATATGAGTGTTGCTGTGTCTTGTTCCAGCGTGATTTCTTTAGGCATTTCAAAGAAGCTATTCGTAATAACCTAGTACAGATTTCAGATCAAGTTAAAGGAATGCTTCCACTCCCTTGTCTTTATCTATCTCTATATCTAATATAACTGGTGTAGTATCAGTAGCTCAATAAAGACGCTAAAGTCCTGTTACCCGATTTTATTACTGCTCATCAACTTTTCCCACAGCCTTTTATGTTAGGACCCTATGAACTTTCCTAATTTGCTGGCTCTAGATGTTCTCTCAAGTGCCCGGTTTTTCCCCTTCCCCTGAGGAGTGAGTAGGGAGGAACTGGCAGTATTATGTAGAAAAACCTCAGAGCAACAGATCTTTTCTCTTTCCAGCAGCTATTTTAAACACTCCTTTTTGGTAATAACATTAATAATGATTTGATGGGAAAGATTTAGAAAATATTGAAAAGTCATTCACTTAGGCTCAGTATATCCAACACTTTAAGTAATATTTGGATGTTGATCCTTTGTGAATCTTGTGTATACATATCAACAAAATCTTATGTTTATTTTACACTGTCTATGTGCTGCTTTGTAAAGTTTTGTTCAAAAGAGAAGCAAAGGCCTAATCTCCCGGGGCTGGGCCTGCCCACTGGAGGGCGCTCGGGGTGTGTTTCCAGCAGTGCAGGCGGCTCTCCCGTGGGACTGACAGCTGTTCAGTGACGGGGCAAGTGGCGCAGCGCCATCAGCACCACCCTTCATGGTTGGCCCTCTTTAAGGAGAAACCCTTCCTGTCCCCTTGAATGCTCTATTCTAAGGACACAGATAAAATGGAGGCATTGCACTTTTCTGGTATACTCTCCTATAACCTAATTAGGATGTCATTTTGTAGTTAAAATATTTTAACATGAAATTTTCTTATCTCAAATTAAAGTTACCATTATTTTTTTATGGGACATTACAACTCCCCTTTTAAACTTTTGTGGATCTCGTGTCTTTAATTTGGAATGACTACTCTTAAGATTTGCAAGTAATGCTGATCTTACATGAGAAATCAAAATATAGCTTTAGAGGAAATCTTAGAAGACATAGGGAAATTGAGAGAAACTTAACTGGTTCTGGTTCCGGAAACAGACGTTCATTGGGCATCATTCCAGGTGCAGAAAAACTAGGGATGCGCAGGACAAAACTCTCCCTTCACCCTGGCTGGTGTGGCTCCGTGGTTCGTGCGCCGGTTGGTGCTCTGAAGGTTCCAGAGTTATTTTTCCCAGTCAAGGGCACCTACCTGGGTTGTGGGTTTGATTCCCACCCCAGTCTGGGTATGTGGGTGAAGCAACCATTCAATGTGTCTCTCTCACATGGATGTTTCTCTTCCCCCCTCTCTCTCTGCCCCTTTTCCCCCTCCTTTCAGTCTCTCAAAAACTCCATAGAAAAAATATCCTTGGGTTAGGATTAACAAAACAACACAATACAATACAACCCCCCAAATCCCCCTTCCCTCAGGCCCTTTCATTCTAGAGGAGCTGGGGGCAGAGAGCACAGGAGCACTCAGGAAAGGCAGGGTGGCTGCAGACAGCCGCTGTCCTGCAGCGACACTGAGCAGTCCCGGACACGAGAGGGAGCCAGGGGAGAGGGTGGGGGGACAGGTTCCCTGCAGAGCATCTCAGGGGGAGAACACTGAGCACAGGAAAGAGCAGAGAGGCCCAGGGGTGGCTGCTGCACAGCGAAAGGGACGCCTGCAGGAATGTGCTGGCTGAAGACCGCATGTGCCTCCTGGGCCTCGACAGAAACATGGATTTTAGCCGAGTTGTAATGGGAATCCATTGGAGGATTATTTGCAAGGACATGAGGTGAATTAGGTGAATTAGACAGAGAAAGAGAAAGGGAGTGGGAGGGAAACAGAGAAGCAACTGAGTGACAGTGTGAGGATAGGGTGGCAGCGGGGACACCAGTTAGTGGCTGGTGCAGTAGCTCAGGGGAGAGCCAGCAGGGGCTTGGACAAAACAATCAATAAGGGCCTAAACTAGGCTGACTTAAAGAAACTAAATTAATCTGAAGCTACTGACAAAGATATGAACACACAAGTCACTAAAGGAATTGCAAATTACCTTTAAGCACATCTACACATATAAGAGAAATGGAAATATAAATACACTGTATTTTTTCAGCTATTGGCAGAAGATCCATAAACTTGACACTTAATTTTTCGGTGAGGTTGAGAATAAACCGCTATCTTTATGTATTGCTGGAAAGGAAAAACTGTTTGACCCCATGAAGGGACCGCTGACAGAACCTCACCTCAATGCAGATGCATTGATAAAGAGATCCTACTTTTAGGATTTTATCCCAAAGACGTGGTCCATACAGATAAAACCAGGAATTCACAAAGTGTCTTTTGCATTATTTTCAAAAGGATAATAATGGAAATAACTCATGTCCAGTGAATGACTGGTAAAATAAACTGTTCCACCCACACAGTATAAAACCGTGGAGCTATCAAATCATTATGGTAAGTCTTTACGACTATGTGCTGATCTCCAGGTTACGTTACATAAACAAAAAAGAGAGAGAGGCGGTGCAGTAATGTGCTTGACACTGGCAGGCAGTACATATTTCTTTATTTAAAAAAACACCCAACCCACTGGGAGTACTTCTTGCTAACCGTGTAACTATCATTTCCTTCCCTTTAGTGGGTAGCCAAAACATATTTAATTAAGATGCCACTGAGAAATTTATAATGAGTGCACAACTCAGACACTTTCCAGTAAAATATTGAATGTTCACATTGTGCTTTGAGTCAATTTGGAAAAGCTTTGTTTTGCCACTTTTGTGCTTTAGATACAGTACATGGATTGCGCTTGCATTTTATCTGATCTTCACAAATGTTTTGAGTTAGGTGGTATAGAAACTATATCTGTTTTACATGTGAGAAGACGGGTTCTGAGCAATATGAAATGAGTTGTCTGAGACTTGAAAAACGAAACCCGATAGAGCAGAAATGTAAACTCCCGATACATGACACATAGGAAAAGAATTTATAGAATGACCCATCATGTGATCAGCTTTCAAGATACTAAATTTTTTTCACTCCCATATTTTTAATGTATTAAAATAATGAAACTGAGGGTTAAAATGGCAACACTGCACAACGTAAAATAAAATGGAAGTTGCAACTCAGAAATGTTCTTAAAAGTCCAAGGCACTGAGCAAAATCCTCTTAAGAAATACATCAAGAAAGGTGTGCTTTACTCTGTGAAATGTCACATCTGAGCCCCAGTGAGGACAGCATGGATTGAGGAGTTAAAAATAGGCAAGACTGAGAACCAAGTTAGAGGCAGCTGGAGAAGCGGTTGGGAAGCCAGAGTTGGGATGGTCAGAGGCCGGGAGGGCAGCATGGAAGCCGGAGCGGCAGCAGCCTGGGGGCTGGGGGAGGGAGCTGTGTCCCTCCGCTGAGGCAGAGGCCAGCTCAGGGCCATCAGGGAGGAATTATCTGACTGGGGAGGAAAGTGTGGCCCGGGAATGGAACCTCGATCTCCTGGGTCCCAGGTCGATGGTCAGTGGCTGAGCCATGCTCAGCTGGGCCACGTTCCCTTTTAAAAGTAGAAGCATTACTGCGTGGTGTGGAATCTAGCGCCTGAGCCATTCATGTAGGAGGACCTTGCTCCACATTCTTACCTGCTGGGCGAAGTGGTTTGACATGTACATTACTGAGGAGTGTCACAGGGTTATTTTTTTAAATGACAGCTTCATTCCATATGGTGCACACTGTTGTATGAAAATATAAGGGCCTGGTTTGTATTCCTGCCTAAGTAGAAGATTATCCCAGCTTGGTGTAGGCTGGGCTGCAGGCAGACCACCCTCTACATTCGTGTAGCAAAAGTTTTTTACAAATAGCCTGTGATTAGTTCCAGAAATAAGTCTATTTGAGTCCTAAAATTAATCAGGTGGCATGGAAGGAAGAAGTGACACCTCAGCTTTGGAAATACAGGGCAAGAGTTAAAAACCACTCTTCACAAGAATTAAAAATCACTCTCCTGGAGGCATTCTGTGGGTTAGAACAGGAAGGTTCCATGCTAACATTTAAATTTGCCCCCTGGAATAGCCCCACAATGAACCACAGCGCACCAAATAAGCTCGTTTGTTGAATAGAGTTAGAATTAGCCTAAATTGACGATTTTCAACTGGTGAGCTGTGAGAACTTTTAAAACATGCCATACCTGACTATTTAGATGGGGCGCTGACCTCTTTTCCCTTACGTTACCAAATTAAAAACATGACAACAGCCAAGAGGTAGAGAGAGAGAGGGGAGACAGTGAAGGGAAAGTCCCCCATGCCCCTGTCCCTGCAGTCATGGGGCTGTGTGCCCCCGATGCCCGGCCCATGTTACAGGAGGAGCGTGGGAAACAGTCCAGCCCAGACCCTCTTTGGAGCTTTTACTCTTCTCCTGGCCTTTGTGAGAGCAGGATGACTTGTGTGCTGCAGGAGTGTTCAGTGAGGCGAGCACACTCATTTCAAATTCAAGTTTAGAGGTTACTTATGAATGGAGTAGAAACCCATTTATTTGTTTATCAAGGTACTTTAATTGATTACCAATAAGTGGCTTGCGATGTAGCCATGGATGCTGATCCATCTAGGGATCAGTGCCTGGCCTGAAACTGGTTTTTAGAGCTGCCAACTGTGAGGTCCTGGTGACTCAAGTGAGGTGGGTATAAATCAATGTAGGATTAGAAACAAATACTGGCTGGAGACCCAGATGTGCCACAGGTAAAGTTGTCTATTAGGTAAGTTCCTCGCCTGCTCCGATGTGCTTTGCTGTTTTCTTCTGTACTTGGATGTTCTTTCATTTGCGTCTAACAGGGAATATCTGTTTGCTCAGAAAGTAAAGCTAAGTTTTTAGATTTTACTTTATGGGACTCATCTTTCCAGGTAATTTAAATGATAAATGTTGTCAGATATTATAAACAATGGAATAACATTTTGTATCATTTTGTATGTTAGTAATCAATCTGTCAGATAATCAGCAGCTTTTATTTTTCTGTGGCATTTGGATCAGAATTGATCAGTTAATTTTTTTCTTCTTAGGGCAAAAGCAGAGGAAGATCAATGATGTAATTCATGTAAGTGAACAGTTGAAAAGTTAAGAAATTAGTGGTTTGATTTAAACGTTGTCTGCCATGATTCGTAAAAAATAAAATGGGCTTCTTTTTGTTGATTTTCTAAATCTCTTCTGTTTCTCTAAAATTCAAACATACGTATTCAGGAATGCCTTTGGCTTAGTAATGCGCCCCCTCCCCCCTTTATTTTATAAAGGTTTTTGACATTTAGGTTAAATTTCTTTTTTAAAAAACAGTTTTTATTGATTTTGTGAGAGAGGAAGGGAGAAGGAGAGATAGAAACATAGAAACATTGATGAGAGAGAAACATCAACATCAACACCGATTGGCTGCCCCCCACACACACCCTGCTGGGGGTCAAGCCCACAGCCTTGGCACTTGCCCTGACTGGAATCGAACTGCTGGCCGCCTGCTGCCCGGGTCGATGCTCAGCTACTGAGCCACTCCAGCCAGCCTGGCCTAAATATCAATGACATGGTTGTGATATAAAGATCTGCCTTAAGGTGTTTTGCCTTAATTTTTTAATCTTATTTTTTAACAAAAGTAACAAAAGTATACTAGCTCACTTAATGCTTAGCACGGCCTACTGATTTCCTGTCCTAGCTGGTGCAAGCTTAGCTTTCTCACTCCACTGTGCCCTTATTTCCCTCCTCTGTTCCCTCCCATGTATCACAATTTTATTGAATCACAATCAATGTTACATTATTATGGCTGTGCAAATGTTTTCCCCTGCTGAGCCATGTAGTTCTGTGGCTGTGCCTCTTCCTTGTATAACCTTTATTGTCTTTCTCAAATTTTACTGACATCTAACACTCCCCACTTAGCCAGAAACTTTCAGTCCCCCTCTTTCTAGCCAACATGATGTCACATAACCAGATGCAGTAAGTAGACTGGTCTTCCTGGTGGCAGAAACAAACTTTTGTACTTAACACTCTAATAATCAGGTACAAAAAGATGACTATTAGACAGAAACACTCCATTTATGCTACACTAATTTAATATTTAGGAATTGCTCATTTGTCTGTGTGTGTGGAATTAATTTCATGACTATTCCCTTGATTGTTTGGAACAGCTGTTTTCTCTCGAATTATTGACATTTTTCACATGCCTATTGAAAACATTTTCCATCTATGAAACACTGTTTTTCCCGGCCTGGCTTGGCTCAGGGGTTGAGCATCTACCTAGGATCCAGGAGATCGAGGTTGGATTCCTGGTTAGAGCACATGCCCGGCTGTGGGCTCGATCCCCAGTTGGGGGCGTGCAGGAGGCAGCCGATCAATAACTCTCATCATTGATGTTTTTCTATATCTCTCTCTCCCTCTCCCTTCCTCTCTTTGAAATCAATAAAGACATATTTAGGAAAGAAAAGAAAAGAAAGAAACACATCTGTTTCATATTTTTCTTGGAAACAGCCTTCCCGGCCTTTTGTTATCCGACCCCAGCATGACTGGTTTCCCCTAGGCCTGCTCTGGGCCGTTTCCCTGGCTTATCTCTTGGAGTCACCTGGGATCTCGCAGAACTGCTCTTCTGGGGTGAATCTCCTCTCTACTCTAGTCCATGTTGCCCTCGGTCCCGTTATACTCCGTTGTTTTCCTGGAGCACATTTTCCTGGGAAATGGTACATAGGCAGGCATTTCTAGAGATGCCGCCTCACTGAAATGCCTCCTATTTGATAGGATATAGAATTCTCGGTTGAAACTGACTTTGGGAGTTTTCAGACGTTTCTACTGTTTGCTCATTTAGTGTTGCTCTTAAGTCTGTTGTCATCTTCTGGTGCCTTGTACAGGACCCATTTTAGCCATTTTCACCCCAGACCTTTCGTCTCTTAGGACCTCAGAAGCTTTTGGTACTTTCCCTATCTCTGGGATTCTGAAATTTTATGATATAGTTTGTCATGTAGCTTTTTATTTTATTATGATCATTAAGTCTGCAGATCTTCTCTCCTCTCCGGGAATTGTTTTTGTTTCTTTGTTACTTTTTCCACTTACGCTTTTGTCTAGTGACTCCTCTTACTCAGAAGTTGGAGCTCTTAGGCCAGTGTTCCTGTGTGGATGCCTAAGTCTTTCCCCTCCTGTTTTTTATTTTGTCTGTTTCTACTTCCTGGAGATTTTCTATTTTATGCTCCAGCCCTTCCATTGAATTCTTTGTTTGGTCTGTGTTGTTTTTAATTGAGAGAGTTCTTTGATATCCTGTCATTCTTCTTTTAATGGCATTTGGTTCTTTCACTTTTGGCCTTTCTAAAGCTGAGTAAGGATTCTATTGGTTTTAGGTTTTTATGTGCTTCTGAGTTTTCTCTCTCCCATTCATTGTATTCTTCCTGTTTTGATCTGTCTTACTAGCTGGCTCTCCTTAGATGTGCAGTGGCCCCTGCTTGTCCCTGGGGTCTAATTGGAAGCACCAGGAGTGGGCAGGACTTGTGTTAAGTGACAGGCGTCACTGCAAGGATCTGGGGGCGAAGCCTCTGAATTCTGAAGCTGCCTTGAGTGCTCTCAGGAACACCAGCTCTCAAATTCCTGCCCCAGCCACTATTTGCAGGCACCAAGGTTGTGTTTCCTGAGTTCTGCCACAGCAGTTACCACTGCTCTGTCTGGTTTTCAGCTTTGAAACTTTAAAAGTCATCTGATGCATATACTATATTATGAAAAACCTTTTTTATGTCTCTAAACTTTTTTATTTTATTCCTCACTTTAGGATTTTTCCCCCAATGCATTTCAGAGACAATGAAAGGGAGAGAGAAGAGAGACAAACATTGATGTGAGAGAGACACATGGATCGGTTGCCTCCTGCACATGCCCCGACCCTGACAGGGGCTGGGGTGGAGCCTGCAACCCAGGTCCACAGCCTTGACAGGAATCAAACCTGGGAGCCTTCAGCCTGGGGGTTGACACCCTATCCACTGTGCTAAACTGGCCTGGGCTATGTCTTTAATTTTCATGAGATATTTCTAAAAGGAAGAGGAGAAGGAATGGATTTGTGGCCTCCATGTTTAACACACACTTAGAAACTATATCTGAAGTGTAAATCAAAGTTGAAAGGTTTAATTCCACATAAGTCATAATATTAATTCAGAGAATATTTTTGGTTATACCTGTCACTAGCGTACTACACTTTTTTACTAAAGCCTTGATTAAGAATTCTCTTAAAACCACACACCCTGCCATTGTGTCCCTTTAATGTGCAACAGAGATGGAGCAGTTTTCATTAATGCACAAAGGGTCAGATAATTTTTGGTTAAGTAAGTTATTAATTCTTACTATGCCAAACTTGTCTTGTGAAAAATAGAGACAAAAAAGTAAACTTCAGCTTTATTTCTTATTGGGTTAAGATGAGGCAGTGGGCACAGTGGGTGGGGTAGTTTCCTTTACCTCTGATTGTACAGCTTGTGATGTGACCTGTTAGGCTACTAGTATGATTGTTTTTCTAGCCTTTGCCAAAGAACCTTAAGTCTACTAAGCAATCCCTTGTTTTTCTTGTGCAGATTGAGAGCAGAGAAAACACCAAGCATGGCCTGGAAACATCAGGGAGCACCGTATCCTGCAAGTTCGCAGACAGCTGGCCATGCTTGGATGAGCTCTACATCAGGTCCTTTTTTGAGAACTTGAAGAAGCCAAGGGAACTGCGATCTGTGTTCCCCTGCAGCTCGCTCACCCCACGGGGGCATTATGGCGGTAACAAGGAGGTGCAGCTGACACCCGACTCCTGGTTGCTGCCCCAGCCCTCCCAGAGCAGCCCTGGCGAGGTCAGCATCAACGGGTGGCCCCTGGAGCCTCCAAAGACCCCCAAGTCACCGAGCCCAAGCTCTTTTCCACCTGCAGCTCCTTTCCAGTCTCGGGCTCCTCTCTGCTCCTGGGAGGAGCTCAGTGAGAGTCGCGAGACCACGAGGAAGCTGCTGCCTGCGTACACACCTGAGCAGGAGCCTTGGGAGGAAGAGCTGGAGCTGAGCAGGAGCGCAGTTGTGTTGCGAGGAGCCCTGCGGATTCTGGAGGCCACTGGCCCTCACCGCACAGGTGCCCACACCTGGGCCACAGGCAGGCTGAGCCCCGGGGGAGAACCCGCTGCTCAAGTTTCTCCTCCAGAAGCTGAACACGGTGCTCAGCCTGCGGCGGAAGAGAGGAGTGTTGATAATATTTTGTCCGAGTTGAGAGATAAGTTTAAAGAGTTAAGGAAGATCAGAGAGAATATGGAGAAACATCTGGAGAAAGGAGCGAGGGTCCTGAGAGATCTAGGGGAGCTGCTGGAAAGAGGCCCGAAGAGCCCGAGCCCCGCTTGGGACGAGAGCGATGACGAATGATCGCCGTCATTATTGAAGACCAGCTGTGAGAGCAAGCTGGTCCCCCGTGACCCCACCCGTGTGCCATGTGTCTGTAAACACCGCGTCTGGAATGCACACCCCAAGTGCTCTGACGGGCCTGATGCTGATGCTAGAACCTCCTTCCATGACCCTCCCTGGCCCGGGCTCAGGCTGCACGGAAGCAGACGCAGAGGCGCCCGATTGGCTCCTGGCAGGGGCCGGGCTCTCCCAGCACTGCCGCCTCCACAGCACCCTAAACACACTCCCCCCTCCGGGGCCTCACTAATTTCACCTTATTTCCAGCTGCAAAGATACTCTGATGCCCTTTGAAGGCCTTTGGTTCCAGTGCAGTGCTCTGGGGGCCTGAGGGAGAGTCTGGGCCTCAGCCGGGAATCTGAGGACACCCCACCTCCACCCAGTCCAGCCACAGGCGCACCCTGTCGTCGGCTTCGTGTGAACACTGATGGTCAGAGTGTCCCCTGCACCCGGAGCGATCATGCAGACTCTCATATGTGGCTAGTTGGCCACGTCAGAAAGTGCACTGTCCTGTCTTACCCCAAAGACAAAGCTGCACTGGAACTTGCCAATAAAATGCACTGTCTCTTCCATGTCCCTGCCGCCGGTGAAGACAAATGGAGGCGATGCTGGGAGCTGGCGTGGATGGGTCGTTTGACTTTGTCAGGCCAACGGAAACCCTGAGCAATGCTCTGGACTTTAAAGGGCATCAAGGAGATGTTCCCTCTGCCCCATCTTTTGTGTGTTTGCGGGGACACTGATGGGGAAGAATGACAGCTCGATGAAAACGAGTTGATAGGAATAAGAGGAGGCCGACCTACCTGAATTAGTTTTAAAAACATACAACAAACCCGAGCATTTAAAACTGTTGGTATTCTGTGTTATGAAAAAGCGATATTACTTTCAGCTTCTTACAGGGACTGGGGTTAGATATTGGCTTTCTTTAAGGAAGAGAATTGTGCTAACGTCATGTAGGCTATTTCAGTTTTGATCCTTGCTATAGTGTTGTGCTCTCTACAAATCAAGGGACACTTCAAAAATCAATGGATACTTCTAAGCTGGGCTAAAGATAGTTTATTTTCTAGAGGTTCTCAAAAAGTTATTGTCACCTCTCCAATACCGCTGCAGAGGAATGTGAATCTGTCTCTGTAGGAAGATTGCCCTTTCCGTTGTCATTAAGTTTAAATAATGTGTCAGACACTTGTTGAGCTCCAGGCATGTCCCCGATTGTGGCTCAGCAGCTGCAGGGAGGAGAGGAGGGAGTCCTGCCTTCCCTAGAGAAGCGCCCTGTTTATGGGGGAGGCCCCAGTAGCAACTGCTACCTTGTAGCAGGTGGGAACTGAGACCTGCGAGTGCACAGAAAGGGAGGAGCTTGGTATTGGGCCGCTGGCAAAGGTATCCTGCAGGTTTATTGGGGTGCGGGAGGGGCGGCTTGCCGGGACAAGAAGAAAGATGAGGGCGTTGTGGGCAGAGAGCAGCAGGAGTGAGGCGCGGTGGTGATGGGTGCCACATGGCTTAGAAAATAAAGTTAATATTTAGAAATGAATGGAAAGTATTCTCTGAGGTTCCCCCTTGAGTAATGTAATTCCAATCTCATTAAAGCATGAAGTGAGAGTTAACTGGTTAAAGTTGTTCTGTCTGTTTTTTGGATCTGAGAGAGTCTTTTCCACCACTCTTATTCAACAGATGACAATACTGAGGCCCAGAGAGACCGCGAGCCCCCAGCTTGTTCGCAAATGGGCAGCCTGTGCTCACACACACCTTTGCCACGAATACATTTGTTTTGTCACACTGTCTCAAATTTGACATATGTTTATTATTGGCTTTCATTTACTGCAATAAAATGCTCATCCTGCAATATTCTATAGGGCATTACATTTTATTGTAGTAAGTCAATAATAGGAATAGAAAAATCTTAGCTCCTTTTTATTGCTTAAGAAAATAAAACACTGAAATCTTTTTTTTTAAAAAATACATTTTCATTCATTTCAGGGAGAGGAAGGGGGACAGAGAGATAGGAGCAGCAATGATGAGAGTGTCATTGACCAGCTGCCTCCTGCATGCCCATCGCTGGGGATCGAGCTCACGACCCGGCCTGTGCCCTGACTAGGAATCGAAGCGTGATCTCCTGGATCCCATGTCGACGCTCAACCGCTGAGCTATGCTGGCCTGGCAAAACACTGAAGTGTTACATCAAACTTTTAACATTATTTTAAAGGTCCTTTATAATAGGTCTTTACAGGGTTTGATTATAGGTATTATATTAAGGACAGCATTGTAACCCATTCCTCAAATCTCATCACTACAAGTTGAAGTAGCTAACGAATTTATCATAGAGCTGCACATGACATTGCACTCAAGCAGCTCATGGATCATGAGAAAAATTATAATGCTTAAGTGATTGACATTTTAAGTAAGGAAAAAACACACTTTTATAGGAACTCACTGTGACATTTTCTTCTGTTTCTCCCACCCTTCCTGTAGCCCCCAGGAGCCTTACTATACAGTGTATCTCACACTCAATAATATTTCTAGATGACAGCACAGTCAACCAGCCTGATCTTAGAACCACAGCCCAATGGTGAGGACAGCTAGGCTGCCAAGGGTTGAGTGACAGAGCCCCTCATGCTAAAAGCACCCTAGCCACACATAATTCCAGTCATTTTTTAAAATTTATTTTTAAATTTAAATTTTTTTTTTTTTTAATTTCCAGTCATTTGATTGTCCTTTTCAGTGATCAGATTGGTAAACTAGTGTCAAGTATATATTAATTTCAAAGACCTAATCATGAATTTTTTAATTTCCATTTTAACCTTTGAGTTGCTGAAAGAAGGGAAAGCCAATTAGCAAACAAGAAATCCCAGAAAAAAAGTATTTACTTCTATTTGCTGAATTTCTGGTGTTAAGATTGTTGAATATAAAGAAAATAAAAAGTGCCTTTATTGGATGTTTCTGGGGGCGAAAAAAAAAAAAAAAGCCTTCATCAGCCATCAACCTGGAAGTTACTCTTGGAGGAAGTGACAGTGTGTCCCCTACTGGCATTAGAGTGTATCTGCATTTAAATTTAATTGGATTTTGTTAGAATTTTCCTCATTGGAAAAACTCCTCCTCCTAATGTTTGCAGAGGCCAGGACAAGAACACAAAGAGAGACTCATGGACCACATGTCTAAATATTTAAAGTTATAAAAGCAGCTAGCATAGTGTTCAATAAAATATATTCTATTCTTCTGCATAACAGATATAATTTCATAACACATAGAAAGATGTGAAAAGTGGTGGTTTCCCTTAAGTGAAAGTGGGCCAAATATCACAGGTGGCTGTATTTGTGTGATGCAGGTGTAGGTGTTCTACTGCAAAAGGTGGAAAGAATGACAAAATAAAGACATACCTGATCCATAAATTCTTAGAAGTGTATTCCACAAACTATTTTTGTGCTTTCACTTAAGCATAATTACTACTTGTGTTGTTATCAACATTTTCACATAACGTGTTGTAAAGATAGTAATGAGCTAAACAATTAAAAATAAACTATAATTATATTCAAAGTGTAGACAATATGATCACACATTCGATTTTTTCTTTTTTAAACTTTTATCTATTTTTTATTAACTTTATTGGGGTGACATTGGTTAATAAAATTATATAGGTCTCAGGTGTACAATTCTATAATACATCATCTGTACATTGTGTTGTGTGTTCACAGCCCCAATCAGGGCTCCTTCCATCACCATTTACCCCCCGGTACCCTCTTCTACCTTCCCCCACCCCCTTCCCACTGGTAATCACCAGGCTGTTGTCTTTGTCTCTGAGGTTTGTTTTCTTAATCCCTTCACTTTTTTCACCCAGCCCCCAACCGTCCTCCCGTCTGACAGTTGTCAGTCTGTTCTCTATATCTAGGAGTTTGTTTCTCTTTTGTTTGTTAATTCTGTCCATTAGATCCACATAGGTGTGAAACCATATGGTATTTGTCTCTCTCTGGCTGGCTTATTCCACTTAACGCAATGCTCTCCAGGTCCATCCAAGCTGTGACAGAGGGTAAGATTTCCTTTTTCCTTATGGCCGAGTAGTATTCCTTTGTGCAAGTGTCCCACAGCTTTTTTATCCACTCGTGTATCGATGAACACTTGGGTGCTTCCAAATCTTGGCTGCTGTAAATAATGCTACAGTGAACACAGAGGTGCATATCTTCTTTTAAATTAGTGTTTCAGGTTTCTTTGGGTATATTACCAGAAGTGGAATCTCTGGGTGCTAAGACAGTTCTGGTTTTAATATTTTTGAGGTAACTCCAGACTGTTTTCCACAGTGACTGCACCAGTCTGCATTCTTACTAAGAGTGCACAGGGGTTCTCTCTTCTCCACATCCTCACCAACTCTAACTGTTTGCTGATTTATTGATGATAGACAGGCACCATCTTCAGTATGTTTTTAAAATTGATTTTAGAGGGAGAGGAAGGGAGAGAGAGAAACATCGATTGGATGCCTCCCATACCTTCCCTACCCAGCATTGAACCAGCAACCTGGGCATGTGCCCTCACTGGGGATAAAACCAGTGACCTTTCAGTGGGTAGGATGATGCTCAACCAACTGGGCCACACCAGCCAGGGCAACAGGCACCCTCTTTAAGGGCCAATGCACAAAATCTCATTTGCAACTACTCACCCTAGGCTCTGGTGGAGAAAATGAGGAGTGGGTAAAAGCTGAGTGAGGAGAATATGGGGTTTGTGGCTCTGGGGGAAGATCTGAAGGACATCCACCAGGACCTTTGTGCTGAGTTCTTCTCCCATGCAGCAGATGTCATCTTTCTCGGGTGGAGCACTCCCCTGCATGTGGCATCAGCCTGAGGGAAAGCAATAGTCTCGCCCTCTGGACTCCCTCTGGACTCTCTCTCACCCCACCCTGTGGAGCTTATGCCCAGCTGAAGAGTCAGCTGCCTTGGTCATGGTGCAGAGGTCTGGGCAGACTCAAGGGGAGTAGTGTGGCTTTAGGGTGGGTGGCCCTTCTCTCCATGATTTTGTGAACTTTTCTGGTGCTTCCCTTTCATGGGAGATCTACTAACCCCACCCTCCAGCAGCTCCACCTGCATGACAGCTAGTGGCTCCATCTTGCTGAGGTGGGAGCAAAATTTGGGACAGACTGAATTGTGTGACTCTCTGGTGGGGGCCACATCTCCCACCTCTCCCTCATGGAAGATCTACTGACCCCATCCTCCCTATTCCTGGCAGCCACACCCTGCTGAACTCTGTTTCCTCCAGACAGAATCTTGGACAAACTGACTTGTGTAGCTCAAGGACAGGGGTCATTCCTGGGGCATCTAACACAGGTCACCAAAGAGACTGCACCACTAGATCCCACAGGAAGCCTACTATATAAGGCCACTTAAAAAAGACTGAGTGGCATAGCAGATCTATGTAATACATAGAAACAAACACAAACGGGCAGCCAAAATGGGGAGACAATGAAATAAGCCCCAAATGAAAGAAAAGGAGACATCTCCAGAAAAGGAACTAAATGAAATGAAGGCAAACATTATATCAGTCATAGAGTTCAAAGTGATGGTTATAAGGATGCTCAACAGCATGAGAAAGGACACAGAAACCATAAAAAAGAACCCATCAGAAATGAAGAATACAAGATCTGAAATGAAGACTACACTGAAAGGAAGAAACAGGAGGCTTGATGAAGCAGAGGATCAAATCAGAGATGTGGAAAAAAAGTAGAAAATAAAGATCTATTCAGAGCAGAAAGAAGAAAAAGAGAATTTAAAAAATGAGGATACTTTAAGGGACCTTGGCACATCATGAAGAGTAAGAACATGAGCATCATAAGGGTACCAGACAGAGAAGGCTAGCAGTGGGTTGAGAACCTATTTGAAGAAATGATGACAGAGAAGTTCCCTAACCTGGGGAAGGAAAAAGACACCCAAGTCCATGAAGCACATAAAGTCCCAAAGAGGTGAACTCAAAGAGGCCCACACTGAGACACATCATAATTAAAATGGCAAAGGTTAAAGACAAAGAGAGAATCTTAAAAGCAACAAGAGAAGGACAGTTAATTACCTATAAGGGAGATCACATAAGACTGTCAGCTGATTTGTCATCAGAAACATTTCAGTTCAGAAGGGATTGGCATGAAATATTTCAAGTGATGAAAAGCAAGGACATACAGCAAAGATTACTCTATCTAACGAAGCTATCACTGAAAATTGAAGGAGAAATAAAGATCTTCCCAGAGAAGTAAAAGCTAAAGGAATTTGTTACCACCAAACCATTCTCACAAGAAATGTTAAAGGGCCTTCTTTAAGAAGAAGGAGAAGGAGAAGGGGCACGAAGAAGAGAAGGGGGAAAACAGGAAGTGAGAAACATGTTTAAACGAATAAAATGCAATAAATAATAAATACATACCTATCAGGAATCACTTTAAATGTGAATGGCTTAAATGCTCTAATCAAAAGACATAGGGTAACTGAATGGATCAGGAAACAACACCCATATATATGCTGTCTACAAGAGACCCACCTCAGAACGAAAGACGCCCACAGACCAGATGTCAAGGGATACAAGAAGATATTTTATGCAAATAGAAAGAACAAAATAGCTGGGATGGTAGTACTCATACCTGACAAAATCCACTTTAAAACAAAGGCTATAGGAAGAGAGAAAGAAGGACTCTACATAATCATAAAGGGAGCCGTGCAGCAAGAGGATATACCCTTGTAAACATTTATGCACCCCAACATAGGAGCACCCAGATATGTAAAACACATATTGATGGACAAAAAGGGAGAGATTGACCGAAATACAGTCACAGTAGGGAATTTTACACCCTATTGTCATCTATGGATAGATCTTTCAGACAGGAAATCAACAAGAAAATGACAGCCTTAAATGACACACTTGATCAGATGGATGTAATTGATATCTTCAGAGCATTTCACCCCAAAGGAGAAGAATATACATTCTTTTCAGGTGCACATAGGATAGACCACATGTTAGGACACAAAACAAGTCTCAATAAATTTAAGAAGATTGAACTCATATCAGGCATCTTCTCTGACCATAATGATACAAACCTAGAAATCAGTCACAAAAAGAAAATTGAAAAACAAACAAAGATATGGAGGCTGAAGGACATGTTACTATACAACGACATGCCACTTAACAATGAGATCAAGAAAGAAATAAAAAAGACATTGAAACAAATCAGAATGGGAACACAACCAACCGAAATGCCCAGGTATTGAATAAGTGTGTTGAAAGAATGGATGCAGCAGTTTCGAGAAGGGATGAAGGACGCAAAACAGACATACATTGGGTAGCAGGTTAGAGCTTTTGAAAGGTTCTAGAGAACAATCACGAACCAGGCCCCTAAAAACTTACTGATCACTCGGGTCACTTAAAGAAATGTTCAAAACTGAAGTACCAGAGAGAATAGAGACAGACTCATAAATAGAGAGCAGGCCCACAGCTGGGGTGGGGGCGGGGGGAGGAGGGGTTGAGCAAAATAGAAAGGAAAAGGAGGGAGCTCATGGCCATGGACAGCAGTGTGCTGATTGCAGGGGTGGGGGCTGGGTGGAGGTGGAACAGGGCAGAGGGGATAAAAGGCGATGGGATAAAAACTTTCAGAGCTTTGTACAATTTAGAGTCCCAGTAAGAGTTACACATCTAGACTTCTGTCACTCGTGTGTGGATGGCCCCCTTTGGAAGCCTTATCATCCGAGAATTCAAAACCTGATTAGCCTGGGAAGAACACTTGTGGCTCTGGGACTTTACAACATTTCTTTGTCTAAGGAAGGGAGTAAAATGAGGGAACTCTTAGTGCTGGCCAGGCCGGCTTTGCCACCTTAGCTCTGTTTTGGGTCTTCAGAGGGACTTTCAGAGGTCCAGGAACACTCAGGCGGCCTTCACAATAAACCAAACCGAGAAAAAGAAAAAGGGTAGAAAGAAAAGAAAATTCAGAAATACGGTTACACCATTGGTAGTATATATATTTTAGAATTTTAAGAGTTTATTTGAGCTAAACTGGGAACATTTGCTAGGGAGCAAGATCTCAAATCCTCCTCTGTGGTGTATTTGATTTGATTTTAAATTATTGTTGACACTATTGCAGATGTCCCTCATCCACTGCCCCTTGATATATTTTATTTTTTCTTTTTAATATGTTTTTATTGATTTTTAGAGAGAGGGGAATGGAGTCAGGGAAGAGGGGGAGAGAGAGAGACAGAGACAGAGAGAGAGAGAGAGACAGAGGTACCCTGACTGGGAGCAAATCTGAAACTGTGCCCCAACCAGGAATTGAACTGCCAACCTTTTGGTGCATGGGACGCCAGCCTACCAACTGAGCCACACCAGCCAGGCCCTTGGTATAATCTAAATGTCAATATCTAAGAAGTAAACAATTCAACCCACACATGCAACCCGTACACATTTGGTTTACTGTAATTACACTATTTCCAAGGCGATGAAGGAAGCTATCAGAGGAGTTGTTAAAAGTGTTGGGCCATAGTTCATTACAGATATGGCCCGGTAGTGAGATAACAGGTATCGACTTAAGTTGGACAGTGATATCATCTTTGTGCCAACCTGCCAACACTTCTCTCTAACGATAGGTATAATCTGCGGGCACTGAAGCCCTTGCTGACAGTGAGGTCTCAGGCCAGCGGCCCTACTGTTGTTGCTCTTCCTAGGCCCTGGGCATGTAGGTTGTACTCAGCTTATAGAAGCACCACTTCCTGAATGTTTAATGTCAGTTCCTAACTGTGGTCAAGTGAGTGGATCAGCCCAAGAGCCTGGGCTGAACTGGCACACTTACCTCACGCAGGGTTTTGAAATTTGTTTAATGGGTTCATTGCTCTTGGAGAAAGAGAACCAGTTTGGTCTTTTGTTTCCAAGGAACAATAATAATAATAATCAAAAGGCGGCCTATAGAAGAAGGACAGGTAAATGTTGATGGAGTCAATAGGCCTTGGGTAGGGGCCTGTGGAGGACATGGAAAGACAAGTAGGAGGAAAAAATGAGTTGTTTTGAATATGTCTTTTTAAATATGTCTTTATTGATTTCAGAGAGGAAGGGACATGGAGAGAGAGAGAAAAAAACATCAATTGATGAGAGTTATTGATCGGATGCCTCCTGCACGGCCCCTACTGGGGACATGGCCCGCAACATGGGCATGTGCCCTGACCAGGAACCGAACCATGACCTCCTGGTTCATAGATTGAAGCTCAACCACAGAGCCATGCTGGCCAAGCAGTACATGCATCTTTAGGGAAGTGACTGATGAGGGCTCTTTCCATAAGAATGGAGCCCTCAGCATCTCAAGAGGGCTTTGGACACTAACGAAAGCCTTCTGAGAGGAGCATGCTGCTCCCAGTTTGATCCAACACTGAACTATGTTTCTGCTCATGCAGCCATAACCTGTGATTTGATAGTACGTTGGGAGTTTCCAGATTGGGCTGGATAGCCATTAACTTTGTTCCCATAATTGACTAATAGAGATTGCCCACTTTCCTGAAATGTTATTTGTAGATATCAGAGGAGGCTTTCATTTTTCCATTCGCCAGGAATGGAAGTGGGGAGAGAGAGAAAAAAAATAACTGATAGAGGAGGGAAGGGGAGCAAGAAAGGAGAGTAAGCTGAAATCTTGGCAGTTGGCAGTTGGAACCAGTTGGCAGTTGGTAGCAGTGAGGCTTGAGTTGGGGTGGATGGCGCCTCAAGACTGGGGACTTGGGTGCAAGACATAGAAATAGAAAACAGACATCAGGGAGGGGATGGGGGAGCAACCAGTTGGCCTAAAATTTGGGGAAGAGATGTCAACTGAATGATCCTGGGGTAAAGGGCTCATGGATCAGCCTGAGGCTTGTTTAAAATGACCTTTCATTTAGTTTATCAGATGGGTCATTAGGATGGCCAAGTGGGAAGGCAAGGGTACCAAGAAGGCTTCGGATTTGAGGCCAGGGCCCCTGATAGTCCTCCTTTGTTTCTTACTCCAACCCTTTAAGATGTCCTGATAAATGAGTTTATATCTATTAATAAGAGGTTTGCAAACATTTTGATACATCTAGTCTAGGCTTTACACAGGAGCCAAGGACCTTTGTTAAAATATCAAGTTCAGTGGTTCTCCATGATTGTCTTGCTCCTCCAGGCTATGATGTGAAGTCCTTTCCAAGGCCTGCAGGGTACTTGGGGACCCCTCTTCTGACCTCATCTCCTGCCATTCTGCCCTCACACACACTTCCAAGCATCAATTGGTCTGTGTTTCCAGAATAAAACTCCGACTCTTTACACCAGAATGTACTTTGGGGTCAGGCAGACCAAGGTTTGAGTCCCAGGTTAAAGTACTTTCCCAATTTGTGGCCTCAGACCATGGGACTCTCTAAGCCTTTGTTTTTTTTATCTGCTGGACTCACTGGAGGTGGGAGTGTTTCACACATACAGTGTCTGGCACATTGGAGAAACTTACTGTTGAAAGACAGAAAATATATTAAAGATCCACATTAAAAAAAAAAAAAAATCCTGATAGAAAGTCCTTATCCCACGTTATCTGGAATCATATCCTGGCTCCACCCATGAACAATCATGTGACCCTCAGAAGCTTTACTTTACTTCTGTGTCTCAATTTCTTCTGCAAAGTCTGTAAAATGAGGATTGTTTTGGATGGTTAAATAGATATCTCACTTGAAAGAAGATTGGGAGCACAGTAGGTGTTTGCCAAATGTTACCATCATTATCATCGTCTTCATCAAATCAGGATAGTGGTTCCCCACTCTGAGTTTCTCAATCTGGAGTGAGAAAATCGTGCTTTAAGCTTTATTATTGGCAAAGAAAGAAAAACTGGAAACTCTCTTTGTGGTAGGGAGAAACAGAAATGAGAAATGCAAATCGGTGAATTCCTGCATGTCTGAACTGGGAGGGATGAGTTTGGTTCCTATTCTACCCCTGAGTAAGTGGAGGGGTAAGGTATCTTTGAGCCTCATTTACAGTCTGTTTATCAAGAGTAGGCCCGGGGCTCCAGGGGTTGCTACGGTCAACATGCAGGTGAAAACTAATAGTTTCTGGAAGGTAAAGAGGAGGAGCATTTACTTAGGAAAGTGGTCAACAGGGTGTAAATAAGTTTGGTGAGAAACACATCAAAGTACTCAGTTGTCAGACCCAAAGAAACTGAGTTGCTAATGACAGCCGCTTGCTTGCATTAGCAAATGCCTTCTGTACTTCGCACACAACCTGAGAGTTCCAGGCAGCCTGTAATCATGTAGGGTTGGGGAACCTTTTATCTGCCAAGGGCCATTTGGATATTTATAACATTATTCTCCCGCCATACAAAATCATCAACTTAAAAATTAGCTATTAATAATGTTCCTAGATTTATTGAATTTCAAGTTCCACCTGCGGTTGACGTGGCAGGGCCAGATCAAATTATTTCTCAAGCAGCATACAGCCAGTGGGCTAGACATTCCCCACCCCAGTAATGAATGGAAACCTGAGTCTGTGGCACATCTACTGATGCGGTGAAGAAGAACAGAAGTCTGGACTTTGGGAGGTGGAGAGCAGGGGACAGGCAGTGTAAAACATGTTTTTTATTTTTCTTTAGAGTTTTTATTATTTCAGAGAGAGGAAGAGAGAGGGAGAGTGAGAGAGAAACATCAATGATGAGAGTCATTGATTGGCTGTCTCCTGCAGGCCCCTAGTAGGGATGAGTCTGCAATCCAGGCATGTGCCTTGATTGGGAACCCAACCTCCCTCTCCTGGGTCATAGGTCAATGCTCAACCACTGAGCCATGCCCACCAGCCAATCATATGCTTTTTCTGTGAGGCGGGCACATAGCGAGAATTCTGCGTGATTGGTCTCTGGTAGCCAGGTGACCACGGAATGTGTTCTGGTTGGCTGGTCCCAGCCAGGAGAATGCTCTTCAGTTGAGAACTGGCTGCGAAGGAGGAGGAGCTTTGGTTGTGTTCTCTTCTGGAAGTGGTTGTAGTTCTCAGTGTTAGTCTGTTCCCTACCCCTTTTGAATTAGTTTGGTTGGTCGCCATCCTCACATACTAGTCAACTAAAAGGAGGCAGTAGCAGCAAAGCAGAGGGTGTGTGGCAGGGGCCCTGAGCCCTTGTCGGGCCCTGTGCCTGGCAGCCAGGCCATCAGAAAGCTAGTTTGTGCCTGCTTGAAGGGTGCCAGCTGTGTCATTGTTTTGGAGGAGAGACTGCTGAAGGCAGGGAAGGTGGGTGACAAGTAAAGGTGGTGACAGAATTGAGGAGTGAAGGTACACAATGGGCAACGAGCTTAGCTGCTGCTTGAAGCCCAATGCCAGCCTGAAGCTGGGCCGAAGCTCAGGGCCAGTAGAACCAGACTACGAGTCTGAAGTTTATAAGGTGGCAGCTGGAAACATGGTGGCTGTAGCAGCATCGCCCACATCCATGAAGGCCAAGTTGGATGTTGGAGGCAGTGAGCAACAACACCGACAGCAGTTCACTGACCTGCTGATGCTCCAAGGTAAGGAGGTGGTGGGCGGTGTCTGTTCTCAGGTGTACCTGTGGATTTTGTTGTCCCCTGGGTCCCTTGGGAGGGATCTATGGCCTGAGGCTCCTTTTTGCCTGACGCTGACTTTTTCAGGGCTGGCCGCCAGGGACCAAGGCTGGCTAGGCCTGGCACCCCACTCCTTATTCCGTCCCTCTCGAGTCTAGTCAGTTTCTTTCTGTACTGCCTGAATGCTCAGGTCTTTCCCTTATTTTCGTTTTTCATCCCTGCCCGGGTCACTCCAGTCCTCAGCCATTCCTGTTTATAGCCCTAGTTAGCTTTTCGTGAGATTTTATGAATAGTTTTAGGTATGTTTTCTTCCTTTCTCAATGAAAACTTGAATACCTCACCATTGGAGTATCCATTTTATGTATCCACTCTTAACTTTCCAGATGGTCCCTAAGTGAAGGAACCAGATAAAAGCTTGGTGGTACCCTTGCCCCCACCTGTTAAGGTAGTTGATACTCTGGACAGTTCAGGAGCAAACAACTTTGAATTTGTTCTTTAAATTCAAGGTAGACACTGACACAGGGGTCTATATGGTGTTAAGTGAGCTGTTTTCAGTTTTATGGATGGAGCTGCCTCAACCTTTCCAACTACAATTTGAACACAGAAGGAAAGAATATTGTGTAAAATAAAACATAAAATAAGTGAACAATGTGAAATGTCACCCTTAGCACTGTAGATCGTAATTTTTATTTATTCATTTGTTTGTTTTTTTTACCCAAAGGAGAACCCATGGAGTTCGATTACTTGAAAATTTCTACTTTTCCACTTTTAGTCTTTAGTGACTTAAGAGATTTTGTTTTTACATTGCCTCTTCTAAAGAGAGGTGGTGTGGTTCATAAGATTGCTTGTTGTTCAACCTTTGCAAAAAAGAAAGAAACAAATTTAGACTTTGATTTGTAATTTAAAATTTTTGGCGTTAAGATGTCAGATCCTGCCCAAGAATGTATGTCTCCATGGTTACCTCTGACCATCCCCCCACCGCTGCTTTCCAATAGAATCCTGTTAGACTGTTGAGGTGAAAGTTTTAAAGACCAAATGGGTGGTGTTGGGGTGGGGGGCACAGAGAAGATGGAGGAGACAAGGAAAAGAGAGGAAATGGTTGATTTAAAATAATTCTGGGTAACAATGTGGCTCATGAACACTATTCTTTGAAGTGGAAACCATTCTCTCATAAAGTTGTGAAAATATATTTGTCCATTTGTTTCATTTAAATGCCAGATTCACTCTGGCCCCTGTGGCCCAGTTGGTTGAGCTTCATCCCATGCACTCAGAGGTTGCTGATTCAATTCCTGGTCAGGACACATGCCTGGGTTTCAGACTCCATTTCCAGTAGGGGGTGTGCAGGAGGCAGCTGATCCCTAGTTCTCTCTAAAAACTCAATAAAAAAATCTTTGAAAACAATAAATGCCATATTATTTCATTAGTTCATAGATGAAATGTCTTAAAGCTCTTATTCTACTTAAAATTTAGTTAAGCTCTTAATTTTATTAAGATTTGTAGTAATGAAGCCTATGGATTGACCCAGATGGTTCATGGGACTTTGTAACTGGGAAATCCGATTTTTTATAACAGTTAAATATTGTGAAAAAGTGATGTGAATTCATTAACTGTAGCTTTAAACAGAAAGGGAATAAAAATTTGGAAAAACATGTGCCCTGCATGGTGCTGTATGGTAAACCTTAACATAGATGGGAAATGTTAGGAGATAATAGTGCCAGAGACCAGTATAGGACCTTTATGAAATTCTTTTAAAATTTACAACTCCCTTTGATGGATATAGCATGTGGCCCCTTTAACTACAAGTGAGGCCCGTGTTAACTGTCCCTATATTGCTGCTGAAGAGGCCGGGCTGAGAAATGTGAATCACGGTGGAGCACAGCTATGGAGTAGGAGGGGCTGACTTGCAGGTGACACACACGCCAGATGCAGTTGCCGTGGTGCTTACAGAACTTTAGAACACAGCTCATATTGTAGAATCTCCCCATAAAGCGGGTGTGTCTTAACCTGCTCCAGTTTTGATTATTTCCATCCAAAATGACTGTGCAGGACTCAGAAGCAACACATACCTCTCAGCCCTATGTTTATAAGCTCATTGGAGTGAATAAGAATAAAAGTAGAAGTCAGGAAATATTGTGAATTTACTAGCTAAACAAATTGCTAGATTTTAATGAGTTGCTCTGATGATTTTCCTTTAAAGCCAAGAATGCCCTGGACAGAGGAGCTTCAGGAGACCCGGGCCTGGCAGCAGGTGAGGCAAGTGGAGTCAGCCCAGGGCTGTGATAAATAGTGTGCGGTCAGAACAGTTAACAAACAGGCTTTACGAGAACAGAATTCACCTTCTTATGTTGAACATGATAGTTACACTTCCATTTCAATTTGTTTTGAATATTTAGGAGATATTTGATAAAGTAATACAAGAAGCCTCGATTTCAGCATTTGCCTATGAAGTTCCCATAGAAACAAGGTCACAACACTAAAATATCAAGTACAAGCCCATTGAAAGTTTGCTTTGAATGTCTTTATTTCAGACAATTTTATATCAGTTTGTCTGGAGACTGAGAAATACCTACTTAGATGTAAAACATTTCTGATTTTCTACAATAGGGCACTGAATTATTTGGTCACACAAAATCATATGAGTGTTGCTGTGTCTTGTTCCAGCGTGATTTCTTTAGGCATTTCAAAGAAGCTATTCGTAATAACCTAGTACAGATTTCAGATCAAGTTAAAGGAATGCTTCCACTCCCTTGTCTTTATCTATCTCTATATCTAATATAACTGGTGTAGTATCAGTAGCTCAATAAAGACGCTAAAGTCCTGTTACCCGATTTTATTACTGCTCATCAACTTTTCCCACAGCCTTTTATGTTAGGACCCTATGAACTTTCCTAATTTGCTGGCTCTAGATGTTCTCTCAAGTGCCCGGTTTTTCCCCTTCCCCTGAGGAGTGAGTAGGGAGGAACTGGCAGTATTATGTAGAAAAACCTCAGAGCAACAGATCTTTTCTCTTTCCAGCAGCTATTTTAAACACTCCTTTTTGGTAATAACATTAATAATGATTTGATGGGAAAGATTTAGAAAATATTGAAAAGTCATTCACTTAGGCTCAGTATATCCAACACTTTAAGTAATATTTGGATGTTGATCCTTTGTGAATCTTGTGTATACATATCAACAAAATCTTATGTTTATTTTACACTGTCTATGTGCTGCTTTGTAAAGTTTTGTTCAAAAGAGAAGCAAAGGCCTAATCTCCCGGGGCTGGGCCTGCCCACTGGAGGGCGCTCGGGGTGTGTTTCCAGCAGTGCAGGCGGCTCTCCCGTGGGACTGACAGCTGTTCAGTGACGGGGCAAGTGGCGCAGCGCCATCAGCACCACCCTTCATGGTTGGCCCTCTTTAAGGAGAAACCCTTCCTGTCCCCTTGAATGCTCTATTCTAAGGACACAGATAAAATGGAGGCATTGCACTTTTCTGGTATACTCTCCTATAACCTAATTAGGATGTCATTTTGTAGTTAAAATATTTTAACATGAAATTTTCTTATCTCAAATTAAAGTTACCATTATTTTTTTATGGGACATTACAACTCCCCTTTTAAACTTTTGTGGATCTCGTGTCTTTAATTTGGAATGACTACTCTTAAGATTTGCAAGTAATGCTGATCTTACATGAGAAATCAAAATATAGCTTTAGAGGAAATCTTAGAAGACATAGGGAAATTGAGAGAAACTTAACTGGTTCTGGTTCCGGAAACAGACGTTCATTGGGCATCATTCCAGGTGCAGAAAAACTAGGGATGCGCAGGACAAAACTCTCCCTTCACCCTGGCTGGTGTGGCTCCGTGGTTCGTGCGCCGGTTGGTGCTCTGAAGGTTCCAGAGTTATTTTTCCCAGTCAAGGGCACCTACCTGGGTTGTGGGTTTGATTCCCACCCCAGTCTGGGTATGTGGGTGAAGCAACCATTCAATGTGTCTCTCTCACATGGATGTTTCTCTTCCCCCCTCTCTCTCTGCCCCTTTTCCCCCTCCTTTCAGTCTCTCAAAAACTCCATAGAAAAAATATCCTTGGGTTAGGATTAACAAAACAACACAATACAATACAACCCCCCAAATCCCCCTTCCCTCAGGCCCTTTCATTCTAGAGGAGCTGGGGGCAGAGAGCACAGGAGCACTCAGGAAAGGCAGGGTGGCTGCAGACAGCCGCTGTCCTGCAGCGACACTGAGCAGTCCCGGACACGAGAGGGAGCCAGGGGAGAGGGTGGGGGGACAGGTTCCCTGCAGAGCATCTCAGGGGGAGAACACTGAGCACAGGAAAGAGCAGAGAGGCCCAGGGGTGGCTGCTGCACAGCGAAAGGGACGCCTGCAGGAATGTGCTGGGTGAAGACCGCATGTGCCTCCTGGGCCTCGACAGAAACATGGATTTTAGCCGAGTTGTAATGGGAATCCATTGGAGGATTATTTGCAAGGACATGAGGTGAATTAGGTGAATTAGACAGAGAAAGAGAAAGGGAGTGGGAGGGAAACAGAGAAGCAACTGAGTGACAGTGTGAGGATAGGGTGGCAGCGGGGACACCAGTTAGTGGCTGGTGCAGTAGCTCAGGGGAGAGCCAGCAGGGGCTTGGACAAAACAATCAATAAGGGCCTAAACTAGGCTGACTTAAAGAAACTAAATTAATCTGAAGCTACTGACAAAGATATGAACACACAAGTCACTAAAGGAATTGCAAATTACCTTTAAGCACATCTACACATATAAGAGAAATGGAAATATAAATACACTGTATTTTTTCAGCTATTGGCAGAAGATCCATAAACTTGACACTTAATTTTTCGGTGAGGTTGAGAATAAACCGCTATCTTTATGTATTGCTGGAAAGGAAAAACTGTTTGACCCCATGAAGGGACCGCTGACAGAACCTCACCTCAATGCAGATGCATTGATAAAGCGATCCTACTTTTAGGATTTTATCCCAAAGACGTGGTCCATACAGATAAAACCAGGAATTCACAAAGTGTCTTTTGCATTATTTTCAAAAGGATAATAATGGAAATAACTCATGTCCAGTGAATGACTGGTAAAATAAACTGTTCCACCCACACAGTATAAAACCGTGGAGCTATCAAATCATTATGGTAAGTCTTTACGACTATGTGCTGATCTCCAGGTTACGTTACATAAACAAAAAAGAGAGAGAGGCGGTGCAGTAATGTGCTTGACACTGGCAGGCAGTACATATTTCTTTATTTAAAAAAACACCCAACCCACTGGGAGTACTTCTTGCTAACCGTGTAACTATCATTTCCTTCCCTTTAGTGGGTAGCCAAAACATATTTAATTAAGATGCCACTGAGAAATTTATAATGAGTGCACAACTCAGACACTTTCCAGTAAAATATTGAATGTTCACATTGTGCTTTGAGTCAATTTGGAAAAGCTTTGTTTTGCCACTTTTGTGCTTTAGATACAGTACATGGATTGCGCTTGCATTTTATCTGATCTTCACAAATGTTTTGAGTTAGGTGGTATAGAAACTATATCTGTTTTACATGTGAGAAGACGGGTTCTGAGCAATATGAAATGAGTTGTCTGAGACTTGAAAAACGAAACCCGATAGAGCAGAAATGTAAACTCCCGATACATGACACATAGGAAAAGAATTTATAGAATGACCCATCATGTGATCAGCTTTCAAGATACTAAATTTTTTTCACTCCCATATTTTTAATGTATTAAAATAATGAAACTGAGGGTTAAAATGGCAACACTGCACAACGTAAAATAAAATGGAAGTTGCAACTCAGAAATGTTCTTAAAAGTCCAAGGCACTGAGCAAAATCCTCTTAAGAAATACATCAAGAAAGGTGTGCTTTACTCTGTGAAATGTCACATCTGAGCCCCAGTGAGGACAGCATGGATTGAGGAGTTAAAAATAGGCAAGACTGAGAACCAAGTTAGAGGCAGCTGGAGAAGCGGTTGGGAAGCCAGAGTTGGGATGGTCAGAGGCCGGGAGGGCAGCATGGAAGCCGGAGCGGCAGCAGCCTGGGGGCTGGGGGAGGGAGCTGTGTCCCTCCGCTGAGGCAGAGGCCAGCTCAGGGCCATCAGGGAGGAATTATCTGACTGGGGAGGAAAGTGTGGCCCGGGAATGGAACCTCGATCTCCTGGGTCCCAGGTCGATGGTCAGTGGCTGAGCCATGCTCAGCTGGGCCACGTTCCCTTTTAAAAGTAGAAGCATTACTGCGTGGTGTGGAATCTAGCGCCTGAGCCATTCATGTAGGAGGACCTTGCTCCACATTCTTACCTGCTGGGCGAAGTGGTTTGACATGTACATTACTGAGGAGTGTCACAGGGTTATTTTTTTAAATGACAGCTTCATTCCATATGGTGCACACTGTTGTATGAAAATATAAGGGCCTGGTTTGTATTCCTGCCTAAGTAGAAGATTATCCCAGCTTGGTGTAGGCTGGGCTGCAGGCAGACCACCCTCTACATTCGTGTAGCAAAAGTTTTTTACAAATAGCCTGTGATTAGTTCCAGAAATAAGTCTATTTGAGTCCTAAAATTAATCAGGTGGCATGGAAGGAAGAAGTGACACCTCAGCTTTGGAAATACAGGGCAAGAGTTAAAAACCACTCTTCACAAGAATTAAAAATCACTCTCCTGGAGGCATTCTGTGGGTTAGAACAGGAAGGTTCCATGCTAACATTTAAATTTGCCCCCTGGAATAGCCCCACAATGAACCACAGCGCACCAAATAAGCTCGTTTGTTGAATAGAGTTAGAATTAGCCTAAATTGACGATTTTCAACTGGTGAGCTGTGAGAACTTTTAAAACATGCCATACCTGACTATTTAGATGGGGCGCTGACCTCTTTTCCCTTACGTTGCCAAATTAAAAACATGACAACAGCCAAGAGGTAGAGAGAGAGAGGGGAGACAGTGAAGGGAAAGTCCCCCATGCCCCTGTCCCTGCAGTCATGGGGCTGTGTGCCCCCGATGCCCGGCCCATGTTACAGGAGGAGCGTGGGAAACAGTCCAGCCCAGACCCTCTTTGGAGCTTTTACTCTTCTCCTGGCCTTTGTGAGAGCAGGATGACTTGTGTGCTGCAGGAGTGTTCAGTGAGGCGAGCACACTCATTTCAAATTCAAGTTTAGAGGTTACTTATGAATGGAGTAGAAACCCATTTATTTGTTTATCAAGGTACTTTAATTGATTACCAATAAGTGGCTTGCGATGTAGCCATGGATGCTGATCCATCTAGGGATCAGTGCCTGGCCTGAAACTGGTTTTTAGAGCTGCCAACTGTGAGGTCCTGGTGACTCAAGTGAGGTGGGTATAAATCAATGTAGGATTAGAAACAAATACTGGCTGGAGACCCAGATGTGCCACAGGTAAAGTTGTCTATTAGGTAAGTTCCTCGCCTGCTCCGATGTGCTTTGCTGTTTTCTTCTGTACTTGGATGTTCTTTCATTTGCGTCTAACAGGGAATATCTGTTTGCTCAGAAAGTAAAGCTAAGTTTTTAGATTTTACTTTATGGGACTCATCTTTCCAGGTAATTTAAATGATAAATGTTGTCAGATATTATAAACAATGGAATAACATTTTGTATCATTTTGTATGTTAGTAATCAATCTGTCAGATAATCAGCAGCTTTTATTTTTCTGTGGCATTTGGATCAGAATTGATCAGTTAATTTTTTTCTCTTCTTAGGGCAAAAGCAGAGGAAGATCAATGATGTAATTCATGTAAGTGAACAGTTGAAAAGTTAAGAAATTAGTGGTTTGATTTAAACGTTGTCTGCCATGATTCGTAAAAAATAAAATGGGCTTCTTTTTGTTGATTTTCTAAATCTCTTCTGTTTCTCTAAAATTCAAACATACGTATTCAGGAATGCCTTTGGCTTAGTAATGCGCCCCCTCCCCCCTTTATTTTATAAAGGTTTTTGACATTTAGGTTAAATTTCTTTTTTAAAAAACAGTTTTTATTGATTTTGTGAGAGAGGAAGGGAGAAGGAGAGATAGAAACATAGAAACATTGATGAGAGAGAAACATCAACATCAACACCGATTGGCTGCCCCCCACACACACCCTGCTGGGGGTCAAGCCCACAGCCTTGGCACTTGCCCTGACTGGAATCGAACTGCTGGCCGCCTGCTGCCCGGGTCGATGCTCAGCTACTGAGCCACTCCAGCCAGCCTGGCCTAAATATCAATGACATGGTTGTGATATAAAGATCTGCCTTAAGGTGTTTTGCCTTAATTTTTTAATCTTATTTTTTAACAAAAGTAACAAAAGTATACTAGCTCACTTAATGCTTAGCACGGCCTACTGATTTCCTGTCCTAGCTGGTGCAAGCTTAGCTTTCTCACTCCACTGTGCCCTTATTTCCCTCCTCTGTTCCCTCCCATGTATCACAATTTTATTGAATCACAATCAATGTTACATTATTATGGCTGTGCAAATGTTTTCCCCTGCTGAGCCATGTAGTTCTGTGGCTGTGCCTCTTCCTTGTATACCCTTTATTGTCTTTCTCAAATTTTGCTGACATCTAACACTCCCCACTTAGCCAGAAACTTTCAGTCCCCCTCTTTCTAGCCAACATGATGTCACATAACCAGATGCAGTAAGTAGACTGGTCTTCCTGGTGGCAGAAACAAACTTTTGTACTTAACACTCTAATAATCAGGTACAAAAAGATGACTATTAGACAGAAACACTCCATTTATGCTACACTAATTTAATATTTAGGAATTGCTCATTTGTCTGTGTGTGTGGAATTAATTTCATGACTATTCCCTTGATTGTTTGGAACAGCTGTTTTCTCTCGAATTATTGACATTTTTCACATGCCTATTGAAAACATTTTCCATCTATGAAACACTGTTTTTCCCGGCCTGGCTTGGCTCAGGGGTTGAGCATCTACCTAGGATCCAGGAGATCGAGGTTGGATTCCTGGTTAGAGCACATGCCCGGCTGTGGGCTCGATCCCCAGTTGGGGGCGTGCAGGAGGCAGCCGATCAATAACTCTCATCATTGATGTTTTTCTATATCTCTCTCTCCCTCTCCCTTCCTCTCTTTGAAATCAATAAAGACATATTTAGGAAAGAAAAGAAAAGAAAGAAACACATCTGTTTCATATTTTTCTTGGAAACAGCCTTCCCGGCCTTTTGTTATCCGACCCCAGCATGACTGGTTTCCCCTAGGCCTGCTCTGGGCCGTTTCCCTGGCTTATCTCTTGGAGTCACCTGGGATCTCGCAGAACTGCTCTTCTGGGGTGAATCTCCTCTCTACTCTAGTCCATGTTGCCCTCGGTCCCGTTATACTCCGTTGTTTTCCTGGAGCACATTTTCCTGGGAAATGGTACATAGGCAGGCATTTCTAGAGATGCCGCCTCACTGAAATGCCTCCTATTTGATAGGATATAGAATTCTCGGTTGAAACTGACTTTGGGAGTTTTCAGACGTTTCTACTGTTTGCTCATTTAGTGTTGCTCTTAAGTCTGTTGTCATCTTCTGGTGCCTTGTACAGGACCCATTTTAGCCATTTTCACCCCAGACCTTTCGTCTCTTAGGACCTCAGAAGCTTTTGGTACTTTCCCTATCTCTGGGATTCTGAAATTTTATGATATAGTTTGTCATGTAGCTTTTTATTTTATTATGATCATTAAGTCTGCAGATCTTCTCTCCTCTCCGGGAATTGTTTTTGTTTCTTTGTTACTTTTTCCACTTACGCTTTTGTCTAGTGACTCCTCTTACTCAGAAGTTGGAGCTCTTAGGCCAGTGTTCCTGTGTGGATGCCTAAGTCTTTCCCCTCCTGTTTTTTATTTTGTCTGTTTCTACTTCCTGGAGATTTTCTATTTTATGCTCCAGCCCTTCCATTGAATTCTTTGTTTGGTCTGTGTTGTTTTTAATTGAGAGAGTTCTTTGATATCCTGTCATTCTTCTTTTAATGGCATTTGGTTCTTTCACTTTTGGCCTTTCTAAAGCTGAGTAAGGATTCTATTGGTTTTAGGTTTTTATGTGCTTCTGAGTTTTCTCTCTCCCATTCATTGTATTCTTCCTGTTTTGATCTGTCTTACTAGCTGGCTCTCCTTAGATGTGCAGTGGCCCCTGCTTGTCCCTGGGGTCTAATTGGAAGCACCAGGAGTGGGCAGGACTTGTGTTAAGTGACAGGCGTCACTGCAAGGATCTGGGGGCGAAGCCTCTGAATTCTGAAGCTGCCTTGAGTGCTCTCAGGAACACCAGCTCTCAAATTCCTGCCCCAGCCACTATTTGCAGGCACCAAGGTTGTGTTTCCTGAGTTCTGCCACAGCAGTTACCACTGCTCTGTCTGGTTTTCAGCTTTGAAACTTTAAAAGTCATCTGATGCATATACTATATTATGAAAAACCTTTTTTATGTCTCTAAACTTTTTTATTTTATTCCTCACTTTAGGATTTTTCCCCCAATGCATTTCAGAGACAATGAAAGGGAGAGAGAAGAGAGACAAACATTGATGTGAGAGAGACACATGGATCGGTTGCCTCCTGCACATGCCCCGACCCTGACAGGGGCTGGGGTGGAGCCTGCAACCCAGGTCCACAGCCTTGACAGGAATCAAACCTGGGAGCCTTCAGCCTGGGGGTTGACACCCTATCCACTGTGCTAAACTGGCCTGGGCTATGTCTTTAATTTTCATGAGATATTTCTAAAAGGAAGAGGAGAAGGAATGGATTTGTGGCCTCCATGTTTAACACACACTTAGAAACTATATCTGAAGTGTAAATCAAAGTTGAAAGGTTTAATTCCACATAAGTCATAATATTAATTCAGAGAATATTTTTGGTTATACCTGTCACTAGCGTACTACACTTTTTTACTAAAGCCTTGATTAAGAATTCTCTTAAAACCACACACCCTGCCATTGTGTCCCTTTAATGTGCAACAGAGATGGAGCAGTTTTCATTAATGCACAAAGGGTCAGATAATTTTTGGTTAAGTAAGTTATTAATTCTTACTATGCCAAACTTGTCTTGTGAAAAATAGAGACAAAAAAGTAAACTTCAGCTTTATTTCTTATTGGGTTAAGATGAGGCAGTGGGCACAGTGGGTGGGGTAGTTTCCTTTACCTCTGATTGTACAGCTTGTGATGTGACCTGTTAGGCTACTAGTATGATTGTTTTTCTAGCCTTTGCCAAAGAACCTTAAGTCTACTAAGCAATCCCTTGTTTTTCTTGTGCAGATTGAGAGCAGAGAAAACACCAAGCATGGCCTGGAAACATCAGGGAGCACCGTATCCTGCAAGTTCGCAGACAGCTGGCCATGCTTGGATGAGCTCTACATCAGGTCCTTTTTTGAGAACTTGAAGAAGCCAAGGGAACTGCGATCTGTGTTCCCCTGCAGCTCGCTCACCCCACGGGGGCATTATGGCGGTAACAAGGAGGTGCAGCTGACACCCGACTCCTGGTTGCTGCCCCAGCCCTCCCAGAGCAGCCCTGGCGAGGTCAGCATCAACGGGTGGCCCCTGGAGCCTCCAAAGACCCCCAAGTCACCGAGCCCAAGCTCTTTTCCACCTGCAGCTCCTTTCCAGTCTCGGGCTCCTCTCTGCTCCTGGGAGGAGCTCAGTGAGAGTCGCGAGACCACGAGGAAGCTGCTGCCTGCGTACACACCTGAGCAGGAGCCTTGGGAGGAAGAGCTGGAGCTGAGCAGGAGCGCAGTTGTGTTGCGAGGAGCCCTGCGGATTCTGGAGGCCACTGGCCCTCACCGCACAGGTGCCCACACCTGGGCCACAGGCAGGCTGAGCCCCGGGGGAGAACCCGCTGCTCAAGTTTCTCCTCCAGAAGCTGAACACGGTGCTCAGCCTGCGGCGGAAGAGAGGAGTGTTGATAATATTTTGTCCGAGTTGAGAGATAAGTTTAAAGAGTTAAGGAAGATCAGAGAGAATATGGAGAAACATCTGGAGAAAGGAGCGAGGGTCCTGAGAGATCTAGGGGAGCTGCTGGAAAGAGGCCCGAAGAGCCCGAGCCCCGCTTGGGACGAGAGCGATGACGAATGATCGCCGTCATTATTGAAGACCAGCTGTGAGAGCAAGCTGGTCCCCCGTGACCCCACCCGTGTGCCATGTGTCTGTAAACACCCCGTCTGGAATGCACACCCCGAGTGCTCTGACGGGCCTGATGCTGATGCTAGAACCTCCTTCCATGACCCTCCCTGGCCCGGGCTCAGGCTGCAGGGAAGCAGACGCAGAGGCGCCCGATTGGCTCCTGGCAGGGGCCGGGCTCTCCCAGCACTGCCGCCTCCACAGCACCCTAAACACACTCCCCCCTCCGGGGCCTCACTAATTTCACCTTATTTCCAGCTGCAAAGATACTCTGATGCCCTTTGAAGGCCTTTGGTTCCAGTGCAGTGCTCTGGGGGCCTGAGGGAGGGTCTGGGCCTCAGCCGGGAATCTGAGGACACCCCACCTCCACCCAGTCCAGCCACAGGCGCACCCTGTCGTCGGCTTCGTGTGAACACTGATGGTCAGAGTGTCCCCTGCACCCGGAGCGATCATGCAGACTCTCATATGTGGCTAGTTGGCCACGTCAGAAAGTGCACTGTCCTGTCTTACCCCAAAGACAAAGCTGCACTGGAACTTGCCAATAAAATGCACTGTCTCTTCCATGTCCCTGCCGCCGGTGAAGACAAATGGAGGCGATGCTGGGAGCTGGCGTGGATGGGTCGTTTGACTTTGTCAGGCCAACGGAAACCCTGAGCAATGCTCTGGACTTTAAAGGGCATCAAGGAGATGTTCCCTCTGCCCCATCTTTTGTGTGTTTGCGGGGACACTGATGGGGAAGAATGACAGCTCGATGAAAACGAGTTGATAGGAATAAGAGGAGGCCGACCTACCTGAATTAGTTTTAAAAACATACAACAAACCCGAGCATTTAAAACTGTTGGTATTCTGTGTTATGAAAAAGCGATATTACTTTCAGCTTCTTACAGGGACTGGGGTTAGATATTGGCTTTCTTTAAGGAAGAGAATTGTGCTAACGTCATGTAGGCTATTTCAGTTTTGATCCTTGCTATAGTGTTGTGCTCTCTACAAATCAAGGGACACTTCAAAAATCAATGGATACTTCTAAGCTGGGCTAAAGATAGTTTATTTTCTAGAGGTTCTCAAAAAGTTATTGTCACCTCTCCAATACCGCTGCAGAGGAATGTGAATCTGTCTCTGTAGGAAGATTGCCCTTTCCGTTGTCATTAAGTTTAAATAATGTGTCAGACACTTGTTGAGCTCCAGGCATGTCCCAGATTGTGGCTGAGCAGCTGCAGGGAGGAGAGGAGGGAGTCCTGCCTTCCCTAGAGAAGCGCCCTGTTTATGGGGGAGGCCCCAGTAGCAACTGCTACCTTGTAGCAGGTGGGAACTGAGACCTGCGAGTGCACAGAAAGGGAGGAGCTTGGTATTGGGCCGCTGGCAAAGGTATCCTGCAGGTTTATTGGGGTGCGGGAGGGGCGGCTTGCCGGGACAAGAAGAAAGATGAGGGCGTTGTGGGCAGAGAGCAGCAGGAGTGAGGCGCGGTGGTGATGGGTGCCACATGGCTTAGAAAATAAAGTTAATATTTAGAAATGAATGGAAAGTATTCTCTGAGGTTCCCCCTTGAGTAATGTAATTCCAATCTCATTAAAGCATGAAGTGAGAGTTAACTGGTTAGAGTTGTTCTGTCTGTTTTTTGGATCTGAGAGAGTCTTTTCCACCACTCTTATTCAACAGATGACAATACTGAGGCCCAGAGAGACCGCGAGCCCCCAGCTTGTTCGCAAATGGGCAGCCTGTGCTCACACACACCTTTGCCACGAATACATTTGTTTTGTCACACTGTCTCAAATTTGACATATGTTTATTATTGGCTTTCATTTACTGCAATAAAATGCTCATCCTGCAATATTCTATAGGGCATTACATTTTATTGTAGTAAGTCAATAATAGGAATAGAAAAATCTTAGCTCCTTTTTATTGCTTAAGAAAATAAAACACTGAAATCTTTTTTTTTAAAAAATACATTTTCATTCATTTCAGGGAGAGGAAGGGGGACAGAGAGATAGGAGCAGCAATGATGAGAGTGTCATTGACCAGCTGCCTCCTGCATGCCCATCGCTGGGGATCGAGCTCACGACCCGGCCTGTGCCCTGACTAGGAATCGAAGCGTGATCTCCTGGATCCCATGTCGACGCTCAACCGCTGAGCTATGCTGGCCTGGCAAAACACTGAAGTGTTACATCAAACTTTTAACATTATTTTAAAGGTCCTTTATAATAGGTCTTTACAGGGTTTGATTATAGGTATTATATTAAGGACAGCATTGTAACCCATTCCTCAAATCTCATCACTACAAGTTGAAGTATCTAAGGAATTTATCATAGAGCTGCACATGACATTGCACTCAAGCAGCTCATGGATCATGAGAAAAATTATAATGCTTAAGTGATTGACATTTTAAGTAAGGAAAAAACACACTTTTATAGGAACTCACTGTGACATTTTCTTCTGTTTCTCCCACCCTTCCTGTAGCCCCCAGGAGCCTTACTATACAGTGTATCTCACACTCAATAATATTTCTAGATGACAGCACAGTCAACCAGCCTGATCTTAGAACCACAGCCCAATGGTGAGGACAGCTAGGCTGCCAAGGGTTGAGTGACAGAGCCCCTCATGCTAAAAGCACCCTAGCCACACATAATTCCAGTCATTTTTTAAAATTTATTTTTAAATTTAAATTTTTTTTTTTTTTAATTTCCAGTCATTTGATTGTCCTTTTCAGTGATCAGATTGGTAAACTAGTGTCAAGTATATATTAATTTCAAAGACCTAATCATGAATTTTTTAATTTCCATTTTAACCTTTGAGTTGCTGAAAGAAGGGAAAGCCAATTAGCAAACAAGAAATCCCAGAAAAAAAGTATTTACTTCTATTTGCTGAATTTCTGGTGTTAAGATTGTTGAATATAAAGAAAATAAAAAGTGCCTTTATTGGATGTTTCTGGGGGCGAAAAAAAAAAAAAAAGCCTTCATCAGCCATCAACCTGGAAGTTACTCTTGGAGGAAGTGACAGTGTGTCCCCTACTGGCATTAGAGTGTATCTGCATTTAAATTTAATTGGATTTTGTTAGAATTTTCCTCATTGGAAAAACTCCTCCTCCTAATGTTTGCAGAGGCCAGGACAAGAACACAAAGAGAGACTCATGGACCACATGTCTAAATATTTAAAGTTATAAAAGCAGCTAGCATAGTGTTCAATAAAATATATTCTATTCTTCTGCATAACAGATATAATTTCATAACACATAGAAAGATGTGAAAAGTGGTGGTTGCCCTTAAGTGAAAGTGGGCCAAATATCACAGGTGGCTGTATTTGTGTGATGCAGGTGTAGGTGTTCTACTGCAAAAGGTGGAAAGAATGACAAAATAAAGACATACCTGATCCATAAATTCTTAGAAGTGTATTCCACAAACTATTTTTGTGCTTTCACTTAAGCATAATTACTACTTGTGTTGTTATCAACATTTTCACATAACGTGTTGTAAAGATAGTAATGAGCTAAACAATTAAAAATAAACTATAATTATATTCAAAGTGTAGACAATATGATCACACATTCGATTTTTTCTTTTTTAAACTTTTATCTATTTTTTATTAACTTTATTGGGGTGACATTGGTTAATAAAATTATATAGGTCTCAGGTGTACAATTCTATAATACATCATCTGTACATTGTGTTGTGTGTTCACAGCCCCAATCAGGGCTCCTTCCATCACCATTTACCCCCCGGTACCCTCTTCTACCTTCCCCCACCCCCTTCCCACTGGTAATCACCAGGCTGTTGTCTTTGTCTCTGAGGTTTGTTTTCTTAATCCCTTCACTTTTTTCACCCAGCCCCCAACCGTCCTCCCGTCTGACAGTTGTCAGTCTGTTCTCTATATCTAGGAGTTTGTTTCTCTTTTGTTTGTTAATTCTGTCCATTAGATCCACATAGGTGTGAAACCATATGGTATTTGTCTCTCTCTGGCTGGCTTATTCCACTTAACGCAATGCTCTCCAGGTCCATCCAAGCTGTGACAGAGGGTAAGATTTCCTTTTTCCTTATGGCCGAGTAGTATTCCTTTGTGCAAGTGTCCCACAGCTTTTTTATCCACTCGTGTATCGATGAACACTTGGGTGCTTCCAAATCTTGGCTGCTGTAAATAATGCTACAGTGAACACAGAGGTGCATATCTTCTTTTAAATTAGTGTTTCAGGTTTCTTTGGGTATATTACCAGAAGTGGAATCTCTGGGTGCTAAGACAGTTCTGGTTTTAATATTTTTGAGGTAACTCCAGACTGTTTTCCACAGTGACTGCACCAGTCTGCATTCTTACTAAGAGTGCACAGGGGTTCTCTCTTCTCCACATCCTCACCAACTCTAACTGTTTGCTGATTTATTGATGATAGACAGGCACCATCTTCAGTATGTTTTTAAAATTGATTTTAGAGGGAGAGGAAGGGAGAGAGAGAAACATCGATTGGATGCCTCCCATACCTTCCCTACCCAGCATTGAACCAGCAACCTGGGCATGTGCCCTCACTGGGGATAAAACCAGTGACCTTTCAGTGGGTAGGATGATGCTCAACCAAGTAGGCCACACCAGCCAGGGCAACAAGCACCCTCATTAAGGGCCAATGCACAAAATCTCATTTGCAACTACTCACCCTAGGCTCTGGTGGAGAAAATGAGGAGTGGGTAAAAGCTGAGTGAGGAGAATATGGGGTTTGTGGCTCTGGGGGAAGATCTGAAGGACATCCACCAGGACCTTTGTGCTGAGTTCTTCTCCCATGCAGCAGATGTCATCTTTCTCGGGTGGAGCACTCCCCTGCATGTGGCATCAGCCTGAGGGAAAGCAATAGTCTCGCCCTCTGGACTCCCTCTGGACTCTCTCTCACCCCACCCTGTGGAGCTTATGCCCAGCTGAAGAGTCAGCTGCCTTGGTCATGGTGCAGAGGTCTGGGCAGACTCAAGGGGAGTAGTGTGGCTTTAGGGTGGGTGGCCCTTCTCTCCATGATTTTGTGAACTTTTCTGGTGCTTCCCTTTCATGGGAGATCTACTAACCCCACCCTCCAGCAGCTCCACCTGCATGACAGCTAGTGGCTCCATCTTGCTGAGGTGGGAGCAAAATTTGGGACAGACTGAATTGTGTGACTCTCTGGTGGGGGCCACATCTCCCACCTCTCCCTCATGGAAGATCTACTGACCCCATCCTCCCTATTCCTGGCAGCCACACCCTGCTGAACTCTGTTTCCTCCAGACAGAATCTTGGACAAACTGACTTGTGTAGCTCAAGGACAGGGGTCATTCCTGGGGCATCTAACACAGGTCACCAAAGAGACTGCACCACTAGATCCCACAGGAAGCCTACTATATAAGGCCACTTAAAAAAGACTGAGTGGCATAGCAGATCTATGTAATACATAGAAACAAACACAAACGGGCAGCCAAAATGGGGAGACAATGAAATAAGCCCCAAATGAAAGAAAAGGAGACATCTCCAGAAAAGGAACTAAATGAAATGAAGGCAAACATTATATCAGTCATAGAGTTCAAAGTGATGGTTATAAGGATGCTCAACAGCATGAGAAAGGACACAGAAACCATAAAAAAGAACCCATCAGAAATGAAGAATACAAGATCTGAAATGAAGACTACACTGAAAGGAAGAAACAGGAGGCTTGATGAAGCAGAGGATCAAATCAGAGATGTGGAAAAAAAGTAGAAAATAAAGATCTATTCAGAGCAGAAAGAAGAAAAAGAGAATTTAAAAAATGAGGATACTTTAAGGGACCTTGGCACATCATGAAGAGTAAGAACATGAGCATCATAAGGGTACCAGACAGAGAAGGCTAGCAGTGGGTTGAGAACCTATTTGAAGAAATGATGACAGAGAAGTTCCCTAACCTGGGGAAGGAAAAAGACACCCAAGTCCATGAAGCACATAAAGTCCCAAAGAGGTGAACTCAAAGAGGCCCACACTGAGACACATCATAATTAAAATGGCAAAGGTTAAAGACAAAGAGAGAATCTTAAAAGCAACAAGAGAAGGACAGTTAATTACCTATAAGGGAGATCACATAAGACTGTCAGCTGATTTGTCATCAGAAACATTTCAGTTCAGAAGGGATTGGCATGAAATATTTCAAGTGATGAAAAGCAAGGACATACAGCAAAGATTACTCTATCTAACGAAGCTATCACTGAAAATTGAAGGAGAAATAAAGATCTTCCCAGAGAAGTAAAAGCTAAAGGAATTTGTTACCACCAAACCATTCTCACAAGAAATGTTAAAGGGCCTTCTTTAAGAAGAAGGAGAAGGAGAAGGGGCACGAAGAAGAGAAGGGGGAAAACAGGAAGTGAGAAACATGTTTAAACGAATAAAATGCAATAAATAATAAATACATACCTATCAGGAATCACTTTAAATGTGAATGGCTTAAATGCTCTAATCAAAAGACATAGGGTAACTGAATGGATCAGGAAACAACACCCATATATATGCTGTCTACAAGAGACCCACCTCAGAACGAAAGACGCCCACAGACCAGATGTCAAGGGATACAAGAAGATATTTTATGCAAATAGAAAGAACAAAATAGCTGGGATGGTAGTACTCATATCTGACAAAATCCACTTTAAAACAAAGGCTATAGGAAGAGAGAAAGAAGGACTCTACATAATCATAAAGGGAGCAGTGCAGCAAGAGGATATACCCTTGTAAACATTTATGCACCCCAACATAGGAGCACCCAGATATGTAAAACACATATTGATGGACAAAAAGGGAGAGATTGACCGAAATACAGTCACAGTAGGGAATTTTACACCCTATTGTCATCTATGGATAGATCTTTCAGACAGGAAATCAACAAGAAAATGACAGCCTTAAATGACACACTTGATCAGATGGATGTAATTGATATCTTCAGAGCATTTCACCCCAAAGGAGAAGAATATACATTCTTTTCAGGTGCACATAGGATAGACCACATGTTAGGACACAAAACAAGTCTCAATAAATTTAAGAAGATTGAACTCATATCAGGCATCTTCTCTGACCATAATGATACAAACCTAGAAATCAGTCACAAAAAGAAAATTGAAAAACAAACAAAGATATGGAGGCTGAAGGACATGTTACTATACAACGACATGCCACTTAACAATGAGATCAAGAAAGAAATAAAAAAGACATTGAAACAAATCAGAATGGGAACACAACCAACCGAAATGCCCAGGTATTGAATAAGTGTGTTGAAAGAATGGATGCAGCAGTTTCGAGAAGGGATGAAGGACGCAAAACAGACATACATTGGGTAGCAGGTTAGAGCTTTTGAAAGGTTCTAGAGAACAATCACGAACCAGGCCCCTAAAAACTTACTGATCACTCGGGTCACTTAAAGAAATGTTCAAAACTGAAGTACCAGAGAGAATAGAGACAGACTCATAAATAGAGAGCAGGCCCACAGCTGGGGTGGGGGCGGGGGGAGGAGGGGTTGAGCAAAATAGAAAGGAAAAGGAGGGAGCTCATGGCCATGGACAGCAGTGTGCTGATTGCAGGGGTGGGGGCTGGGTGGAGGTGGAACAGGGCAGAGGGGATAAAAGGCGATGGGATAAAAACTTTCAGAGCTTTGTACAATTTAGAGTCCCAGTAAGAGTTACACATCTAGACTTCTGTCACTCGTGTGTGGATGGCCCCCTTTGGAAGCCTTATCATCCGAGAATTCAAAACCTGATTAGCCTGGGAAGAACACTTGTGGCTCTGGGACTTTACAACATTTCTTTGTCTAAGGAAGGGAGTAAAATGAGGGAACTCTTAGTGCTGGCCAGGCCGGCTTTGCCACCTTAGCTCTGTTTTGGGTCTTCAGAGGGACTTTCAGAGGTCCAGGAACACTCAGGCGGCCTTCACAATAAACCAAACCGAGAAAAAGAAAAAGGGTAGAAAGAAAAGAAAATTCAGAAATACGGTTACACCATTGGTAGTATATATATTTTAGAATTTTAAGAGTTTATTTGAGCTAAACTGGGAACATTTGCTAGGGAGCAAGATCTCAAATCCTCCTCTGTGGTGTATTTGATTTGATTTTAAATTATTGTTGACACTATTGCAGATGTCCCTCATCCACTGCCCCTTGATATATTTTATTTTTTCTTTTTAATATGTTTTTATTGATTTTTAGAGAGAGGGGAATGGAGTCAGGGAAGAGGGGGAGAGAGAGAGACAGAGACAGAGAGAGAGAGAGAGACAGAGGTACCCTGACTGGGAGCAAATCTGAAACTGTGCCCCAACCAGGAATTGAACTGCCAACCTTTTGGTGCATGGGACGCCAGCCTACCAACTGAGCCACACCAGCCAGGCCCTTGGTATAATCTAAATGTCAATATCTAAGAAGTAAACAATTCAACCCACACATGCAACCCGTACACATTTGGTTTACTGTAATTACACTATTTCCAAGGCGATGAAGGAAGCTATCAGAGGAGTTGTTAAAAGTGTTGGGCCATAGTTCATTACAGATATGGCCCGGTAGTGAGATAACAGGTATCGACTTAAGTTGGACAGTGATATCATCTTTGTGCCAACCTGCCAACACTTCTCTCTAACGATAGGTATAATCTGCGGGCACTGAAGCCCTTGCTGACAGTGAGGTCTCAGGCCAGCGGCCCTACTGTTGTTGCTCTTCCTAGGCCCTGGGCATGTAGGTTGTACTCAGCTTATAGAAGCACCACTTCCTGAATGTTTAATGTCAGTTCCTAACTGTGGTCAAGTGAGTGGATCAGCCCAAGAGCCTGGGCTGAACTGGCACACTTACCTCACGCAGGGTTTTGAAATTTGTTTAATGGGTTCATTGCTCTTGGAGAAAGAGAACCAGTTTGGTCTTTTGTTTCCAAGGAACAATAATAATAATAATCAAAAGGCGGCCTATAGAAGAAGGACAGGTAAATGTTGATGGAGTCAATAGGCCTTGGGTAGGGGCCTGTGGAGGACATGGAAAGACAAGTAGGAGGAAAAAATGAGTTGTTTTGAATATGTCTTTTTAAATATGTCTTTATTGATTTCAGAGAGGAAGGGACATGGAGAGAGAGAGAAAAAAACATCAATTGATGAGAGTTATTGATCGGATGCCTCCTGCACGGCCCCTACTGGGGACATGGCCCGCAACATGGGCATGTGCCCTGACCAGGAACCGAACCATGACCTCCTGGTTCATAGATTGAAGCTCAACCACAGAGCCATGCTGGCCAAGCAGTACATGCATCTTTAGGGAAGTGACTGATGAGGGCTCTTTCCATAAGAATGGAGCCCTCAGCATCTCAAGAGGGCTTTGGACACTAACGAAAGCCTTCTGAGAGGAGCATGCTGCTCCCAGTTTGATCCAACACTGAACTATGTTTCTGCTCATGCAGCCATAACCTGTGATTTGATAGTACGTTGGGAGTTTCCAGATTGGGCTGGATAGCCATTAACTTTGTTCCCATAATTGACTAATAGAGATTGCCCACTTTCCTGAAATGTTATTTGTAGATATCAGAGGAGGCTTTCATTTTTCCATTCGCCAGGAATGGAAGTGGGGAGAGAGAGAAAAAAAATAACTGATAGAGGAGGGAAGGGGAGCAAGAAAGGAGAGTAAGCTGAAATCTTGGCAGTTGGCAGTTGGAACCAGTTGGCAGTTGGTAGCAGTGAGGCTTGAGTTGGGGTGGATGGCGCCTCAAGACTGGGGACTTGGGTGCAAGACATAGAAATAGAAAACAGACATCAGGGAGGGGATGGGGGAGCAACCAGTTGGCCTAAAATTTGGGGAAGAGATGTCAACTGAATGATCCTGGGGTAAAGGGCTCATGGATCAGCCTGAGGCTTGTTTAAAATGACCTTTCATTTAGTTTATCAGATGGGTCATTAGGATGGCCAAGTGGGAAGGCAAGGGTACCAAGAAGGCTTCGGATTTGAGGCCAGGGCCCCTGATAGTCCTCCTTTGTTTCTTACTCCAACCCTTTAAGATGTCCTGATAAATGAGTTTATATCTATTAATAAGAGGTTTGCAAACATTTTGATACATCTAGTCTAGGCTTTACACAGGAGCCAAGGACCTTTGTTAAAATATCAAGTTCAGTGGTTCTCCATGATTGTCTTGCTCCTCCAGGCTATGATGTGAAGTCCTTTCCAAGGCCTGCAGGGTACTTGGGGACCCCTCTTCTGACCTCATCTCCTGCCATTCTGCCCTCACACACACTTCCAAGCATCAATTGGTCTGTGTTTCCAGAATAAAACTCCGACTCTTTACACCAGAATGTACTTTGGGGTCAGGCAGACCAAGGTTTGAGTCCCAGGTTAAAGTACTTTCCCAATTTGTGGCCTCAGACCATGGGACTCTCTAAGCCTTTGTTTTTTTTTATCTGCTGGACTCACTGGAGGTGGGAGTGTTTCACACATACAGTGTCTGGCACATTGGAGAAACTTACTGTTGAAAGACAGAAAATATATTAAAGATCCACATTAAAAAAAAAAAAAATCCTGATAGAAAGTCCTTATCCCACGTTATCTGGAATCATATCCTGGCTCCACCCATGAACAATCATGTGACCCTCAGAAGCTTTACTTTACTTCTGTGTCTCAATTTCTTCTGCAAAGTCTGTAAAATGAGGATTGTTTTGGATGGTTAAATAGATATCTCACTTGAAAGAAGATTGGGAGCACAGTAGGTGTTTGCCAAATGTTACCATCATTATCATCGTCTTCATCAAATCAGGATAGTGGTTCCCCACTCTGAGTTTCTCAATCTGGAGTGAGAAAATCGTGCTTTAAGCTTTATTATTGGCAAAGAAAGAAAAACTGGAAACTCTCTTTGTGGTAGGGAGAAACAGAAATGAGAAATGCAAATCGGTGAATTCCTGCATGTCTGAACTGGGAGGGATGAGTTTGGTTCCTATTCTACCCCTGAGTAAGTGGAGGGGTAAGGTATCTTTGAGCCTCATTTACAGTCTGTTTATCAAGAGTAGGCCCGGGGCTCCAGGGGTTGCTACGGTCAAGATGCAGGTGAAAACTAATAGTTTCTGGAAGGTAAAGAGGAGGAGCATTTACTTAGGAAAGTGGTCAACAGGGTGTAAATAAGTTTGGTGAGAAACACATCAAAGTACTCAGTTGTCAGACCCAAAGAAACTGAGTTGCTAATGACAGCGGCTTGCTTGCATTAGCAAATGCCTTCTGTACTTCGCACACAACCTGAGAGTTCCAGGCAGCCTGTAATCATGTAGGGTTGGGGAACCTTTTATCTGCCAAGGGCCATTTGGATATTTATAACATTATTCTCCCGCCATACAAAATCATCAACTTAAAAATTAGCTATTAAAAATGTTCCTAGATTTATTGAATTTCAAGTTCCACCTGCGGTTGACGTGGCAGGGCCAGATCAAATTATTTCTCAAGCAGCATACAGCCAGTGGGCTAGACATTCCCCACCCCAGTAATGAATGGAAACCTGAGTCTGTGGCACATCTACTGATGCAGTGAAGAAGAACAGAAGTCTGGACTTTGGGAGGTGGAGAGCAGGGGACAGGCAGTGTAAAACATGTTTTTTATTTTTCTTTAGAGTTTTTATTATTTCAGAGAGAGGAAGAGAGAGGGAGAGTGAGAGAGAAACATCAATGATGAGAGTCATTGATTGGCTGTCTCCTGCAGGCCCCTAGTAGGGATGAGTCTGCAATCCAGGCATGTGCCTTGATTGGGAACCCAACCTCCCTCTCCTGGGTCATAGGTCAATGCTCAACCACTGAGCCATGCCCACCAGCCAATCATATGCTTTTTCTGTGAGGCGGGCACATAGCGAGAATTCTGCGTGATTGGTCTCTGGTAGCCAGGTGACCACGGAATGTGTTCTGGTTGGCTGGTCCCAGCCAGGAGAATGCTCTTCAGTTGAGAACTGGCTGCGAAGGAGGAGGAGCTTTGGTTGTGTTCTCTTCTGGAAGTGGTTGTAGTTCTCAGTGTTAGTCTGTTCCCTACCCCTTTTGAATTAGTTTGGTTGGTCGCCATCCTCACATACTAGTCAACTAAAAGGAGGCAGTAGCAGCAAAGCAGAGGGTGTGTGGCAGGGGCCCTGAGCCCTTGTCGGGCCCTGTGCCTGGCAGCCAGGCCATCAGAAAGCTAGTTTGTGCCTGCTTGAAGGGTGCCAGCTGTGTCATTGTTTTGGAGGAGAGACTGCTGAAGGCAGGGAAGGTGGGTGACAAGTAAAGGTGGTGACAGAATTGAGGAGTGAAGGTACACAATGGGCAACGAGCTTAGCTGCTGCTTGAAGCCCAATGCCAGCCTGAAGCTGGGCCGAAGCTCAGGGCCAGTAGAACCAGACTACGAGTCTGAAGTTTATAAGGTGGCAGCTGGAAACATGGTGGCTGTAGCAGCATCGCCCACATCCATGAAGGCCAAGTTGGATGTTGGAGGCAGTGAGCAACAACACCGACAGCAGTTCACTGACCTGCTGATGCTCCAAGGTAAGGAGGTGGTGGGCGGTGTCTGTTCTCAGGTGTACCTGTGGATTTTGTTGTCCCCTGGGTCCCTTGGGAGGGATCTATGGCCTGAGGCTCCTTTTTGCCTGACGCTGACTTTTTCAGGGCTGGCCGCCAGGGACCAAGGCTGGCTAGGCCTGGCACCCCACTCCTTATTCCGTCCCTCTCGAGTCTAGTCAGTTTCTTTCTGTACTGCCTGAATGCTCAGGTCTTTCCCTTATTTTCATTTTTCATCCCTGCCCGGGTCACTCCAGTCCTCAGCCATTCCTGTTTATAGCCCTAGTTAGCTTTTCGTGAGATTTTATGAATAGTTTTAGGTATGTTTTCTTCCTTTCTCAATGAAAACTTGAATACCTCACCATTGGAGTATCCATTTTATGTATCCACTCTTAACTTTCCAGATGGTCCCTAAGTGAAGGAACCAGATAAAAGCTTGGTGGTACCCTTGCCCCCACCTGTTAAGGTAGTTGATACTCTGGACAGTTCAGGAGCAAACAACTTTGAATTTGTACTTTAAATTCAAGGTAGACACTGACACAGGGGTCTATATGGTGTTAAGTGAGCTGTTTTCAGTTTTATGGATGGAGCTGCCTCAACCTTTCCAACTACAATTTGAACACAGAAGGAAAGAATATTGTGTAAAATAAAACATAAAATAAGTGAACAATGTGAAATGTCACCCTTAGCACTGTAGATCGTAATTTTTATTTATTCATTTGTTTGTTTTTTTTACCCAAAGGAGAACCCATGGAGTTCGATTACTTGAAAATTTCTACTTTTCCACTTTTAGTCTTTAGTGACTTAAGAGATTTTGTTTTTACATTGCCTCTTCTAAAGAGAGGTGGTGTGGTTCATAAGATTGCTTGTTGTTCAACCTTTGCAAAAAAGAAAGAAACAAATTTAGACTTTGATTTGTAATTTAAAATTTTTGGCGTTAAGATGTCAGATCCTGCCCAAGAATGTATGTCTCCATGGTTACCTCTGACCATCCCCCCACCGCTGCTTTCCAATAGAATCCTGTTAGACTGTTGAGGTGAAAGTTTTAAAGACCAAATGGGTGGTGTTGGGGTGGGGGGCACAGAGAAGATGGAGGAGACAAGGAAAAGAGAGGAAATGGTTGATTTAAAATAATTCTGGGTAACAATGTGGCTCATGAACACTATTCTTTGAAGTGGAAACCATTCTCTCATAAAGTTGTGAAAATATATTTGTCCATTTGTTTCATTTAAATGCCAGATTCACTCTGGCCCCTGTGGCCCAGTTGGTTGAGCTTCATCCCATGCACTCAGAGGTTGCTGATTCAATTCCTGGTCAGGACACATGCCTGGGTTTCAGACTCCATTTCCAGTAGGGGGTGTGCAGGAGGCAGCTGATCCCTAGTTCTCTCTAAAAACTCAATAAAAAAATCTTTGAAAACAATAAATGCCATATTATTTCATTAGTTCATAGATGAAATGTCTTAAAGCTCTTATTCTACTTAAAATTTAGTTAAGCTCTTAATTTTATTAAGATTTGTAGTAATGAAGCCTATGGATTGACCCAGATGGTTCATGGGACTTTGTAACTGGGAAATCCGATTTTTTATAACAGTTAAATATTGTGAAAAAGTGATGTGAATTCATTAACTGTAGCTTTAAACAGAAAGGGAATAAAAATTTGGAAAAACATGTGCCCTGCATGGTGCTGTATGGTAAACCTTAACATAGATGGGAAATGTTAGGAGATAATAGTGCCAGAGACCAGTATAGGACCTTTATGAAATTCTTTTAAAATTTACAACTCCCTTTGATGGATATAGCATGTGGCCCCTTTAACTACAAGTGAGGCCCGTGTTAACTGTCCCTATATTGCTGCTGAAGAGGCCGGGCTGAGAAATGTGAATCACGGTGGAGCACAGCTATGGAGTAGGAGGGGCTGACTTGCAGGTGACACACACGCCAGATGCAGTTGCCGTGGTGCTTACAGAACTTTAGAACACAGCTCATATTGTAGAATCTCCCCATAAAGCGGGTGTGTCTTAACCTGCTCCAGTTTTGATTATTTCCATCCAAAATGACTGTGCAGGACTCAGAAGCAACACATACCTCTCAGCCCTATGTTTATAAGCTCATTGGAGTGAATAAGAATAAAAGTAGAAGTCAGGAAATATTGTGAATTTACTAGCTAAACAAATTGCTAGATTTTAATGAGTTGCTCTGATGATTTTCCTTTAAAGCCAAGAATGCCCTGGACAGAGGAGCTTCAGGAGACCCGGGCCTGGCAGCAGGTGAGGCAAGTGGAGTCAGCCCAGGGCTGTGATAAATAGTGTGCGGTCAGAACAGTTAACAAACAGGCTTTACGAGAACAGAATTCACCTTCTTATGTTGAACATGATAGTTACACTTCCATTTCAATTTGTTTTGAATATTTAGGAGATATTTGATAAAGTAATACAAGAAGCCTCGATTTCAGCATTTGCCTATGAAGTTCCCATAGAAACAAGGTCACAACACTAAAATATCAAGTACAAGCCCATTGAAAGTTTGCTTTGAATGTCTTTATTTCAGACAATTTTATATCAGTTTGTCTGGAGACTGAGAAATACCTACTTAGATGTAAAACATTTCTGATTTTCTACAATAGGGCACTGAATTATTTGGTCACACAAAATCATATGAGTGTTGCTGTGTCTTGTTCCAGCGTGATTTCTTTAGGCATTTCAAAGAAGCTATTCGTAATAACCTAGTACAGATTTCAGATCAAGTTAAAGGAATGCTTCCACTCCCTTGTCTTTATCTATCTCTATATCTAATATAACTGGTGTAGTATCAGTAGCTCAATAAAGACGCTAAAGTCCTGTTACCCGATTTTATTACTGCTCATCAACTTTTCCCACAGCCTTTTATGTTAGGACCCTATGAACTTTCCTAATTTGCTGGCTCTAGATGTTCTCTCAAGTGCCCGGTTTTTCCCCTTCCCCTGAGGAGTGAGTAGGGAGGAACTGGCAGTATTATGTAGAAAAACCTCAGAGCAACAGATCTTTTCTCTTTCCAGCAGCTATTTTAAACACTCCTTTTTGGTAATAACATTAATAATGATTTGATGGGAAAGATTTAGAAAATATTGTAAAGTCATTCACTTAGGCTCAGTATATCCAACACTTTAAGTAATATTTGGATGTTGATCCTTTGTGAATCTTGTGTATACATATCAACAAAATCTTATGTTTATTTTACACTGTCTATGTGCTGCTTTGTAAAGTTTTGTTCAAAAGAGAAGCAAAGGCCTAATCTCCCGGGGCTGGGCCTGCCCACTGGAGGGCGCTCGGGGTGTGTTTCCAGCAGTGCAGGCGGCTCTCCCGTGGGACTGACAGCTGTTCAGTGACGGGGCAAGTGGCGCAGCGCCATCAGCACCACCCTTCATGGTTGGCCCTCTTTAAGGAGAAACCCTTCCTGTCCCCTTGAATGCTCTATTCTAAGGACACAGATAAAATGGAGGCATTGCACTTTTCTGGTATACTCTCCTATAACCTAATTAGGATGTCATTTTGTAGTTAAAATATTTTAACATGAAATTTTCTTATCTCAAATTAAAGTTACCATTATTTTTTTATGGGACATTACAACTCCCCTTTTAAACTTTTGTGGATCTCGTGTCTTTAATTTGGAATGACTACTCTTAAGATTTGCAAGTAATGCTGATCTTACATGAGAAATCAAAATATAGCTTTAGAGGAAATCTTAGAAGACATAGGGAAATTGAGAGAAACTTAACTGGTTCTGGTTCCGGAAACAGACGTTCATTGGGCATCATTCCAGGTGCAGAAAAACTAGGGATGCGCAGGACAAAACTCTCCCTTCACCCTGGCTGGTGTGGCTCCGTGGTTCGTGCGCCGGTTGGTGCTCTGAAGGTTCCAGAGTTATTTTTCCCAGTCAAGGGCACCTACCTGGGTTGTGGGTTTGATTCCCACCCCAGTCTGGGTATGTGGGTGAAGCAACCATTCAATGTGTCTCTCTCACATGGATGTTTCTCTTCCCCCCTCTCTCTCTGCCCCTTTTCCCCCTCCTTTCAGTCTCTCAAAAACTCCATAGAAAAAATATCCTTGGGTTAGGATTAACAAAACAACACAATACAATACAACCCCCCAAATCCCCCTTCCCTCAGGCCCTTTCATTCTAGAGGAGCTGGGGGCAGAGAGCACAGGAGCCCTCAGGAGAGGCAGGTTGGCTGCAGACAGCCGCTGTCCTGCAGCGACACTGAGCAGTCCCGGACACGAGAGGGAGCCAGGGGAGAGGGTGGGGGGACAGGTTCCCTGCAGAGCATCTCAGGGGGAGAACACTGAGCACAGGAAAGAGCAGAGAGGCCCAGGGGTGGCTGCTGCACAGCGAAAGGGACGCCTGCAGGAATGTGCTGGGTGAAGACCGCATGTGCCTCCTGGGCCTCGACAGAAACATGGATTTTAGCCGAGTTGTAATGGGAATCCATTGGAGGATTATTTGCAAGGACATGAGGTGAATTAGGTGAATTAGACAGAGAAAGAGAAAGGGAGTGGGAGGGAAACAGAGAAGCAACTGAGTGACAGTGTGAGGATAGGGTGGCAGCGGGGACACCAGTTAGTGGCTGGTGCAGTAGCTCAGGGGAGAGCCAGCAGGGGCTTGGACAAAACAATCAATAAGGGCCTAAACTAGGCTGACTTAAAGAAACTAAATTAATCTGAAGCTACTGACAAAGATATGAACACACAAGTCACTAAAGGAATTGCAAATTACCTTTAAGCACATCTACACATATAAGAGAAATGGAAATATAAATACACTGTATTTTTTCAGCTATTGGCAGAAGATCCATAAACTTGACACTTAATTTTTCGGTGAGGTTGAGAATAAACCGCTATCTTTATGTATTGCTGGAAAGGAAAAACTGTTTGACCCCATGAAGGGACCGCTGACAGAACCTCACCTCAATGCAGATGCATTGATAAAGCGATCCTACTTTTAGGATTTTATCCCAAAGACGTGGTACATACAGATAAAACCAGGAATTCACAAAGTGTCTTTTGCATTATTTTCAAAAGGATAATAATGGAAATAACTCATGTCCAGTGAATGACTGGTAAAATAAACTGTTCCACCCACACAGTATAAAACCGTGGAGCTATCAAATCATTATGGTAAGTCTTTAGAACTATGTGCTGATCTCCAGGTTACGTTACATAAACAAAAAAGAGAGAGAGGCGGTGCAGTAATGTGCTTGACACTGGCAGGCAGTACATATTTCTTTATTTAAAAAAACACCCAACCCACTGGGAGTACTTCTTGCTAACCGTGTAACTATCATTTCCTTCCCTTTAGTGGGTAGCCAAAACATATTTAATTAAGATGCCACTGAGAAATTTATAATGAGTGCACAACTCAGACACTTTCCAGTAAAATATTGAATGTTCACATTGTGCTTTGAGTCAATTTGGAAAAGCTTTGTTTTGCCACTTTTGTGCTTTAGATACAGTACATGGATTGCGCTTGCATTTTATCTGATCTTCACAAATGTTTTGAGTTAGGTGGTATAGAAACTATATCTGTTTTACATGTGAGAAGACGGGTTCTGAGCAATATGAAATGAGTTGTCTGAGACTTGAAAAACGAAACCCGATAGAGCAGAAATGTAAACTCCCGATACATGACACATAGGAAAAGAATTTATAGAATGACCCATCATGTGATCAGCTTTCAAGATACTAAATTTTTTTCACTCCCATATTTTTAATGTATTAAAATAATGAAACTGAGGGTTAAAATGGCAACACTGCACAACGTAAAATAAAATGGAAGTTGCAACTCAGAAATGTTCTTAAAAGTCCAAGGCACTGAGCAAAATCCTCTTAAGAAATACATCAAGAAAGGTGTGCTTTACTCTGTGAAATGTCACATCTGAGCCCCAGTGAGGACAGCATGGATTGAGGAGTTAAAAATAGGCAAGACTGAGAACCAAGTTAGAGGCAGCTGGAGAAGCGGTTGGGAAGCCAGAGTTGGGATGGTCAGAGGCCGGGAGGGCAGCATGGAAGCCGGAGCAGCAGCAGCCTGGGGGCTGGGGGAGGGAGCTGTGTCCCTCCGCTGAGGCAGAGGCCAGCTCAGGGCCATCAGGGAGGAATTATCTGACTGGGGAGGAAAGTGTGGCCCGGGAATGGAACCTCGATCTCCTGGGTCCCAGGTCGATGGTCAGTGGCTGAGCCATGCTCAGCTGGGCCACGTTCCCTTTTAAAAGTAGAAGCATTACTGCGTGGTGTGGAATCTAGCGCCTGAGCCATTCATGTAGGAGGACCTTGCTCCACATTCTTACCTGCTGGGCGAAGTGGTTTGACATGTACATTACTGAGGAGTGTCACAGGGTTATTTTTTTAAATGACAGCTTCATTCCATATGGTGCACACTGTTGTATGAAAATATAAGGGCCTGGTTTGTATTCCTGCCTAAGTAGAAGATTATCCCAGCTTGGTGTAGGCTGGGCTGCAGGCAGACCACCCTCTACATTCGTGTAGCAAAAGTTTTTTACAAATAGCCTGTGATTAGTTCCAGAAATAAGTCTATTTGAGTCCTAAAATTAATCAGGTGGCATGGAAGGAAGAAGTGACACCTCAGCTTTGGAAATACAGGGCAAGAGTTAAAAACCACTCTTCACAAGAATTAAAAATCACTCTCCTGGAGGCGTTCTGTGGGTTAGAACAGGAAGGTTCCATGCTAACATTTAAATTTGCCCCCTGGAATAGCCCCACAATGAACCACAGCGCACCAAATAAGCTCGTTTGTTGAATAGAGTTAGAATTAGCCTAAATTGACGATTTTCAACTGGTGAGCTGTGAGAACTTTTAAAACATGCCATACCTGACTATTTAGATGGGGCGCTGACCTCTTTTCCCTTACGTTGCCAAATTAAAAACATGACAACAGCCAAGAGGTAGAGAGAGAGAGGGGAGACAGTGAAGGGAAAGTCCCCCATGCCCCTGTCCCTGCAGTCATGGGGCTGTGTGCCCCCGATGCCCGGCCCATGTTACAGGAGGAGCGTGGGAAACAGTCCAGCCCAGACCCTCTTTGGAGATTTTACTCTTCTCCTGGCCTTTGTGAGAGCAGGATGACTTGTGTGCTGCAGGAGTGTTCAGTGAGGCGAGCACACTCATTTCAAATTCAAGTTTAGAGGTTACTTATCAATGGAGTAGAAACCCATTTATTTGTTTATCAAGGTACTTTAATTGATTACCAATAAGTGGCTTGCGATGTAGCCATGGATGCTGATCCATCTAGGGATCAGTGCCTGGCCTGAAACTGGTTTTTAGAGCTGCCAACTGTGAGGTCCTGGTGACTCAAGTGAGGTGGGTATAAATCAATGTAGGATTAGAAACAAATACTGGCTGGAGACCCAGATGTGCCACAGGTAAAGTTGTCTATTAGGTAAGTTCCTCGCCTGCTCCGATGTGCTTTGCTGTTTTCTTCTGTACTTGGATGTTCTTTCATTTGCGTCTAACAGGGAATATCTGTTTGCTCAGAAAGTAAAGCTAAGTTTTTAGATTTTACTTTATGGGACTCATCTTTCCAGGTAATTTAAATGATAAATGTTGTCAGATATTATAAACAATGGAATAACATTTTGTATCATTTTGTATGTTAGTAATCAATCTGTCAGATAATCAGCAGCTTTTATTTTTCTGTGGCATTTGGATCAGAATTGATTAGTTAATTTTTTTCTCTTCTTAGGGCAAAAGCAGAGGAAGATCAATGATGTAATTCATGTAAGTGAACAGTTGAAAAGTTAAGAAATTAGTGGTTTGATTTAAACGTTGTCTGCCATGATTCGTAAAAAATAAAATGGGCTTCTTTTTGTTGATTTTCTAAATCTCTTCTGTTTCTCTAAAATTCAAACATACGTATTCAGGAATGCCTTTGGCTTAGTAATGCGCCCCCTCCCCCCTTTATTTTATAAAGGTTTTTGACATTTAGGTTAAATTTCTTTTTTAAAAAACAGTTTTTATTGATTTTGTGAGAGAGGAAGGGAGAAGGAGAGATAGAAACATAGAAACATTGATGAGAGAGAAACATCAACATCAACACCGATTGGCTGCCCCCCACACACACCCTGCTGGGGGTCAAGCCCACAGCCTTGGCACTTGCCCTGACTGGAATCGAACTGCTGGCCGCCTGCTGCCCGGGTCGATGCTCAGCTACTGAGCCACTCCAGCCAGCCTGGCCTAAATATCAATGACATGGTTGTGATATAAAGATCTGCCTTAAGGTGTTTTGCCTTAATTTTTTAATCTTATTTTTTAACAAAAGTAACAAAAGTATACTAGCTCACTTAATGCTTAGCACGGCCTACTGATTTCCTGTCCTAGCTGGTGCAAGCTTAGCTTTCTCACTCCACTGTGCCCTTATTTCCCTCCTCTGTTCCCTCCCATGTATCACAATTTTATTGAATCACAATCAATGTTACATTATTATGGCTGTGCAAATGTTTTCCCCTGCTGAGCCATGTAGTTCTGTGGCTGTGCCTCTTCCTTGTATAACCTTTATTGTCTTTCTCAAATTTTACTGACATCTAACACTCCCCACTTAGCCAGAAACTTTCAGTCCCCCTCTTTCTAGCCAACATGATGTCACATAACCAGATGCAGTAAGTAGACTGGTCTTCCTGGTGGCAGAAACAAACTTTTGTACTTAACACTCTAATAATCAGGTACAAAAAGATGACTATTAGACAGAAACACTCCATTTATGCTACACTAATTTAATATTTAGGAATTGCTCATTTGTCTGTGTGTGTGGAATTAATTTCATGACTATTCCCTTGATTGTTTGGAACAGCTGTTTTCTCTCGAATTATTGACATTTTTCACATGCCTATTGAAAACATTTTCCATCTATGAAACACTGTTTTTCCCGGCCTGGCTTGGCTCAGGGGTTGAGCATCTACCTAGGATCCAGGAGATCGAGGTTGGATTCCTGGTTAGAGCACATGCCCGGCTGTGGGCTCGATCCCCAGTTGGGGGCGTGCAGGAGGCAGCCGATCAATAACTCTCATCATTGATGTTTTTCTATATCTCTCTCTCCCTCTCCCTTCCTCTCTTTGAAATCAATAAAGACATATTTAGGAAAGAAAAGAAAAGAAAGAAACACATCTGTTTCATATTTTTCTTGGAAACAGCCTTCCCGGCCTTTTGTTATCCGACCCCAGCATGACTGGTTTCCCCTAGGCCTGCTCTGGGCCGTTTCCCTGGCTTATCTCTTGGAGTCACCTGGGATCTCGCAGAACTGCTCTTCTGGGGTGAATCTCCTCTCTACTCTAGTCCATGTTGCCCTCGGTCCCGTTATACTCCGTTGTTTTCCTGGAGCACATTTTCCTGGGAAATGGTACATAGGCAGGCATTTCTAGAGATGCCGCCTCACTGAAATGCCTCCTATTTGATAGGATATAGAATTCTCGGTTGAAACTGACTTTGGGAGTTTTCAGACGTTTCTACTGTTTGCTCATTTAGTGTTGCTCTTAAGTCTGTTGTCATCTTCTGGTGCCTTGTACAGGACCCATTTTAGCCATTTTCACCCCAGACCTTTCGTCTCTTAGGACCTCAGAAGCTTTTGGTACTTTCCCTATCTCTGGGATTCTGAAATTTTATGATATAGTTTGTCATGTAGCTTTTTATTTTATTATGATCATTAAGTCTGCAGATCTTCTCTCCTCTCCGGGAATTGTTTTTGTTTCTTTGTTACTTTTTCCACTTACGCTTTTGTCTAGTGACTCCTCTTACTCAGAAGTTGGAGCTCTTAGGCCAGTGTTCCTGTGTGGATGCCTAAGTCTTTCCCCTCCTGTTTTTTATTTTGTCTGTTTCTACTTCCTGGAGATTTTCTATTTTATGCTCCAGCCCTTCCATTGAATTCTTTGTTTGGTCTGTGTTGTTTTTAATTGAGAGAGTTCTTTGATATCCTGTCATTCTTCTTTTAATGGCATTTGGTTCTTTCACTTTTGGCCTTTCTAAAGCTGAGTAAGGATTCTATTGGTTTTAGGTTTTTATGTGCTTCTGAGTTTTCTCTCTCCCATTCATTGTATTCTTCCTGTTTTGATCTGTCTTACTAGCTGGCTCTCCTTAGATGTGCAGTGGCCCCTGCTTGTCCCTGGGGTCTAATTGGAAGCACCAGGAGTGGGCAGGACTTGTGTTAAGTGACAGGCGTCACTGCAAGGATCTGGGGGCGAAGCCTCTGAATTCTGAAGCTGCCTTGAGTGCTCTCAGGAACACCAGCTCTCAAATTCCTGCCCCAGCCACTATTTGCAGGCACCAAGGTTGTGTTTCCTGAGTTCTGCCACAGCAGTTACCACTGCTCTGTCTGGTTTTCAGCTTTGAAACTTTAAAAGTCATCTGATGCATATACTATATTATGAAAAACCTTTTTTATGTCTCTAAACTTTTTTATTTTATTCCTCACTTTAGGATTTTTCCCCCAATGCATTTCAGAGACAATGAAAGGGAGAGAGAAGAGAGACAAACATTGATGTGAGAGAGACACATGGATCGGTTGCCTCCTGCACATGCCCCGACCCTGACAGGGGCTGGGGTGGAGCCTGCAACCCAGGTCCACAGCCTTGACAGGAATCAAACCTGGGAGCCTTCAGCCTGGGGGTTGACACCCTATCCACTGTGCTAAACTGGCCTGGGCTATGTCTTTAATTTTCATGAGATATTTCTAAAAGGAAGAGGAGAAGGAATGGATTTGTGGCCTCCATGTTTAACACACACTTAGAAACTATATCTGAAGTGTAAATCAAAGTTGAAAGGTTTAATTCCACATAAGTCATAATATTAATTCAGAGAATATTTTTGGTTATACCTGTCACTAGCGTACTACACTTTTTTACTAAAGCCTTGATTAAGAATTCTCTTAAAACCACACACCCTGCCATTGTGTCCCTTTAATGTGCAACAGAGATGGAGCAGTTTTCATTAATGCACAAAGGGTCAGATAATTTTTGGTTAAGTAAGTTATTAATTCTTACTATGCCAAACTTGTCTTGTGAAAAATAGAGACAAAAAAGTAAACTTCAGCTTTATTTCTTATTGGGTTAAGATGAGGCAGTGGGCACAGTGGGTGGGGTAGTTTCCTTTACCTCTGATTGTACAGCTTGTGATGTGACCTGTTAGGCTACTAGTATGATTGTTTTTCTAGCCTTTGCCAAAGAACCTTAAGTCTACTAAGCAATCCCTTGTTTTTCTTGTGCAGATTGAGAGCAGAGAAAACACCAAGCATGGCCTGGAAACATCAGGGAGCACCGTATCCTGCAAGTTCGCAGACAGCTGGCCATGCTTGGATGAGCTCTACATCAGGTCCTTTTTTGAGAACTTGAAGAAGCCAAGGGAACTGCGATCTGTGTTCCCCTGCAGCTCGCTCACCCCACGGGGGCATTATGGCGGTAACAAGGAGGTGCAGCTGACACCCGACTCCTGGTTGCTGCCCCAGCCCTCCCAGAGCAGCCCTGGCGAGGTCAGCATCAACGGGTGGCCCCTGGAGCCTCCAAAGACCCCCAAGTCACCGAGCCCAAGCTCTTTTCCACCTGCAGCTCCTTTCCAGTCTCGGGCTCCTCTCTGCTCCTGGGAGGAGCTCAGTGAGAGTCGCGAGACCACGAGGAAGCTGCTGCCTGCGTACACACCTGAGCAGGAGCCTTGGGAGGAAGAGCTGGAGCTGAGCAGGAGCGCAGTTGTGTTGCGAGGAGCCCTGCGGATTCTGGAGGCCACTGGCCCTCACCGCACAGGTGCCCACACCTGGGCCACAGGCAGGCTGAGCCCCGGGGGAGAACCCGCTGCTCAAGTTTCTCCTCCAGAAGCTGAACACGGTGCTCAGCCTGCGGCGGAAGAGAGGAGTGTTGATAATATTTTGTCCGAGTTGAGAGATAAGTTTAAAGAGTTAAGGAAGATCAGAGAGAATATGGAGAAACATCTGGAGAAAGGAGCGAGGGTCCTGAGAGATCTAGGGGAGCTGCTGGAAAGAGGCCCGAAGAGCCCGAGCCCCGCTTGGGACTAGAGCGATGACGAATGATCGCCGTCATTATTGAAGACCAGCTGTGAGAGCAAGCTGGTCCCCCGTGACCCCACCCGTGTGCCATGTGTCTGTAAACACCGCGTCTGGAATGCACACCCCAAGTGCTCTGACGGGCCTGATGCTGATGCTAGAACCTCCTTCCATGACCCTCCCTGGCCCGGGCTCAGGCTGCAGGGAAGCAGACGCAGAGGCGCCCGATTGGCTCCTGGCAGGGGCCGGGCTCTCCCAGCACTGCCGCCTCCACAGCACCCTAAACACACTCCCCCCTCCGGGGCCTCACTAATTTCACCTTATTTCCAGCTGCAAAGATACTCTGATGCCCTTTGAAGGCCTTTGGTTCCAGTGCAGTGCTCTGGGGGCCTGAGGGAGAGTCTGGGCCTCAGCCGGGAATCTGAGGACACCCCACCTCCACCCAGTCCAGCCACAGGCGCACCCTGTCGTCGGCTTCGTGTGAACACTGATGGTCAGAGTGTCCCCTGCACCCGGAGCGATCATGCAGACTCTCATATGTGGCTAGTTGGCCACGTCAGAAAGTGCACTGTCCTGTCTTACCCCAAAGACAAAGCTGCACTGGAACTTGCCAATAAAATGCACTGTCTCTTCCATGTCCCTGCCGCCGGTGAAGACAAATGGAGGCGATGCTGGGAGCTGGCGTGGATGGGTCGTTTGACTTTGTCAGGCCAACGGAAACCCTGAGCAATGCTCTGGACTTTAAAGGGCATCAAGGAGATGTTCCCTCTGCCCCATCTTTTGTGTGTTTGCGGGGACACTGATGGGGAAGAATGACAGCTCGATGAAAACGAGTTGATAGGAATAAGAGGAGGCCGACCTACCTGAATTAGTTTTAAAAACATACAACAAACCCGAGCATTTAAAACTGTTGGTATTCTGTGTTATGAAAAAGCGATATTACTTTCAGCTTCTTACAGGGACTGGGGTTAGATATTGGCTTCCTTTAAGGAAGAGAATTGTGATAACGTCATGTAGGCTATTTCAGTTTTGATCCTTGCTATAGTGTTGTGCTCTCTACAAATCAAGGGACACTTCAAAAATCAATGGATACTTCTAAGCTGGGCTAAAGATAGTTTATTTTCTAGAGGTTCTCAAAAAGTTATTGTCACCTCTCCAATACCGCTGCAGAGGAATGTGAATCTGTCTCTGTAGGAAGATTGCCCTTTCCGTTGTCATTAAGTTTAAATAATGTGTCAGACACTTGTTGAGCTCCAGGCATGTCCCAGATTGTGGCTGAGCAGCTGCAGGGAGGAGAGGAGGGAGTCCTGCCTTCCCTAGAGAAGCGCCCTGTTTATGGGGGAGGCCCCAGTAGCAACTGCTACCTTGTAGCAGGTGGGAACTGAGACCTGCGAGTGCACAGAAAGGGAGGAGCTTGGTATTGGGCCGCTGGCAAAGGTATCCTGCAGGTTTATTGGGGTGCGGGAGGGGCGGCTTGCCGGGACAAGAAGAAAGATGAGGGCGTTGTGGGCAGAGAGCAGCAGGAGTGAGGCGCGGTGGTGATGGGTGCCACATGGCTTAGAAAATAAAGTTAATATTTAGAAATGAATGGAAAGTATTCTCTGAGGTTCCCCCTTGAGTAATGTAATTCCAATCTCATTAAAGCATGAAGTGAGAGTTAACTGGTTAAAGTTGTTCTGTCTGTTTTTTGCATCTGAGAGAGTCTTTTCCACCACTCTTATTCAACAGATGACAATACTGAGGCCCAGAGAGACCGCGAGCCCCCAGCTTGTTCGCAAATGGGCAGCCTGTGCTCACACACACCTTTGCCACGAATACATTTGTTTTGTCACACTGTCTCAAATTTGACATATGTTTATTATTGGCTTTCATTTACTGCAATAAAATGCTCATCCTGCAATATTCTATAGGGCATTACATTTTATTGTAGTAAGTCAATAATAGGAATAGAAAAATCTTAGCTCCTTTTTATTGCTTAAGAAAATAAAACACTGAAATCTTTTTTTTTAAAAAATACATTTTCATTCATTTCAGGGAGAGGAAGGGGGACAGAGAGATAGGAGCAGCAATGATGAGAGTGTCATTGACCAGCTGCCTCCTGCATGCCCATCGCTGGGGATCGAGCTCACGACCCGGCCTGTGCCCTGACTAGGAATCGAAGCGTGATCTCCTGGATCCCATGTCGACGCTCAACCGCTGAGCTATGCTGGCCTGGCAAAACACTGAAGTGTTACATCAAACTTTTAACATTATTTTAAAGGTCCTTTATAATAGGTCTTTACAGGGTTTGATTATAGGTATTATATTAAGGACAGCATTGTAACCCATTCCTCAAATCTCATCACTACAAGTTGAAGTAGCTAACGAATTTATCATAGAGCTGCACATGACATTGCACTCAAGCAGCTCATGGATCATGAGAAAAATTATAATGCTTAAGTGATTGACATTTTAAGTAAGGAAAAAACACACTTTTATAGGAACTCACTGTGACATTTTCTTCTGTTTCTCCCACCCTTCCTGTAGCCCCCAGGAGCCTTACTATACAGTGTATCTCACACTCAATAATATTTCTAGATGACAGCACAGTCAACCAGCCTGATCTTAGAACCACAGCCCAATGGTGAGGACAGCTAGGCTGCCAAGGGTTGAGTGACAGAGCCCCTCATGCTAAAAGCACCCTAGCCACACATAATTCCAGTCATTTTTTAAAATTTATTTTTAAATTTAAATTTTTTTTTTTTTAATTTCCAGTCATTTGATTGTCCTTTTCAGTGATCAGATTGGTAAACTAGTGTCAAGTATATATTAATTTCAAAGACCTAATCATGAATTTTTTAATTTCCATTTTAACCTTTGAGTTGCTGAAAGAAGGGAAAGCCAATTAGCAAACAAGAAATCCCAGAAAAAAAGTATTTACTTCTATTTGCTGAATTTCTGGTGTTAAGATTGTTGAATATAAAGAAAATAAAAAGTGCCTTTATTGGATGTTTCTGGGGGCGAAAAAAAAAAAAAAGCCTTCATCAGCCATCAACCTGGAAGTTACTCTTGGAGGAAGTGACAGTGTGTCCCCTACTGGCATTAGAGTGTATCTGCATTTAAATTTAATTGGATTTTGTTAGAATTTTCCTCATTGGAAAAACTCCTCCTCCTAATGTTTGCAGAGGCCAGGACAAGAACACAAAGAGAGACTCATGGACCACATGTCTAAATATTTAAAGTTATAAAAGCAGCTAGCATAGTGTTCAATAAAATATATTCTATTCTTCTGCATAACAGATATAATTTCATAACACATAGAAAGATGTGAAAAGCGGTGGTTTCCCTTAAGTGAAAGTGGGCCAAATATCACAGGTGGCTGTATTTGTGTGATGCAGGTGTAGGTGTTCTACTGCAAAAGGTGGAAAGAATGACAAAATAAAGACATACCTGATCCATAAATTCTTAGAAGTGTATTCCACAAACTATTTTTGTGCTTTCACTTAAGCATAATTACTACTTGTGTTGTTATCAACATTTTCACATAACGTGTTGTAAAGATAGTAATGAGCTAAACAATTAAAAATAAACTATAATTATATTCAAAGTGTAGACAATATGATCACACATTCGATTTTTTCTTTTTTAAACTTTTATCTATTTTTTATTAACTTTATTGGGGTGACATTGGTTAATAAAATTATATAGGTCTCAGGTGTACAATTCTATAATCCATCATCTGTACATTGTGTTGTGTGTTCACAGCCCCAATCAGGGCTCCTTCCATCACCATTTACCCCCCGGTACCCTCTTCTACCTTCCCCCACCCCCTTCCCACTGGTAATCACCAGGCTGTTGTCTTTGTCTCTGAGGTTTGTTTTCTTAATCCCTTCACTTTTTTCACCCAGCCCCCAACCGTCCTCCCGTCTGACAGTTGTCAGTCTGTTCTCTATATCTAGGAGTTTGTTTCTCTTTTGTTTGTTAATTCTGTCCATTAGATCCACATAGGTGTGAAACCATATGGTATTTGTCTCTCTCTGGCTGGCTTATTCCACTTAACGCAATGCTCTCCAGGTCCATCCAAGCTGTGACAGAGGGTAAGATTTCCTTTTTCCTTATGGCCGAGTAGTATTCCTTTGTGCAAGTGTCCCACAGCTTTTTTATCCACTCGTGTATCGATGAACACTTGGGTGCTTCCAAATCTTGGCTGCTGTAAATAATGCTACAGTGAACACAGAGGTGCATATCTTCTTTTAAATTAGTGTTTCAGGTTTCTTTGGGTATATTACCAGAAGTGGAATCTCTGGGTGCTAAGACAGTTCTGGTTTTAATATTTTTGAGGTAACTCCAGACTGTTTTCCACAGTGACTGCACCAGTCTGCATTCTTACTAAGAGTGCACAGGGGTTCTCTCTTCTCCACATCCTCACCAACTCTAACTGTTTGCTGATTTATTGATGATAGACAGGCACCATCTTCAGTATGTTTTTAAAATTGATTTTAGAGGGAGAGGAAGGGAGAGAGAGAAACATCGATTGGATGCCTCCCATACCTTCCCTACCCAGCATTGAACCAGCAACCTGGGCATGTGCCCTCACTGGGGATAAAACCAGTGACCTTTCAGTGGGTAGGATGATGCTCAACCAAGTAGGCCACACCAGCCAGGGCAACAAGCACCCTCATTAAGGGCCAATGCACAAAATCTCATTTGCAACTACTCACCCTAGGCTCTGGTGGAGAAAATGAGGAGTGGGTAAAAGCTGAGTGAGGAGAATATGGGGTTTGTGGCTCTGGGGGAAGATCTGAAGGACATCCACCAGGACCTTTGTGCTGAGTTCTTCTCCCATGCAGCAGATGTCATCTTTCTCGGGTGGAGCACTCCCCTGCATGTGGCATCAGCCTGAGGGAAAGCAATAGTCTCGCCCTCTGGACTCCCTCTGGACTCTCTCTCACCCCACCCTGTGGAGCTTATGCCCAGCTGAAGAGTCAGCTGCCTTGGTCATGGTGCAGAGGTCTGGGCAGACTCAAGGGGAGTAGTGTGGCTTTAGGGTGGGTGGCCCTTCTCTCCATGATTTTGTGAACTTTTCTGGTGCTTCCCTTTCATGGGAGATCTACTAACCCCACCCTCCAGCAGCTCCACCTGCATGACAGCTAGTGGCTCCATCTTGCTGAGGTGGGAGCAAAATTTGGGACAGACTGAATTGTGTGACTCTCTGGTGGGGGCCACATCTCCCACCTCTCCCTCATGGAAGATCTACTGACCCCATCCTCCCTATTCCTGGCAGCCACACCCTGCTGAACTCTGTTTCCTCCAGACAGAATCTTGGACAAACTGACTTGTGTAGCTCAAGGACAGGGGTCATTCCTGGGGCATCTAACACAGGTCACCAAAGAGACTGCACCACTAGATCCCACAGGAAGCCTACTATATAAGGCCACTTAAAAAAGACTGAGTGGCATAGCAGATCTATGTAATACATAGAAACAAACACAAACGGGCAGCCAAAATGGGGAGACAATGAAATAAGCCCCAAATGAAAGAAAAGGAGACATCTCCAGAAAAGGAACTAAATGAAATGAAGGCAAACATTATATCAGTCATAGAGTTCAAAGTGATGGTTATAAGGATGCTCAACAGCATGAGAAAGGACACAGAAACCATAAAAAAGAACCCATCAGAAATGAAGAATACAAGATCTGAAATGAAGACTACACTGAAAGGAAGAAACAGGAGGCTTGATGAAGCAGAGGATCAAATCAGAGATGTGGAAAAAAAGTAGAAAATAAAGATCTATTCAGAGCAGAAAGAAGAAAAAGAGAATTTAAAAAATGAGGATACTTTAAGGGACCTTGGCACATCATGAAGAGTAAGAACATGAGCATCATAAGGGTACCAGACAGAGAAGGCTAGCAGTGGGTTGAGAACCTATTTGAAGAAATGATGACAGAGAAGTTCCCTAACCTGGGGAAGGAAAAAGACACCCAAGTCCATGAAGCACATAAAGTCCCAAAGAGGTGAACTCAAAGAGGCCCACACTGAGACACATCATAATTAAAATGGCAAAGGTTAAAGACAAAGAGAGAATCTTAAAAGCAACAAGAGAAGGACAGTTAATTACCTATAAGGGAGATCACATAAGACTGTCAGCTGATTTGTCATCAGAAACATTTCAGTTCAGAAGGGATTGGCATGAAATATTTCAAGTGATGAAAAGCAAGGACATACAGCAAAGATTACTCTATCTAACGAAGCTATCACTGAAAATTGAAGGAGAAATAAAGATCTTCCCAGAGAAGTAAAAGCTAAAGGAATTTGTTACCACCAAACCATTCTCACAAGAAATGTTAAAGGGCCTTCTTTAAGAAGAAGGAGAAGGAGAAGGGGCACGAAGAAGAGAAGGGGGAAAACAGGAAGTGAGAAACATGTTTAAACGAATAAAATGCAATAAATAATAAATACATACCTATCAGGAATCACTTTAAATGTGAATGGCTTAAATGCTCTAATCAAAAGACATAGGGTAACTGAATGGATCAGGAAACAACACCCATATATATGCTGTCTACAAGAGACCCACCTCAGAACGAAAGACGCCCACAGACCAGATGTCAAGGGATACAAGAAGATATTTTATGCAAATAGAAAGAACAAAATAGCTGGGATGGTAGTACTCATATCTGACAAAATCCACTTTAAAACAAAGGCTATAGGAAGAGAGAAAGAAGGACTCTACATAATCATAAAGGGAGCAGTGCAGCAAGAGGATATACCCTTGTAAACATTTATGCACCCCAACATAGGAGCACCCAGATATGTAAAACACATATTGATGGACAAAAAGGGAGAGATTGACCGAAATACAGTCACAGTAGGGAATTTTACACCCTATTGTCATCTATGGATAGATCTTTCAGACAGGAAATCAACAAGAAAATGACAGCCTTAAATGACACACTTGATCAGATGGATGTAATTGATATCTTCAGAGCATTTCACCCCAAAGGAGAAGAATATACATTCTTTTCAGGTGCACATAGGATAGACCACATGTTAGGACACAAAACAAGTCTCAATAAATTTAAGAAGATTGAACTCATATCAGGCATCTTCTCTGACCATAATGATACAAACCTAGAAATCAGTCACAAAAAGAAAATTGAAAAACAAACAAAGATATGGAGGCTGAAGGACATGTTACTATACAACGACATGCCACTTAACAATGAGATCAAGAAAGAAATAAAAAAGACATTGAAACAAATCAGAATGGGAACACAACCAACCGAAATGCCCAGGTATTGAATAAGTGTGTTGAAAGAATGGATGCAGCAGTTTCGAGAAGGGATGAAGGACGCAAAACAGACATACATTGGGTAGCAGGTTAGAGCTTTTGAAAGGTTCTAGAGAACAATCACGAACCAGGCCCCTAAAAACTTACTGATCACTCGGGTCACTTAAAGAAATGTTCAAAACTGAAGTACCAGAGAGAATAGAGACAGACTCATAAATAGAGAGCAGGCCCACAGCTGGGGTGGGGGCGGGGGGAGGAGGGGTTGAGCAAAATAGAAAGGAAAAGGAGGGAGCTCATGGCCATGGGCAGCAGTGTGCTGATTGCAGGGGTGGGGGCTGGGTGGAGGTGGAACAGGGCAGAGGGGATAAAAGGCGATGGGATAAAAACTTTCAGAGCTTTGTACAATTTAGAGTCCCAGTAAGAGTTACACATCTAGACTTCTGTCACTCGTGTGTGGATGGCCCCCTTTGGAAGCCTTATCATCCGAGAATTCAAAACCTGATTAGCCTGGGAAGAACACTTGTGGCTCTGGGACTTTACAACATTTCTTTGTCTAAGGAAGGGAGTAAAATGAGGGAACTCTTAGTGCTGGCCAGGCCGGCTTTGCCACCTTAGCTCTGTTTTGGGTCTTCAGAGGGACTTTCAGAGGTCCAGGAACACTCAGGCGGCCTTCACAATAAACCAAACCGAGAAAAAGAAAAAGGGTAGAAAGAAAAGAAAATTCAGAAATACGGTTACACCATTGGTAGTATATATATTTTAGAATTTTAAGAGTTTATTTGAGCTAAACTGGGAACATTTGCTAGGGAGCAAGATCTCAAATCCTCCTCTGTGGTGTATTTGATTTGATTTTAAATTATTGTTGACACTATTGCAGATGTCCCTCATCCACTGCCCCTTGATATATTTTATTTTTTCTTTTTAATATGTTTTTATTGATTTTTAGAGAGAGGGGAATGGAGTCAGGGAAGAGGGGGAGAGAGAGAGACAGAGACAGAGAGAGAGAGAGAGACAGAGGTACCCTGACTGGGAGCAAATCTGAAACTGTGCCCCAACCAGGAATTGAACTGCCTACCTTTTGGTGCATGGGACGCCAGCCTACCAACTGAGCCACACCAGCCAGGCCCTTGGTATAATCTAAATGTCAATATCTAAGAAGTAAACAATTCAACCCACACATGCAACCCGTACACATTTGGTTTACTGTAATTACACTATTTCCAAGGCGATGAAGGAAGCTATCAGAGGAGTTGTTAAAAGTGTTGGGCCATAGTTCATTACAGATATGGCCCGGTAGTGAGATAACAGGTATCGACTTAAGTTGGACAGTGATATCATCTTTGTGCCAACCTGCCAACACTTCTCTCTAACGATAGGTATAATCTGCGGGCACTGAAGCCCTTGCTGACAGTGAGGTCTCAGGCCAGCGGCCCTACTGTTGTTGCTCTTCCTAGGCCCTGGGCATGTAGGTTGTACTCAGCTTATAGAAGCACCACTTCCTGAATGTTTAATGTCAGTTCCTAACTGTGGTCAAGTGAGTGGATCAGCCCAAGAGCCTGGGCTGAACTGGCACACTTACCTCACGCAGGGTTTTGAAATTTGTTTAATGGGTTCATTGCTCTTGGAGAAAGAGAACCAGTTTGGTCTTTTGTTTCCAAGGAACAATAATAATAATAATCAAAAGGCGGCCTATAGAAGAAGGACAGGTAAATGTTGATGGAGTCAATAGGCCTTGGGTAGGGGCCTGTGGAGGACATGGAAAGACAAGTAGGAGGAAAAAATGAGTTGTTTTGAATATGTCTTTTTAAATATGTCTTTATTGATTTCAGAGAGGAAGGGACATGGAGAGAGAGAGAAAAAAACATCAATTGATGAGAGTTATTGATCGGATGCCTCCTGCACGGCCCCTACTGGGGACATGGCCCGCAACATGGGCATGTGCCCTGACCAGGAACCGAACCATGACCTCCTGGTTCATAGATTGAAGCTCAACCACAGAGCCATGCTGGCCAAGCAGTACATGCATCTTTAGGGAAGTGACTGATGAGGGCTCTTTCCATAAGAATGGAGCCCTCAGCATCTCAAGAGGGCTTTGGACACTAACGAAAGCCTTCTGAGAGGAGCATGCTGCTCCCAGTTTGATCCAACACTGAACTATGTTTCTGCTCATGCAGCCATAACCTGTGATTTGATAGTACGTTGGGAGTTTCCAGATTGGGCTGGATAGCCATTAACTTTGTTCCCATAATTGACTAATAGAGATTGCCCACTTTCCTGAAATGTTATTTGTAGATATCAGAGGAGGCTTTCATTTTTCCATTCGCCAGGAATGGAAGTGGGGAGAGAGAGAAAAAAAATAACTGATAGAGGAGGGAAGGGGAGCAAGAAAGGAGAGTAAGCTGAAATCTTGGCAGTTGGCAGTTGGAACCAGTTGGCAGTTGGTAGCAGTGAGGCTTGAGTTGGGGTGGATGGCGCCTCAAGACTGGGGACTTGGGTGCAAGACATAGAAATAGAAAACAGACATCAGGGAGGGGATGGGGGAGCAACCAGTTGGCCTAAAATTTGGGGAAGAGATGTCAACTGAATGATCCTGGGGTAAAGGGCTCATGGATCAGCCTGAGGCTTGTTTAAAATGACCTTTCATTTAGTTTATCAGATGGGTCATTAGGATGGCCAAGTGGGAAGGCAAGGGTACCAAGAAGGCTTCAGATTTGAGGCCAGGGCCCCTGATAGTCCTCCTTTGTTTCTTACTCCAACCCTTTAAGATGTCCTGATAAATGAGTTTATATCTATTAATAAGAGGTTTGCAAACATTTTGATACATCTAGTCTAGGCTTTACACAGGAGCCAAGGACCTTTGTTAAAATATCAAGTTCAGTGGTTCTCCATGATTGTCTTGCTCCTCCAGGCTATGATGTGAAGTCCTTTCCAAGGCCTGCAGGGTACTTGGGGACCCCTCTTCTGACCTCATCTCCTGCCATTCTGCCCTCACACACACTTCCAAGCATCAATTGGTCTGTGTTTCCAGAATAAAACTCCGACTCTTTACACCAGAATGTACTTTGGGGTCAGGCAGACCAAGGTTTGAGTCCCAGGTTAAAGTACTTTCCCAATTTGTGGCCTCAGACCATGGGACTCTCTAAGCCTTTGTTTTTTTTTATCTGCTGGACTCACTGGAGGTGGGAGTGTTTCACACATACAGTGTCTGGCACATTGGAGAAACTTACTGTTGAAAGACAGAAAATATATTAAAGATCCACATTAAAAAAAAAAAAAATCCTGATAGAAAGTCCTTATCCCACGTTATCTGGAATCATATCCTGGCTCCACCCATGAACAATCATGTGACCCTCAGAAGCTTTACTTTACTTCTGTGTCTCAATTTCTTCTGCAAAGTCTGTAAAATGAGGATTGTTTTGGATGGTTAAATAGATATCTCACTTGAAAGAAGATTGGGAGCACAGTAGGTGTTTGCCAAATGTTACCATCATTATCATCGTCTTCATCAAATCAGGATAGTGGTTCCCCACTCTGAGTTTCTCAATCTGGAGTGAGAAAATCGTGCTTTAAGCTTTATTATTGGCAAAGAAAGAAAAACTGGAAACTCTCTTTGTGGTAGGGAGAAACAGAAATGAGAAATGCAAATCGGTGAATTCCTGCATGTCTGAACTGGGAGGGATGAGTTTGGTTCCTATTCTACCCCTGAGTAAGTGGAGGGGTAAGGTATCTTTGAGCCTCATTTACAGTCTGTTTATCAAGAGTAGGCCCGGGGCTCCAGGGGTTGCTACGGTCAAGATGCAGGTGAAAACTAATAGTTTCTGGAAGGTAAAGAGGAGGAGCATTTACTTAGGAAAGTGGTCAACAGGGTGTAAATAAGTTTGGTGAGAAACACATCAAAGTACTCAGTTGTCAGACCCAAAGAAACTGAGTTGCTAATGACAGCGGCTTGCTTGCATTAGCAAATGCCTTCTGTACTTCGCACACAACCTGAGAGTTCCAGGCAGCCTGTAATCATGTAGGGTTGGGGAACCTTTTATCTGCCAAGGGCCATTTGGATATTTATAACATTATTCTCCCGCCATACAAAATCATCAACTTAAAAATTAGCTATTAAAAATGTTCCTAGATTTATTGAATTTCAAGTTCCACCTGCGGTTGACGTGGCAGGGCCAGATCAAATTATTTCTCAAGCAGCATACAGCCAGTGGGCTAGACATTCCCCACCCCAGTAATGAATGGAAACCTGAGTCTGTGGCACATCTACTGATGCAGTGAAGAAGAACAGAAGTCTGGACTTTGGGAGGTGGAGAGCAGGGGACAGGCAGTGTAAAACATGTTTTTTATTTTTCTTTAGAGTTTTTATTATTTCAGAGAGAGGAAGAGAGAGGGAGAGTGAGAGAGAAACATCAATGATGAGAGTCATTGATTGGCTGTCTCCTGCAGGCCCCTAGTAGGGATGAGTCTGCAATCCAGGCATGTGCCTTGATTGGGAACCCAACCTCCCTCTCCTGGGTCATAGGTCAATGCTCAACCACTGAGCCATGCCCACCAGCCAATCATATGCTTTTTCTGTGAGGCGGGCACATAGCGAGAATTCTGCGTGATTGGTCTCTGGTAGCCAGGTGACCACGGAATGTGTTCTGGTTGGCTGGTCCCAGCCAGGAGAATGCTCTTCAGTTGAGAACTGGCTGCGAAGGAGGAGGAGCTTTGGTTGTGTTCTCTTCTGGAAGTGGTTGTAGTTCTCAGTGTTAGTCTGTTCCCTACCCCTTTTGAATTAGTTTGGTTGGTCGCCATCCTCACATACTAGTCAACTAAAAGGAGGCAGTAGCAGCAAAGCAGAGGGTGTGTGGCAGGGGCCCTGAGCCCTTGTCGGGCCCTGTGCCTGGCAGCCAGGCCATCAGAAAGCTAGTTTGTGCCTGCTTGAAGGGTGCCAGGTGTGTCATTGTTTTGGAGGAGAGACTGCTGAAGGCAGGGAAGGTGGGTGACAAGTAAAGGTGGTGACAGAATTGAGGAGTGAAGGTACACAATGGGCAACGAGCTTAGCTGCTGCTTGAAGCCCAATGCCAGCCTGAAGCTGGGCCGAAGCTCAGGGCCAGTAGAACCAGACTACGAGTCTGAAGTTTATAAGGTGGCAGCTGGAAACATGGTGGCTGTAGCAGCATCGCCCACATCCATGAAGGCCAAGTTGGATGTTGGAGGCAGTGAGCAACAACACCGACAGCAGTTCACTGACCTGCTGATGCTCCAAGGTAAGGAGGTGGTGGGCGGTGTCTGTTCTCAGGTGTACCTGTGGATTTTGTTGTCCCCTGGGTCCCTTGGGAGGGATCTATGGCCTGAGGCTCCTTTTTGCCTGACGCTGACTTTTTCAGGGCTGGCCGCCAGGGACCAAGGCTGGCTAGGCCTGGCACCCCACTCCTTATTCCGTCCCTCTCGAGTCTAGTCAGTTTCTTTCTGTACTGCCTGAATGCTCAGGTCTTTCCCTTATTTTCATTTTTCATCCCTGCCCGGGTCACTCCAGTCCTCAGCCATTCCTGTTTATAGCCCTAGTTAGCTTTTCGTGAGATTTTATGAATAGTTTTAGGTATGTTTTCTTCCTTTCTCAATGAAAACTTGAATACCTCACCATTGGAGTATCCATTTTATGTATCCACTCTTAACTTTCCAGATGGTCCCTAAGTGAAGGAACCAGATAAAAGCTTGGTGGTACCCTTGCCCCCACCTGTTAAGGTAGTTGATACTCTGGACAGTTCAGGAGCAAACAACTTAGAATTTGTTCTTTAAATTCAAGGTAGACACTGACACAGGGGTCTATATGGTGTTAAGTGAGCTGTTTTCAGTTTTATGGATGGAGCTGCCTCAACCTTTCCAACTAGAATTTGAACACAGAAGGAAAGAACATTGTGGAAAATAAAACATAAAATCAGTGAACAATGTGAAATGTCACCCTTAGCACTGTAGATCGTAATTTTTATTTATTCATTTGTTTGTTTTTTTACCCAAAGGAGAACCCATGGAGTTCGATTACTTGAAAATTTCTACTTTTCCACTTTTAGTCTTTAGTGACTTAAGAGATTTTGTTTTTACATTGCCTCTTCTAAAGAGAGGTGGTGTGGTTCATAAGATTGCTTGTTGTTCAACCTTTGCAAAAAAGAAAGAAACAAATTTAGACTTTGATTTGTAATTTAAAATTTTTGGCGTTAAGATGTCAGATCCTGCCCAAGAATGTATGTCTCCATGGTTACCTCTGACCATCCCCCCACCGCTGCTTTCCAATAGAATCCTGTTAGACTGTTGAGGTGAAAGTTTTAAAGACCAAATGGGTGGTGTTGGGGTGGGGGGCACAGAGAAGATGGAGGAGACAAGGAAAAGAGAGGAAATGGTTGATTTAAAATAATTCTGGGTAACAATGTGGCTCATGAACACTATTCTTTGAAGTGGAAACCATTCTCTCATAAAGTTGTGAAAATATATTTGTCCATTTGTTTCATTTAAATGCCAGATTCGCTCTGGCCCCTGTGGCCCAGTTGGTTGAGCTTCATCCCATGCACTCAGAGGTTGCTGATTCAATTCCTGGTCAGGACACATGCCTGGGTTTCAGACTCCATTTCCAGTAGGGGGTGTGCAGGAGGCAGCTGATCCCTAGTTCTCTCTAAAAACTCAATAAAAAAATCTTTGAAAACAATAAATGCCATATTATTTCATTAGTTCATAGATGAAATGTCTTAAAGCTCTTATTGTACTTAAACTTTAGTTAAGCTCTTAATTTTATTAAGATTTGTAGTAATGAAGCCTATGGATTGACCCAGATGGTTCATGGGACTTTGTAACTGGGAAATCCGCTTTTTTATGTTAGTTAAATATTGTGAAAAAGTGATGTGAATTCATTAACTGTAGCTTTAAACAGAAAGGGAATAAAAATTTGGAAAAACATGTGCCCTGCATGGTGCTGTATGGTAAACCTTAACATAGATGGGAAGTGTTAGGAGATAATAGTGCCAGAGACCAGTATAGGACCTTTATGAAATTCTTTTAAAATTTACAACTCCCTTTGATGGATATATCATGTGGCCCCTTTAACTACAAGTGAGGCCCGTGTTAACTGTCCCTATATTGCTGCTGAAGAGGCCGGGCTGAGAAATGTGAATCGCGGTGGAGCACAGCTATGGAGTAGGAGGAGCTGACTTGCAGGTGACACACACGCCAGATGCAGTTGTCGTGCTGCTTACAGAACTTTAGAACACAGCTCATATTGTAGAATCTCCCCATAAAGCGGGTGTGTCTTAACCTGCTCCAGTTTTGATTATTTCCATCCAAAATGACTGTGCAGGACTCAGAAGCAACACATACCTCTCAGCCCTATGTTTATAAGCTCATTGGAGTGAATAAGAATAAAAGTAGAAGTCAGGAAATATTGTGAATTTACTAGCTAAACAAATTGCTAGATTTTAATGAGTTGTTCTGATGATTTTCCTTTAAAGCCAAGAATGCCCTGGACAGAGGAGCTTCAGGAGACCCGGGCCTGGCAGCAGGTGAGGCAAGTGGAGTCAGCCCAGGGCTGTGATAAATAGTGTGCGGTCAGAACAGTTAACAAACAGGCTTTACGAGAACAGAATTCACCTTCTTATGTTGAACATGATAGTTACACTTCCATTTCAATTTGTTTTGAATATTTAGGAGATATTTGAAAAAGTAATACAAGAAGCCTCGATTTCAGCATTTGCCTATGAAGTTCCCATAGAAACAAGGTCACAACACTAAAATATCAAGTACAAGCACATTGAAAGTTTGCTTTGAATGTCTTTATTTCAGACAATTTTAAATCAGTTTGTTTGGAGACTGAGAAATACCTACTTAGATGTAAAACACTTCTGATTTTCTACAATAGGTAACTGAATTATTTGGTCACACAAAATCATATGAGTGTTGCTGTGTCTTGTTCCAGGGTGATTTCTTTAGGCATTTCAAAGAAGCTATTCGTAATAACCTAGTACAGATTTCAGATCAAGTTAAAGGAATGCTTCCACTCCCTTGTCTTTATCTATCTCTATATCTAATATAACTGGTGTAGTATCAGTAGCTCAATAAAGACGCTAAAGTCCTGTTACCCGATTTTATTACTGCTCATCAACTTTTCCCACAGCCTTTTATGTTAGGACCCTATGAACTTTCCTCATTTGCTGGCTCTAGATGTTCTCTCAAGTGCCCGGTTTTTCCCCTTCCCCTGAGGAGTGAGTAGGGAGGAACTGGCAATATTATGTAGAAAAACCTCAGAGCAACAGATCTTTTCTCCTTCCAGCAGCGATTTTAAACACTCCTTTTTGGTAATAACATTAATAATGATTTGATGGGAAAGATTTAGAAAATATTGAAAAGTCATTCACTTAGGCTCAGTATTTCCAACACTTTAAGTAATATTTGGATGTTGATCCTTTGTGAATCTTGTGTATACATATCAACAAAATCTTATGTTTATTTTACACTGTCTATGTGCTGCTTTGTAAAGTTTTGTTCAAAAGAGAAGCAAAGGCCTAATCTCCCGGGGCTGGGCCTGCCCACTGGAGGGCGCTCGGGGTGTGTTTCCAGCAGTGCAGGCGGCTCTCCCTGGGACTGACAGCTGTTCAGTGACGGGGCAAGTGGCGCAGCGCCATCAGCACCACCCTTCATGGTTGGCCCTCTTTAAGGAGAAACCCTTCCTGTCCCCATGAATGCTCTATTCTAAGGACACAGATAAAATGGAGGCATTGCACTTTTCTGGTATACTCTCCTATAACCTAATTAGGATGTCATTTTGTAGTTAAAGTATTTTAACATGAAATTTTCTTATCTCAAATTAAAGTTACCATTATTTTTTTATGGGACATTACAATTCCCTTTTAAACTTTTGTGGATCTCGTGTCTTTAATTTGGAATGACTACTCTTAAGATTTGCAAGTAATGCTGATCTTACATGAAAAATCAAAATATAGCTTTAGAGGAAATCTTAGAAGACATAGGAAAATTGAGAGAAACTTAACTGGTTCTGGTTCCGGAAACAGAAGTTCATTGGGCATCATTCCAGGTGCAGAAAAACTAGGGATGCGCAGGACAAAACTCTCCCTTCACCCTGGCTGGTGTGGCTCCGTGGTTAGTGCACCGGTTGGTGCTCTGAAGGTTCCAGACTTATTTTTCCCAGTCAAGGGCACCTACCTGGGTTGTGGGCTTGATTCCCACCCCAGTCTGGGTATGTGGGTGAAGCAACCATTCAATGTGTCTCTCTCACATGGATGTTTCTCTTCCCCCCTCTCTCTCTGCCCCTTTTCCCCCTCCTTTCAGTCTCTCAAAAAATCCATAGAAAAAATATCCTTGGGTTAGGATTAACAAAACAACACAATACAATACAACCCCAAATCCCCCTTCCCTCAGGCCCTTTCATTCTAGAGAAGCTGGGGGCAGAGAGCACAGGAGCCCTCAGGAGAGCCAGGGTGGCTGCAGACAGCCGCTGTCCTGCAGCGACACTGAGCAGTCCCGGACACGAGAGGGAGCCAGGGGAGAGGGTGGGGGGACAGGCTCCCCGCAGAGCATCTCAGGGGGAGAACACTGAGCAAAGGAAAGAGCAGAGAGGCCCAGGGGTGGCTGCTGCACAGCGAAAGGGACGCCTGCAGGAATGTGCTGGGTGAAGACCGCATGTGCCTCCTGGGCCTCCACAGAAACATGAATTTTAGCCTAGTTGTAATGGGAATCCATTGGAGGATTATTTGCAAGGACATGAGGCGAATTAGGTGAATTAGACAGAGAAAGAGAAAGGGAGTGGGAGGGAAACAGAGAAGCAACTGAGTGACAGTGTGAGGATAGGGTGGCAGCGGGGACACCAGTTAGTGGCTGGAACAGTAGCTCAGGGGAGCGCCAGCAGGGGCTTGGACAAAACAATCAGTAAGGGCCTAAACTAGGCTGACTCAAAGAAACTAAATTAATCTGAAGCTACTGACAAAGATATGAACACACAAGTCACTAAAGGAATTGCAAATTACCTTTAAGCACATCTACACATATAAGAGAAATGTAAATATAAATACACTGTATTTTTTCAGCTATTGGCAGAAGATCCATAAACTTGACACTTAATTTTTTGGTAAGGTTGAGAATAAACCGCTATCTTTATGTATTGCTGGAAAGGAAAAACTGTTTGACCCCACGAAGGGACCGCTGAGAGAACCTCACCTCAATGCAGATGCATTGATAAAGAGATCCTAGTTCTCGGAATTTATCCCAAAGACATGGTCCATACAGATAAAACCAGGAATTCACAAAGTGTCTTTTGCATTATTTTCAAAAGGATAATAATGGAAATAACTCATGTCCAGTGAATGACTGGTAAAATAAACTGTTCCACCCACACAGTATAAAACCGTGGAGCTATCAAATCATTATGGTAAGTCTTTACGACTATGTGCTGATCTCCAGGTTACGTTACATAAACAAAAAAGAGAGAGAGGCGGTGCAGTAATGTGCTTGACACTGGCAGGCAGTACATATTTCTTTATTTAAAAAAACACCCAACCCACTGGGAGTACTTCTTGCTAACCGTGTAACTATCATTTCCTTCCCTTTAGTGGGTAGCCAAAACATATTTAATTAAGATGCCACTGAGAAATTTATAATGAGTGCACAACTCAGACACTTTCCAGTAAAATATTGAATGTTCACATTGTGCTTTGAGTCAATTTGGAAAAGCTTTGTTTTGCCACTTTTGTGCTTTAGATACAGTACATGGATTGCGCTTGCATTTTATCTGATCTTCACAAATGTTTTGAGTTAGGTGGTATAGAAACTATATCTGTTTTACATGTGAGAAGACGGGTTCTGAGCAGTATGAAAGGAGTTGTCTGAGACTTGAAAAACGAAACCCGATAGAGCAGAAATGTAAACTCCTGATACATGACACATAGGAAAAGAATTTATAGAATGACCCATCATGTGATCAGCTTTCAAGATACTAAATTTTTTTCACTCCCATATTTTTAATGTATTAAAATAATGAAACTGAGGGTTAAAATGGCAACACTGCACAACGTAAAATAAAATGGAAGTAAGTTGCAACTGAGAAATGTTCTTAAAAGTCCAAGGCACTGAACAAAATCCTCTTAAGAAATACATCAAGAAAGGTGTGCTTTACTCTGTGAAATGTCACATCTGAGCCCCAGTGAGGACAGCATGGATTGAGGAGTTAAAAATAGGCAAGACTGAGAACCAAGTTAGAGGCAGCTGGAGAAGCGGTTGGGAAGCCAGAGTCGGGATGGTCAGAGGCCGGGAGGGCAGCATGGAAGCCGGAGCGGCAGCAGCCTGGGGGCTGGGGGAGGGAGCTGTGTCCCTCCGCTGAGGCAGAGGCCAGCTCAGGGCCATCAGGGAGGAATTAGCTGACTGCAGAGGAAAGTGTGGCCCGGGAATGGAACCTTGATCTCCTGGTTCCCAGGTCGATGGTCAGTGGCTGAGCCATGCTCAGCTGGGCCACGTTCCCTTTTAAAAGTAGAAGCATTACTGCGTGGTGTGGAATCTAGCGCCTGAGCCATTCATGTAGGAGGACCTTGCTCCACATTCTTACCTGCTGGGCGAAGTGGTTTGACATGCACATTACTGAGGAGTGTCACGGGGTTATTTTTTTAAATGACAGCTTCATTCCATATGGTGCACACTGTTGTATGAAAATATAAGGGCCTGGTTTGTATTCCTGCCTAAGTAGAAGATTATCCCAGCTTGGTGTAGGCTGGGCTGCAGGCAGACCACCCTCTACATTCGTGTAGCAAAAGTTTTTTACAAATAGCCTGTGATTAGTTCCAGAAATAAGTCTATTTGAGTCCTAAAATTAATCAGGTGGCATGGAAGGAAGAAGTGACACCTCAGCTTTGGAAATACAGGGCAAGAGTTAAAAACCACTCTTCACAAGAATTAAAAATCACTCTCCTGGAGGCGTTCTGTGGGTTAGAACAGGAAGGTTCCATGCTAACATTTAAATTTGCCCCCTGGAATAGCCCAACAATGAACCACAGCGCACCAAATAAGCTCGTTTGTTGAATAGAGTTAGAATTAGCCTAAATTGACGATTTTCAACTGGTGAGCTGTGAGAACTTTTAAAACATGCCATACCTGACTATTTAGATGGGGCGCTGACCTCTTTTCCCTTACGTTGCCAAATTAAAAACATGACAACAGCCAAGAGGTAGAGAGAGAGAGGGGAGACAGTGAAGGGAAAGTCCCCCATGCCCCTGTCCCTGCAGTCATGGGGCTGTGTGCCCCCGATGCCCGGCCCATGTTACAGGAGGAGCGTGGGAAACAGTCCAGCCCAGACCCTCTTTGGAGATTTTACTCTTCTCCTGGCCTTTGTGAGAGCAGGATGACTTGTGTGCTGCAGGAGTGTTCAGTGAGGCGAGCACACTCATTTCAAATTCAAGTTTAGAGGTTACTTATCAATGGAGTAGAAACCCATTTATTTGTTTATCAAGGTACTTTAATTGATTACCAATAAGTGGCTTGCGATGTAGCCATGGATGCTGATCCATCTAGGGATCAGTGCCTGGCCTGAAACTGGTTTTTAGAGCTGCCAACTGTGAGGTCCTGGTGACTCAAGTGAGGTGGGTATAAATCAATGTAGGATTAGAAACAAATACTGGCTGGAGACCCAGATGTGCCACAGGTAAAGTTGTCTATTAGGTAAGTTCCTCGCCTGCTCCGATGTGCTTTGCTGTTTTCTTCTGTACTTGGATGTTCTTTCATTTGCGTCTAACAGGGAATATCTGTTTGCTCAGAAAGTAAAGCTAAGTTTTTAGATTTTACTTTATGGGACTCATCTTTCCAGGTAATTTAAATGATAAATGTTGTCAGATATTATAAACAATGGAATAACATTTTGTATCATTTTGTATGTTAGTAATCAATCTGTCAGATAATCAGCAGCTTTTATTTTTCTGTGGCATTTGGATCAGAATTGATCAGTTAATTTTTTTCTCTTCTTAGGGCAAAAGCAGAGGAAGATCAATGATGTAATTCATGTAAGTGAACAGTTGAAAAGTTAAGAAATTAGTGGTTTGATTTAAACGTTGTCTGCCATGATTCGTAAAAAATAAAATGGGCTTCTTTTTGTTGATTTTCTAAATCTCTTCTGTTTCTCTAAAATTCAAACATACGTATTCAGGAATGCCTTTGGCTTAGTAATGCGCCCCCTCCCCCCTTTATTTTATAAAGGTTTTTGACATTTAGGTTAAATTTCTTTTTTAAAAAACAGTTTTTATTGATTTTGTGAGAGAGGAAGGGAGAAGGAGAGATAGAAACATAGAAACATTGATGAGAGAGAAACATCAACATCAACACCGATTGGCTGCCCCCCACACACACCCTGCTGGGGGTCAAGCCCACAGCCTTGGCACTTGCCCTGACTGGAATCGAACTGCTGGCCGCCTGCTGCCCGGGTCGATGCTCAGCTACTGAGCCACTCCAGCCAGCCTGGCCTAAATATCAATGACATGGTTGTGATATAAAGATCTGCCTTAAGGTGTTTTGCCTTAATTTTTTAATCTTATTTTTTAACAAAAGTAACAAAAGTATACTAGCTCACTTAATGCTTAGCACGGCCTACTGATTTCCTGTCCTAGCTGGTGCAAGCTTAGCTTTCTCACTCCACTGTGCCCTTATTTCCCTCCTCTGTTCCCTCCCATGTATCACAATTTTATTGAATCACAATCAATGTTACATTATTATGGCTGTGCAAATGTTTTCCCCTGCTGAGCCATGTAGTTCTGTGGCTGTGCCTCTTCCTTGTATAACCTTTATTGTCTTTCTCAAATTTTACTGACATCTAACACTCCCCACTTAGCCAGAAACTTTCAGTCCCCCTCTTTCTAGCCAACATGATGTCACATAACCAGATGCAGTAAGTAGACTGGTCTTCCTGGTGGCAGAAACAAACTTTTGTACTTAACACTCTAATAATCAGGTACAAAAAGATGACTATTAGACAGAAACACTCCATTTATGCTACACTAATTTAATATTTAGGAATTGCTCATTTGTCTGTGTGTGTGGAATTAATTTCATGACTATTCCCTTGATTGTTTGGAACAGCTGTTTTCTCTCGAATTATTGACATTTTTCACATGCCTATTGAAAACATTTTCCATCTATGAAACACTGTTTTTCCCGGCCTGGCTTGGCTCAGGGGTTGAGCATCTACCTAGGATCCAGGAGATCGAGGTTGGATTCCTGGTTAGAGCACATGCCCGGCTGTGGGCTCGATCCCCAGTTGGGGGCGTGCAGGAGGCAGCCGATCAATAACTCTCATCATTGATGTTTTTCTATATCTCTCTCTCCCTCTCCCTTCCTCTCTTTGAAATCAATAAAGACATATTTAGGAAAGAAAAGAAAAGAAAGAAACACATCTGTTTCATATTTTTCTTGGAAACAGCCTTCCCGGCCTTTTGTTATCCGACCCCAGCATGACTGGTTTCCCCTAGGCCTGCTCTGGGCCGTTTCCCTGGCTTATCTCTTGGAGTCACCTGGGATCTCGCAGAACTGCTCTTCTGGGGTGAATCTCCTCTCTACTCTAGTCCATGTTGCCCTCGGTCCCGTTATACTCCGTTGTTTTCCTGGAGCACATTTTCCTGGGAAATGGTACATAGGCAGGCATTTCTAGAGATGCCGCCTCACTGAAATGCCTCCTATTTGATAGGATATAGAATTCTCGGTTGAAACTGACTTTGGGAGTTTTCAGACGTTTCTACTGTTTGCTCATTTAGCGTTGCTCTTAAGTCTGTTGTCATCTTCTGGTGCCTTGTACAGGACCCATTTTAGCCATTTTCACCCCAGACCTTTCGTCTCTTAGGACCTCAGAAGCTTTTGGTACTTTCCCTATCTCTGGGATTCTGAAATTTTATGATATAGTTTGTCATGTAGCTTTTTATTTTATTATGATCATTAAGTCTGCAGATCTTCTCTCCTCTCCGGGAATTGTTTTTGTTTCTTTGTTACTTTTTCCACTTACGCTTTTGTCTAGTGACTCCTCTTACTCAGAAGTTGGAGCTCTTAGGCCAGTGTTCCTGTGTGGATGCCTAAGTCTTTCCCCTCCTGTTTTTTATTTTGTCTGTTTCTACTTCCTGGAGATTTTCTATTTTATGCTCCAGCCCTTCCATTGAATTCTTTGTTTGGTCTGTGTTGTTTTTAATTGAGAGAGTTCTTTGATATCCTGTCATTCTTCTTTTAATGGCATTTGGTTCTTTCACTTTTGGCCTTTCTAAAGCTGAGTAAGGATTCTATTGGTTTTAGGTTTTTATGTGCTTCTGAGTTTTCTCTCTCCCATTCATTGTATTCTTCCTGTTTTGATCTGTCTTACTAGCTGGCTCTCCTTAGATGTGCAGTGGCCCCTGCTTGTCCCTGGGGTCTAATTGGAAGCACCAGGAGTGGGCAGGACTTGTGTTAAGTGACAGGCGTCACTGCAAGGATCTGGGGGCGAAGCCTCTGAATTCTGAAGCTGCCTTGAGTGCTCTCAGGAACACCAGCTCTCAAATTCCTGCCCCAGCCACTATTTGCAGGCACCAAGGTTGTGTTTCCTGAGTTCTGCCACAGCAGTTACCACTGCTCTGTCTGGTTTTCAGCTTTGAAACTTTAAAAGTCATCTGATGCATATACTATATTATGAAAAACCTTTTTTATGTTTCTAAACTTTTTTATTTTATTCCTCACTTTAGGATTTTTCCCCCAATGCATTTCAGAGACAATGAAAGGGAGAGAGAAGAGAGACAAACATTGATGTGAGAGAGACACATGGATCGGTTGCCTCCTGCACATGCCCCGACCCTGACAGGGGCTGGGGTGGAGCCTGCAACCCAGGTCCACAGCCTTGACAGGAATCAAACCTGGGAGCCTTCAGCCTGGGGGTTGACACCCTATCCACTGTGCTAAACTGGCCTGGGCTATGTCTTTAATTTTCATGAGATATTTCTAAAAGGAAGAGGAGAAGGAATGGATTTGTGGCCTCCATGTTTAACACACACTTAGAAACTATATCTGAAGTGTAAATCAAAGTTGAAAGGTTTAATTCCACATAAGTCATAATATTAATTCAGAGAATATTTTTGGTTATACCTGTCACTAGCGTACTACACTTTTTTACTAAAGCCTTGATTAAGAATTCTCTTAAAACCACACACCCTGCCATTGTGTCCCTTTAATGTGCAACAGAGATGGAGCAGTTTTCATTAATGCACAAAGGGTCAGATAATTTTTGGTTAAGTAAGTTATTAATTCTTACTATGCCAAACTTGTCTTGTGAAAAATAGAGACAAAAAAGTAAACTTCAGCTTTATTTCTTATTGGGTTAAGATGAGGCAGTGGGCACAGTGGGTGGGGTAGTTTCCTTTACCTCTGATTGTACAGCTTGTGATGTGACCTGTTAGGCTACTAGTATGATTGTTTTTCTAGCCTTTGCCAAAGAACCTTAAGTCTACTAAGCAATCCCTTGTTTTTCTTGTGCAGATTGAGAGCAGAGAAAACACCAAGCATGGCCTGGAAACATCAGGGAGCACCGTATCCTGCAAGTTCGCAGACAGCTGGCCATGCTTGGATGAGCTCTACATCAGGTCCTTTTTTGAGAACTTGAAGAAGCCAAGGGAACTGCGATCTGTGTTCCCCTGCAGCTCGCTCACCCCACGGGGGCATTATGGCGGTAACAAGGAGGTGCAGCTGACACCCGACTCCTGGTTGCTGCCCCAGCCCTCCCAGAGCAGCCCTGGCGAGGTCAGCATCAACGGGTGGCCCCTGGAGCCTCCAAAGACCCCCAAGTCACCGAGCCCAAGCTCTTTTCCACCTGCAGCTCCTTTCCAGTCTCGGGCTCCTCTCTGCTCCTGGGAGGAGCTCAGTGAGAGTCGCGAGACCACGAGGAAGCTGCTGCCTGCGTACACACCTGAGCAGGAGCCTTGGGAGGAAGAGCTGGAGCTGAGCAGGAGCGCAGTTGTGTTGCGAGGAGCCCTGCGGATTCTGGAGGCCACTGGCCCTCACCGCACAGGTGCCCACACCTGGGCCACAGGCAGGCTGAGCCCCGGGGGAGAACCCGCTGCTCAAGTTTCTCCTCCAGAAGCTGAACACGGTGCTCAGCCTGCGGCGGAAGAGAGGAGTGTTGATAATATTTTGTCCGAGTTGAGAGATAAGTTTAAAGAGTTAAGGAAGATCAGAGAGAATATGGAGAAACATCTGGAGAAAGGAGCGAGGGTCCTGAGAGATCTAGGGGAGCTGCTGGAAAGAGGCCCGAAGAGCCCGAGCCCCGCTTGGGACGAGAGCGATGACGAATGATCGCCGTCATTATTGAAGACCAGCTGTGAGAGCAAGCTGGTCCCCCGTGACCCCACCCGTGTGCCATGTGTCTGTAAACACCGCGTCTGGAATGCACACCCCAAGTGCTCTGACGGGCCTGATGCTGATGCTAGAACCTCCTTCCATGACCCTCCCTGGCCCGGGCTCAGGCTGCACGGAAGCAGACGCAGAGGCGCCCGATTGGCTCCTGGCAGGGGCCGGGCTCTCCCAGCACTGCCGCCTCCACAGCACCCTAAACACACTCCCCCCTCCGGGGCCTCACTAATTTCACCTTATTTCCAGCTGCAAAGATACTCTGATGCCCTTTGAAGGCCTTTGGTTCCAGTGCAGTGCTCTGGGGGCCTGAGGGAGAGTCTGGGCCTCAGCCGGGAATCTGAGGACACCCCACCTCCACCCAGTCCAGCCACAGGCGCACCCTGTCGTCGGCTTCGTGTGAACACTGATGGTCAGAGTGTCCCCTGCACCCGGAGCGATCATGCAGACTCTCATATGTGGCTAGTTGGCCACGTCAGAAAGTGCACTGTCCTGTCTTACCCCAAAGACAAAGCTGCACTGGAACTTGCCAATAAAATGCACTGTCTCTTCCATGTCCCTGCCGCCGGTGAAGACAAATGGAGGCGATGCTGGGAGCTGGCGTGGATGGGTCGTTTGACTTTGTCAGGCCAACGGAAACCCTGAGCAATGCTCTGGACTTTAAAGGGCATCAAGGAGATGTTCCCTCTGCCCCATCTTTTGTGTGTTTGCGGGGACACTGATGGGGAAGAATGACAGCTCGATGAAAACGAGTTGATAGGAATAAGAGGAGGCCGACCTACCTGAATTAGTTTTAAAAACATACAACAAACCCGAGCATTTAAAACTGTTGGTATTCTGTGTTATGAAAAAGCGATATTACTTTCAGCTTCTTACAGGGACTGGGGTTAGATATTGGCTTTCTTTAAGGAAGAGAATTGTGCTAACGTCATGTAGGCTATTTCAGTTTTGATCCTTGCTATAGTGTTGTGCTCTCTACAAATCAAGGGACACTTCAAAAATCAATGGATACTTCTAAGCTGGGCTAAAGATAGTTTATTTTCTAGAGGTTCTCAAAAAGTTATTGTCACCTCTCCAATACCGCTGCAGAGGAATGTGAATCTGTCTCTGTAGGAAGATTGCCCTTTCCGTTGTCATTAAGTTTAAATAATGTGTCAGACACTTGTTGAGCTCCAGGCATGTCCCCGATTGTGGCTCAGCAGCTGCAGGGAGGAGAGGAGGGAGTCCTGCCTTCCCTAGAGAAGCGCCCTGTTTATGGGGGAGGCCCCAGTAGCAACTGCTACCTTGTAGCAGGTGGGAACTGAGACCTGCGAGTGCACAGAAAGGGAGGAGCTTGGTATTGGGCCGCTGGCAAAGGTATCCTGCAGGTTTATTGGGGTGCGGGAGGGGCGGCTTGCCGGGACAAGAAGAAAGATGAGGGCGTTGTGGGCAGAGAGCAGCAGGAGTGAGGCGCGGTGGTGATGGGTGCCACATGGCTTAGAAAATAAAGTTAATATTTAGAAATGAATGGAAAGTATTCTCTGAGGTTCCCCCTTGAGTAATGTAATTCCAATCTCATTAAAGCATGAAGTGAGAGTTAACTGGTTAAAGTTGTTCTGTCTGTTTTTTGGATCTGAGAGAGTCTTTTCCACCACTCTTATTCAACAGATGACAATACTGAGGCCCAGAGAGACCGCGAGCCCCCAGCTTGTTCGCAAATGGGCAGCCTGTGCTCACACACACCTTTGCCACGAATACATTTGTTTTGTCACACTGTCTCAAATTTGACATATGTTTATTATTGGCTTTCATTTACTGCAATAAAATGCTCATCCTGCAATATTCTATAGGGCATTACATTTTATTGTAGTAAGTCAATAATAGGAATAGAAAAATCTTAGCTCCTTTTTATTGCTTAAGAAAATAAAACACTGAAATCTTTTTTTTTAAAAAATACATTTTCATTCATTTCAGGGAGAGGAAGGGGGACAGAGAGATAGGAGCAGCAATGATGAGAGTGTCATTGACCAGCTGCCTCCTGCATGCCCATCGCTGGGGATCGAGCTCACGACCCGGCCTGTGCCCTGACTAGGAATCGAAGCGTGATCTCCTGGATCCCATGTCGACGCTCAACCGCTGAGCTATGCTGGCCTGGCAAAACACTGAAGTGTTACATCAAACTTTTAACATTATTTTAAAGGTCCTTTATAATAGGTCTTTACAGGGTTTGATTATAGGTATTATATTAAGGACAGCATTGTAACCCATTCCTCAAATCTCATCACTACAAGTTGAAGTATCTAAGGAATTTATCATAGAGCTGCACATGACATTGCACTCAAGCAGCTCATGGATCATGAGAAAAATTATAATGCTTAAGTGATTGACATTTTAAGTAAGGAAAAAACACACTTTTATAGGAACTCACTGTGACATTTTCTTCTGTTTCTCCCACCCTTCCTGTAGCCCCCAGGAGCCTTACTATACAGTGTATCTCACACTCAATAATATTTCTAGATGACAGCACAGTCAACCAGCCTGATCTTAGAACCACAGCCCAATGGTGAGGACAGCTAGGCTGCCAAGGGTTGAGTGACAGAGCCCCTCATGCTAAAAGCACCCTAGCCACACATAATTCCAGTCATTTTTTAAAATTTATTTTTAAATTTAAATTTTTTTTTTTTTTTAATTTCCAGTCATTTGATTGTCCTTTTCAGTGATCAGATTGGTAAACTAGTGTCAAGTATATATTAATTTCAAAGACCTAATCATGAATTTTTTAATTTCCATTTTAACCTTTGAGTTGCTGAAAGAAGGGAAAGCCAATTAGCAAACAAGAAATCCCAGAAAAAAAGTATTTACTTCTATTTGCTGAATTTCTGGTGTTAAGATTGTTGAATATAAAGAAAATAAAAAGTGCCTTTATTGGATGTTTCTGGGGGCGAAAAAAAAAAAAAAAGCCTTCATCAGCCATCAACCTGGAAGTTACTCTTGGAGGAAGTGACAGTGTGTCCCCTACTGGCATTAGAGTGTATCTGCATTTAAATTTAATTGGATTTTGTTAGAATTTTCCTCATTGGAAAAACTCCTCCTCCTAATGTTTGCAGAGGCCAGGACAAGAACACAAAGAGAGACTCATGGACCACATGTCTAAATATTTAAAGTTATAAAAGCAGCTAGCATAGTGTTCAATAAAATATATTCTATTCTTCTGCATAACAGATATAATTTCATAACACATAGAAAGATGTGAAAAGTGGTGGTTTCCCTTAAGTGAAAGTGGGCCAAATATCACAGGTGGCTGTATTTGTGTGATGCAGGTGTAGGTGTTCTACTGCAAAAGGTGGAAAGAATGACAAAATAAAGACATACCTGATCCATAAATTCTTAGAAGTGTATTCCACAAACTATTTTTGTGCTTTCACTTAAGCATAATTACTACTTGTGTTGTTATCAACATTTTCACATAACGTGTTGTAAAGATAGTAATGAGCTAAACAATTAAAAATAAACTATAATTATATTCAAAGTGTAGACAATATGATCACACATTCGATTTTTTCTTTTTTAAACTTTTATCTATTTTTTATTAACTTTATTGGGGTGACATTGGTTAATAAAATTATATAGGTCTCAGGTGTACAATTCTATAATCCATCATCTGTACATTGTGTTGTGTGTTCACAGCCCCAATCAGGGCTCCTTCCATCACCATTTACCCCCCGGTACCCTCTTCTACCTTCCCCCACCCCCTTCCCACTGGTAATCACCAGGCTGTTGTCTTTGTCTCTGAGGTTTGTTTTCTTAATCCCTTCACTTTTTTCACCCAGCCCCCAACCGTCCTCCCGTCTGACAGTTGTCAGTCTGTTCTCTATATCTAGGAGTTTGTTTCTCTTTTGTTTGTTAATTCTGTCCATTAGATCCACATAGGTGTGAAACCATATGGTATTTGTCTCTCTCTGGCTGGCTTATTCCACTTAACGCAATGCTCTCCAGGTCCATCCAAGCTGTGACAGAGGGTAAGATTTCCTTTTTCCTTATGGCCGAGTAGTATTCCTTTGTGCAAGTGTCCCACAGCTTTTTTATCCACTCGTGTATCGATGAACACTTGGGTGCTTCCAAATCTTGGCTGCTGTAAATAATGCTACAGTGAACACAGAGGTGCATATCTTCTTTTAAATTAGTGTTTCAGGTTTCTTTGGGTATATTACCAGAAGTGGAATCTCTGGGTGCTAAGACAGTTCTGGTTTTAATATTTTTGAGGTAACTCCAGACTGTTTTCCACAGTGACTGCACCAGTCTGCATTCTTACTAAGAGTGCACAGGGGTTCTCTCTTCTCCACATCCTCACCAACTCTAACTGTTTGCTGATTTATTGATGATAGACAGGCACCATCTTCAGTATGTTTTTAAAATTGATTTTAGAGGGAGAGGAAGGGAGAGAGAGAAACATCGATTGGATGCCTCCCATACCTTCCCTACCCAGCATTGAACCAGCAACCTGGGCATGTGCCCTCACTGGGGATAAAACCAGTGACCTTTCAGTGGGTAGGATGATGCTCAACCAAGTAGGCCACACCAGCCAGGGCAACAAGCACCCTCATTAAGGGCCAATGCACAAAATCTCATTTGCAACTACTCACCCTAGGCTCTGGTGGAGAAAATGAGGAGTGGGTAAAAGCTGAGTGAGGAGAATATGGGGTTTGTGGCTCTGGGGGAAGATCTGAAGGACATCCACCAGGACCTTTGTGCTGAGTTCTTCTCCCATGCAGCAGATGTCATCTTTCTCGGGTGGAGCACTCCCCTGCATGTGGCATCAGCCTGAGGGAAAGCAATAGTCTCGCCCTCTGGACTCCCTCTGGACTCTCTCTCACCCCACCCTGTGGAGCTTATGCCCAGCTGAAGAGTCAGCTGCCTTGGTCATGGTGCAGAGGTCTGGGCAGACTCAAGGGGAGTAGTGTGGCTTTAGGGTGGGTGGCCCTTCTCTCCATGATTTTGTGAACTTTTCTGGTGCTTCCCTTTCATGGGAGATCTACTAACCCCACCCTCCAGCAGCTCCACCTGCATGACAGCTAGTGGCTCCATCTTGCTGAGGTGGGAGCAAAATTTGGGACAGACTGAATTGTGTGACTCTCTGGTGGGGGCCACATCTCCCACCTCTCCCTCATGGAAGATCTACTGACCCCATCCTCCCTATTCCTGGCAGCCACACCCTGCTGAACTCTGTTTCCTCCAGACAGAATCTTGGACAAACTGACTTGTGTAGCTCAAGGACAGGGGTCATTCCTGGGGCATCTAACACAGGTCACCAAAGAGACTGCACCACTAGATCCCACAGGAAGCCTACTATATAAGGCCACTTAAAAAAGACTGAGTGGCATAGCAGATCTATGTAATACATAGAAACAAACACAAACGGGCAGCCAAAATGGGGAGACAATGAAATAAGCCCCAAATGAAAGAAAAGGAGACATCTCCAGAAAAGGAACTAAATGAAATGAAGGCAAACATTATATCAGTCATAGAGTTCAAAGTGATGGTTATAAGGATGCTCAACAGCATGAGAAAGGACACAGAAACCATAAAAAAGAACCCATCAGAAATGAAGAATACAAGATCTGAAATGAAGACTACACTGAAAGGAAGAAACAGGAGGCTTGATGAAGCAGAGGATCAAATCAGAGATGTGGAAAAAAAGTAGAAAATAAAGATCTATTCAGAGCAGAAAGAAGAAAAAGAGAATTTAAAAAATGAGGATACTTTAAGGGACCTTGGCACATCATGAAGAGTAAGAACATGAGCATCATAAGGGTACCAGACAGAGAAGGCTAGCAGTGGGTTGAGAACCTATTTGAAGAAATGATGACAGAGAAGTTCCCTAACCTGGGGAAGGAAAAAGACACCCAAGTCCATGAAGCACATAAAGTCCCAAAGAGGTGAACTCAAAGAGGCCCACACTGAGACACATCATAATTAAAATGGCAAAGGTTAAAGACAAAGAGAGAATCTTAAAAGCAACAAGAGAAGGACAGTTAATTACCTATAAGGGAGATCACATAAGACTGTCAGCTGATTTGTCATCAGAAACATTTCAGTTCAGAAGGGATTGGCATGAAATATTTCAAGTGATGAAAAGCAAGGACATACAGCAAAGATTACTCTATCTAACGAAGCTATCACTGAAAATTGAAGGAGAAATAAAGATCTTCCCAGAGAAGTAAAAGCTAAAGGAATTTGTTACCACCAAACCATTCTCACAAGAAATGTTAAAGGGCCTTCTTTAAGAAGAAGGAGAAGGAGAAGGGGCACGAAGAAGAGAAGGGGGAAAACAGGAAGTGAGAAACATGTTTAAACGAATAAAATGCAATAAATAATAAATACATACCTATCAGGAATCACTTTAAATGTGAATGGCTTAAATGCTCTAATCAAAAGACATAGGGTAACTGAATGGATCAGGAAACAACACCCATATATATGCTGTCTACAAGAGACCCACCTCAGAACGAAAGACGCCCACAGACCAGATGTCAAGGGATACAAGAAGATATTTTATGCAAATAGAAAGAACAAAATAGCTGGGATGGTAGTACTCATATCTGACAAAATCCACTTTAAAACAAAGGCTATAGGAAGAGAGAAAGAAGGACTCTACATAATCATAAAGGGAGCAGTGCAGCAAGAGGATATACCCTTGTAAACATTTATGCACCCCAACATAGGAGCACCCAGATATGTAAAACACATATTGATGGACAAAAAGGGAGAGATTGACCGAAATACAGTCACAGTAGGGAATTTTACACCCTATTGTCATCTATGGATAGATCTTTCAGACAGGAAATCAACAAGAAAATGACAGCCTTAAATGACACACTTGATCAGATGGATGTAATTGATATCTTCAGAGCATTTCACCCCAAAGGAGAAGAATATACATTCTTTTCAGGTGCACATAGGATAGACCACATGTTAGGACACAAAACAAGTCTCAATAAATTTAAGAAGATTGAACTCATATCAGGCATCTTCTCTGACCATAATGATACAAACCTAGAAATCAGTCACAAAAAGAAAATTGAAAAACAAACAAAGATATGGAGGCTGAAGGACATGTTACTATACAACGACATGCCACTTAACAATGAGATCAAGAAAGAAATAAAAAAGACATTGAAACAAATCAGAATGGGAACACAACCAACCGAAATGCCCAGGTATTGAATAAGTGTGTTGAAAGAATGGATGCAGCAGTTTCGAGAAGGGATGAAGGACGCAAAACAGACATACATTGGGTAGCAGGTTAGAGCTTTTGAAAGGTTCTAGAGAACAATCACGAACCAGGCCCCTAAAAACTTACTGATCACTCGGGTCACTTAAAGAAATGTTCAAAACTGAAGTACCAGAGAGAATAGAGACAGACTCATAAATAGAGAGCAGGCCCACAGCTGGGGTGGGGGCGGGGGGAGGAGGGGTTGAGCAAAATAGAAAGGAAAAGGAGGGAGCTCATGGCCATGGACAGCAGTGTGCTGATTGCAGGGGTGGGGGCTGGGTGGAGGTGGAACAGGGCAGAGGGGATAAAAGGCGATGGGATAAAAACTTTCAGAGCTTTGTACAATTTAGAGTCCCAGTAAGAGTTACACATCTAGACTTCTGTCACTCGTGTGTGGATGGCCCCCTTTGGAAGCCTTATCATCCGAGAATTCAAAACCTGATTAGCCTGGGAAGAACACTTGTGGCTCTGGGACTTTACAACATTTCTTTGTCTAAGGAAGGGAGTAAAATGAGGGAACTCTTAGTGCTGGCCAGGCCGGCTTTGCCACCTTAGCTCTGTTTTGGGTCTTCAGAGGGACTTTCAGAGGTCCAGGAACACTCAGGCGGCCTTCACAATAAACCAAACCGAGAAAAAGAAAAAGGGTAGAAAGAAAAGAAAATTCAGAAATACGGTTACACCATTGGTAGTATATATATTTTAGAATTTTAAGAGTTTATTTGAGCTAAACTGGGAACATTTGCTAGGGAGCAAGATCTCAAATCCTCCTCTGTGGTGTATTTGATTTGATTTTAAATTATTGTTGACACTATTGCAGATGTCCCTCATCCACTGCCCCTTGATATATTTTATTTTTTCTTTTTAATATGTTTTTATTGATTTTTAGAGAGAGGGGAATGGAGTCAGGGAAGAGGGGGAGAGAGAGAGACAGAGACAGAGAGAGAGAGAGAGACAGAGGTACCCTGACTGGGAGCAAATCTGAAACTGTGCCCCAACCAGGAATTGAACTGCCAACCTTTTGGTGCATGGGACGCCAGCCTACCAACTGAGCCACACCAGCCAGGCCCTTGGTATAATCTAAATGTCAATATCTAAGAAGTAAACAATTCAACCCACACATGCAACCCGTACACATTTGGTTTACTGTAATTACACTATTTCCAAGGCGATGAAGGAAGCTATCAGAGGAGTTGTTAAAAGTGTTGGGCCATAGTTCATTACAGATATGGCCCGGTAGTGAGATAACAGGTATCGACTTAAGTTGGACAGTGATATCATCTTTGTGCCAACCTGCCAACACTTCTCTCTAACGATAGGTATAATCTGCGGGCACTGAAGCCCTTGCTGACAGTGAGGTCTCAGGCCAGCGGCCCTACTGTTGTTGCTCTTCCTAGGCCCTGGGCATGTAGGTTGTACTCAGCTTATAGAAGCACCACTTCCTGAATGTTTAATGTCAGTTCCTAACTGTGGTCAAGTGAGTGGATCAGCCCAAGAGCCTGGGCTGAACTGGCACACTTACCTCACGCAGGGTTTTGAAATTTGTTTAATGGGTTCATTGCTCTTGGAGAAAGAGAACCAGTTTGGTCTTTTGTTTCCAAGGAACAATAATAATAATAATCAAAAGGCGGCCTATAGAAGAAGGACAGGTAAATGTTGATGGAGTCAATAGGCCTTGGGTAGGGGCCTGTGGAGGACATGGAAAGACAAGTAGGAGGAAAAAATGAGTTGTTTTGAATATGTCTTTTTAAATATGTCTTTATTGATTTCAGAGAGGAAGGGACATGGAGAGAGAGAGAAAAAAACATCAATTGATGAGAGTTATTGATCGGATGCCTCCTGCACGGCCCCTACTGGGGACATGGCCCGCAACATGGGCATGTGCCCTGACCAGGAACCGAACCATGACCTCCTGGTTCATAGATTGAAGCTCAACCACAGAGCCATGCTGGCCAAGCAGTACATGCATCTTTAGGGAAGTGACTGATGAGGGCTCTTTCCATAAGAATGGAGCCCTCAGCATCTCAAGAGGGCTTTGGACACTAACGAAAGCCTTCTGAGAGGAGCATGCTGCTCCCAGTTTGATCCAACACTGAACTATGTTTCTGCTCATGCAGCCATAACCTGTGATTTGATAGTACGTTGGGAGTTTCCAGATTGGGCTGGATAGCCATTAACTTTGTTCCCATAATTGACTAATAGAGATTGCCCACTTTCCTGAAATGTTATTTGTAGATATCAGAGGAGGCTTTCATTTTTCCATTCTCCAGGAATGGAAGTGGGGAGAGAGAGAAAAAAAATAACTGATAGAGGAGGGAAGGGGAGCAAGAAAGGAGAGTAAGCTGAAATCTTGGCAGTTGGCAGTTGGAACCAGTTGGCAGTTGGTAGCAGTGAGGCTTGAGTTGGGGTGGATGGCGCCTCAAGACTGGGGACTTGGGTGCGAGACATAGAAATAGAAAACAGACATCAGGGAGGGGATGGGGGAGCAACCAGTTGGCCTAAAATTTGGGGAAGAGATGTCAACTGAATGATCCTGGGGTAAAGGGCTCATGGATCAGCCTGAGGCTTGTTTAAAATGACCTTTCATTTAGTTTATCAGATGGGTCATTAGGATGGCCAAGTGGGAAGGCAAGGGTACCAAGAAGGCTTCGGATTTGAGGCCAGGGCCCCTGATAGTCCTCCTTTGTTTCTTACTCCAACCCTTTAAGATGTCCTGATAAATGAGTTTATATCTATTAATAAGAGGTTTGCAAACATTTTGATACATCTAGTCTAGGCTTTACACAGGAGCCAAGGACCTTTGTTAAAATATCAAGTTCAGTGGTTCTCCATGATTGTCTTGCTCCTCCAGGCTATGATGTGAAGTCCTTTCCAAGGCCTGCAGGGTACTTGGGGACCCCTCTTCTGACCTCATCTCCTGCCATTCTGCCCTCACACACACTTCCAAGCATCAATTGGTCTGTGTTTCCAGAATAAAACTCCGACTCTTTACACCAGAATGTACTTTGGGGTCAGGCAGACCAAGGTTTGAGTCCCAGGTTAAAGTACTTTCCCAATTTGTGGCCTCAGACCATGGGACTCTCTAAGCCTTTTTTTTTTTTTATCTGCTGGACTCACTGGAGGTGGGAGTGTTTCACACATACAGTGTCTGGCACATTGGAGAAACTTACTGTTGAAAGACAGAAAATATATTAAAGATCCACATTAAAAAAAAAAAAAATCCTGATAGAAAGTCCTTATCCCACGTTATCTGGAATCATATCCTGGCTCCACCCATGAACAATCATGTGACCCTCAGAAGCTTTACTTTACTTCTGTGTCTCAATTTCTTCTGCAAAGTCTGTAAAATGAGGATTGTTTTGGATGGTTAAATAGATATCTCACTTGAAAGAAGATTGGGAGCACAGTAGGTGTTTGCCAAATGTTACCATCATTATCATCGTCTTCATCAAATCAGGATAGTGGTTCCCCACTCTGAGTTTCTCAATCTGGAGTGAGAAAATCGTGCTTTAAGCTTTATTATTGGCAAAGAAAGAAAAACTGGAAACTCTCTTTGTGGTAGGGAGAAACAGAAATGAGAAATGCAAATCGGTGAATTCCTGCATGTCTGAACTGGGAGGGATGAGTTTGGTTCCTATTCTACCCCTGAGTAAGTGGAGGGGTAAGGTATCTTTGAGCCTCATTTACAGTCTGTTTATCAAGAGTAGGCCCGGGGCTCCAGGGGTTGCTACGGTCAAGATGCAGGTGAAAACTAATAGTTTGTGGAAGGTAAAGAGGAGGAGCATTTACTTAGGAAAGTGGTCAACAGGGTGTAAATAAGTTTGGTGAGAAACACATCAAAGTACTCAGTTGTCAGACCCAAAGAAACTGAGTTGCTAATGACAGCGGCTTGCTTGCATTAGCAAATGCCTTCTGTACTTCGCACACAACCTGAGAGTTCCAGGCAGCCTGTAATCATGTAGGGTTGGGGAACCTTTTATCTGCCAAGGGCCATTTGGATATTTATAACATTATTCTCCCGCCATACAAAATCATCAACTTAAAAATTAGCTATTAAAAATGTTCCTAGATTTATTGAATTTCAAGTTCCACCTGCGGTTGACGTGGCAGGGCCAGATCAAATTATTTCTCAAGCAGCATACAGCCAGTGGGCTAGACATTCCCCACCCCAGTAATGAATGGAAACCTGAGTCTGTGGCACATCTACTGATGCAGTGAAGAAGAACAGAAGTCTGGACTTTGGGAGGTGGAGAGCAGGGGACAGGCAGTGTAAAACATGTTTTTTATTTTTCTTTAGAGTTTTTATTATTTCAGAGAGAGGAAGAGAGAGGGAGAGTGAGAGAGAAACATCAATGATGAGAGTCATTGATTGGCTGTCTCCTGCAGGCCCCTAGTAGGGATGAGTCTGCAATCCAGGCATGTGCCTTGATTGGGAACCCAACCTCCCTCTCCTGGGTCATAGGTCAATGCTCAACCACTGAGCCATGCCCACCAGCCAATCATATGCTTTTTCTGTGAGGCGGGCACATAGCGAGAATTCTGCGTGATTGGTCTCTGGTAGCCAGGTGACCACGGAATGTGTTCTGGTTGGCTGGTCCCAGCCAGGAGAATGCTCTTCAGTTGAGAACTGGCTGCGAAGGAGGAGGAGCTTTGGTTGTGTTCTCTTCTGGAAGTGGTTGTAGTTCTCAGTGTTAGTCTGTTCCCTACCCCTTTTGAATTAGTTTGGTTGGTCGCCATCCTCACATACTAGTCAACTAAAAGGAGGCAGTAGCAGCAAAGCAGAGGGTGTGTGGCAGGGGCCCTGAGCCCTTGTCGGGCCCTGTGCCTGGCAGCCAGGCCATCAGAAAGCTAGTTTGTGCCTGCTTGAAGGGTGCCAGGTGTGTCATTGTTTTGGAGGAGAGACTGCTGAAGGCAGGGAAGGTGGGTGACAAGTAAAGGTGGTGACAGAATTGAGGAGTGAAGGTACACAATGGGCAACGAGCTTAGCTGCTGCTTGAAGCCCAATGCCAGCCTGAAGCTGGGCCGAAGCTCAGGGCCAGTAGAACCAGACTACGAGTCTGAAGTTTATAAGGTGGCAGCTGGAAACATGGTGGCTGTAGCAGCATCGCCCACATCCATGAAGGCCAAGTTGGATGTTGGAGGCAGTGAGCAACAACACCGACAGCAGTTCACTGACCTGCTGATGCTCCAAGGTAAGGAGGTGGTGGGCGGTGTCTGTTCTCAGGTGTACCTGTGGATTTTGTTGTCCCCTGGGTCCCTTGGGAGGGATCTATGGCCTGAGGCTCCTTTTTGCCTGACGCTGACTTTTTCAGGGCTGGCCGCCAGGGACCAAGGCTGGCTAGGCCTGGCACCCCACTCCTTATTCCGTCCCTCTCGAGTCTAGTCAGTTTCTTTCTGTACTGCCTGAATGCTCAGGTCTTTCCCTTATTTTCATTTTTCATCCCTGCCCGGGTCACTCCAGTCCTCAGCCATTCCTGTTTATAGCCCTAGTTAGCTTTTCGTGAGATTTTATGAATAGTTTTAGGTATGTTTTCTTCCTTTCTCAATGAAAACTTGAATACCTCACCATTGGAGTATCCATTTTATGTATCCACTCTTAACTTTCCAGATGGTCCCTAAGTGAAGGAACCAGATAAAAGCTTGGTGGTACCCTTGCCCCCACCTGTTAAGGTAGTTGATACTCTGGACAGTTCAGGAGCAAACAACTTTGAATTTGTACTTTAAATTCAAGGTAGACACTGACACAGGGGTCTATATGGTGTTAAGTGAGCTGTTTTCAGTTTTATGGATGGAGCTGCCTCAACCTTTCCAACTACAATTTGAACACAGAAGGAAAGAATATTGTGTAAAATAAAACATAAAATAAGTGAACAATGTGAAATGTCACCCTTAGCACTGTAGATCGTAATTTTTATTTATTCATTTGTTTGTTTTTTTTACCCAAAGGAGAACCCATGGAGTTCGATTACTTGAAAATTTCTACTTTTCCACTTTTAGTCTTTAGTGACTTAAGAGATTTTGTTTTTACATTGCCTCTTCTAAAGAGAGGTGGTGTGGTTCATAAGATTGCTTGTTGTTCAACCTTTGCAAAAAAGAAAGAAACAAATTTAGACTTTGATTTGTAATTTAAAATTTTTGGCGTTAAGATGTCAGATCCTGCCCAAGAATGTATGTCTCCATGGTTACCTCTGACCATCCCCCCACCGCTGCTTTCCAATAGAATCCTGTTAGACTGTTGAGGTGAAAGTTTTAAAGACCAAATGGGTGGTGTTGGGGTGGGGGGCACAGAGAAGATGGAGGAGACAAGGAAAAGAGAGGAAATGGTTGATTTAAAATAATTCTGGGTAACAATGTGGCTCATGAACACTATTCTTTGAAGTGGAAACCATTCTCTCATAAAGTTGTGAAAATATATTTGTCCATTTGTTTCATTTAAATGCCAGATTCACTCTGGCCCCTGTGGCCCAGTTGGTTGAGCTTCATCCCATGCACTCAGAGGTTGCTGATTCAATTCCTGGTCAGGACACATGCCTGGGTTTCAGACTCCATTTCCAGTAGGGGGTGTGCAGGAGGCAGCTGATCCCTAGTTCTCTCTAAAAACTCAATAAAAAAATCTTTGAAAACAATAAATGCCATATTATTTCATTAGTTCATAGATGAAATGTCTTAAAGCTCTTATTCTACTTAAAATTTAGTTAAGCTCTTAATTTTATTAAGATTTGTAGTAATGAAGCCTATGGATTGACCCAGATGGTTCATGGGACTTTGTAACTGGGAAATCCGATTTTTTATAACAGTTAAATATTGTGAAAAAGTGATGTGAATTCATTAACTGTAGCTTTAAACAGAAAGGGAATAAAAATTTGGAAAAACATGTGCCCTGCATGGTGCTGTATGGTAAACCTTAACATAGATGGGAAATGTTAGGAGATAATAGTGCCAGAGACCAGTATAGGACCTTTATGAAATTCTTTTAAAATTTACAACTCCCTTTGATGGATATAGCATGTGGCCCCTTTAACTACAAGTGAGGCCCGTGTTAACTGTCCCTATATTGCTGCTGAAGAGGCCGGGCTGAGAAATGTGAATCACGGTGGAGCACAGCTATGGAGTAGGAGGGGCTGACTTGCAGGTGACACACACGCCAGATGCAGTTGCCGTGGTGCTTACAGAACTTTAGAACACAGCTCATATTGTAGAATCTCCCCATAAAGCGGGTGTGTCTTAACCTGCTCCAGTTTTGATTATTTCCATCCAAAATGACTGTGCAGGACTCAGAAGCAACACATACCTCTCAGCCCTATGTTTATAAGCTCATTGGAGTGAATAAGAATAAAAGTAGAAGTCAGGAAATATTGTGAATTTACTAGCTAAACAAATTGCTAGATTTTAATGAGTTGCTCTGATGATTTTCCTTTAAAGCCAAGAATGCCCTGGACAGAGGAGCTTCAGGAGACCCGGGCCTGGCAGCAGGTGAGGCAAGTGGAGTCAGCCCAGGGCTGTGATAAATAGTGTGCGGTCAGAACAGTTAACAAACAGGCTTTACGAGAACAGAATTCACCTTCTTATGTTGAACATGATAGTTACACTTCCATTTCAATTTGTTTTGAATATTTAGGAGATATTTGATAAAGTAATACAAGAAGCCTCGATTTCAGCATTTGCCTATGAAGTTCCCATAGAAACAAGGTCACAACACTAAAATATCAAGTACAAGCCCATTGAAAGTTTGCTTTGAATGTCTTTATTTCAGACAATTTTATATCAGTTTGTCTGGAGACTGAGAAATACCTACTTAGATGTAAAACATTTCTGATTTTCTACAATAGGGCACTGAATTATTTGGTCACACAAAATCATATGAGTGTTGCTGTGTCTTGTTCCAGCGTGATTTCTTTAGGCATTTCAAAGAAGCTATTCGTAATAACCTAGTACAGATTTCAGATCAAGTTAAAGGAATGCTTCCACTCCCTTGTCTTTATCTATCTCTATATCTAATATAACTGGTGTAGTATCAGTAGCTCAATAAAGACGCTAAAGTCCTGTTACCCGATTTTATTACTGCTCATCAACTTTTCCCACAGCCTTTTATGTTAGGACCCTATGAACTTTCCTAATTTGCTGGCTCTAGATGTTCTCTCAAGTGCCCGGTTTTTCCCCTTCCCCTGAGGAGTGAGTAGGGAGGAACTGGCAGTATTATGTAGAAAAACCTCAGAGCAACAGATCTTTTCTCTTTCCAGCAGCTATTTTAAACACTCCTTTTTGGTAATAACATTAATAATGATTTGATGGGAAAAATTTAGAAAATATTGAAAAGTCATTCACTTAGGCTCAGTATATCCAACACTTTAAGTAATATTTGGATGTTGATCCTTTGTGAATCTTGTGTATACATATCAACAAAATCTTATGTTTATTTTACACTGTCTATGTGCTGCTTTGTAAAGTTTTGTTCAAAAGAGAAGCAAAGGCCTAATCTCCCGGGGCTGGGCCTGCCCACTGGAGGGCGCTCGGGGTGTGTTTCCAGCAGTGCAGGCGGCTCTCCCGTGGGACTGACAGCTGTTCAGTGACGGGGCAAGTGGCGCAGCGCCATCAGCACCACCCTTCATGGTTGGCCCTCTTTAAGGAGAAACCCTTCCTGTCCCCTTGAATGCTCTATTCTAAGGACACAGATAAAATGGAGGCATTGGACTTTTCTGGTATACTCTCCTATAACCTAATTAGGATGTCATTTTGTAGTTAAAATATTTTAACATGAAATTTTCTTATCTCAAATTAAAGTTACCATTATTTTTTTATGGGACATTACAACTCCCCTTTTAAACTTTTGTGGATCTCGTGTCTTTAATTTGGAATGACTACTCTTAAGATTTGCAAGTAATGCTGATCTTACATGAGAAATCAAAATATAGCTTTAGAGGAAATCTTAGAAGACATAGGGAAATTGAGAGAAACTTAACTGGTTCTGGTTCCGGAAACAGACGTTCATTGGGCATCATTCCAGGTGCAGAAAAACTAGGGATGCGCAGGACAAAACTCTCCCTTCACCCTGGCTGGTGTGGCTCCGTGGTTCGTGCGCCGGTTGGTGCTCTGAAGGTTCCAGAGTTATTTTTCCCAGTCAAGGGCACCTACCTGGGTTGTGGGTTTGATTCCCACCCCAGTCTGGGTATGTGGGTGAAGCAACCATTCAATGTGTCTCTCTCACATGGATGTTTCTCTTCCCCCCTCTCTCTCTGCCCCTTTTCCCCCTCCTTTCAGTCTCTCAAAAACTCCATAGAAAAAATATCCTTGGGTTAGGATTAACAAAACAACACAATACAATACAACCCCCCAAATCCCCCTTCCCTCAGGCCCTTTCATTCTAGAGGAGCTGGGGGCAGAGAGCACAGGAGCACTCAGGAAAGGCAGGGTGGCTGCAGACAGCCGCTGTCCTGCAGCGACACTGAGCAGTCCCGGACACGAGAGGGAGCCAGGGGAGAGGGTGGGGGGACAGGTTCCCTGCAGAGCATCTCAGGGGGAGAACACTGAGCACAGGAAAGAGCAGAGAGGCCCAGGGGTGGCTGCTGCACAGCGAAAGGGACGCCTGCAGGAATGTGCTGGGTGAAGACCGCATGTGCCTCCTGGGCCTCGACAGAAACATGGATTTTAGCCGAGTTGTAATGGGAATCCATTGGAGGATTATTTGCAAGGACATGAGGTGAATTAGGTGAATTAGACAGAGAAAGAGAAAGGGAGTGGGAGGGAAACAGAGAAGCAACTGAGTGACAGTGTGAGGATAGGGTGGCAGCGGGGACACCAGTTAGTGGCTGGTGCAGTAGCTCAGGGGAGAGCCAGCAGGGGCTTGGACAAAACAATCAATAAGGGCCTAAACTAGGCTGACTTAAAGAAACTAAATTAATCTGAAGCTACTGACAAAGATATGAACACACAAGTCACTAAAGGAATTGCAAATTACCTTTAAGCACATCTACACATATAAGAGAAATGGAAATATAAATACACTGTATTTTTTCAGCTATTGGCAGAAGATCCATAAACTTCACACTTAATTTTTCGGTGAGGTTGAGAATAAACCGCTATCTTTATGTATTGCTGGAAAGGAAAAACTGTTTGACCCCATGAAGGGACCGCTGACAGAACCTCACCTCAATGCAGATGCATTGATAAAGCGATCCTACTTTTAGGATTTTATCCCAAAGACGTGGTCCATACAGATAAAACCAGGAATTCACAAAGTGTCTTTTGCATTATTTTCAAAAGGATAATAATGGAAATAACTCATGTCCAGTGAATGACTGGTAAAATAAACTGTTCCACCCACACAGTATAAAACCGTGGAGCTATCAAATCATTATGGTAAGTCTTTACGACTATGTGCTGATCTCCAGGTTACGTTACATAAACAAAAAAGAGAGAGAGGCGGTGCAGTAATGTGCTTGACACTGGCAGGCAGTACATATTTCTTTATTTAAAAAAACACCCAACCCACTGGGAGTACTTCTTGCTAACCGTGTAACTATCATTTCCTTCCCTTTAGTGGGTAGCCAAAACATATTTAATTAAGATGCCACTGAGAAATTTATAATGAGTGCACAACTCAGACACTTTCCAGTAAAATATTGAATGTTCACATTGTGCTTTGAGTCAATTTGGAAAAGCTTTGTTTTGCCACTTTTGTGCTTTAGATACAGTACATGGATTGCGCTTGCATTTTATCTGATCTTCACAAATGTTTTGAGTTAGGTGGTATAGAAACTATATCTGTTTTACATGTGAGAAGACGGGTTCTGAGCAATATGAAATGAGTTGTCTGAGACTTGAAAAACGAAACCCGATAGAGCAGAAATGTAAACTCCCGATACATGACACATAGGAAAAGAATTTATAGAATGACCCATCATGTGATCAGCTTTCAAGATACTAAATTTTTTTCACTCCCATATTTTTAATGTATTAAAATAATGAAACTGAGGGTTAAAATGGCAACACTGCACAACGTAAAATAAAATGGAAGTTGCAACTCAGAAATGTTCTTAAAAGTCCAAGGCACTGAGCAAAATCCTCTTAAGAAATACATCAAGAAAGGTGTGCTTTACTCTGTGAAATGTCACATCTGAGCCCCAGTGAGGACAGCATGGATTGAGGAGTTAAAAATAGGCAAGACTGAGAACCAAGTTAGAGGCAGCTGGAGAAGCGGTTGGGAAGCCAGAGTTGGGATGGTCAGAGGCCGGGAGGGCAGCATGGAAGCCGGAGCGGCAGCAGCCTGGGGGCTGGGGGAGGGAGCTGTGTCCCTCCGCTGAGGCAGAGGCCAGCTCAGGGCCATCAGGGAGGAATTATCTGACTGGGGAGGAAAGTGTGGCCCGGGAATGGAACCTCGATCTCCTGGGTCCCAGGTCGATGGTCAGTGGCTGAGCCATGCTCAGCTGGGCCACGTTCCCTTTTAAAAGTAGAAGCATTACTGCGTGGTGTGGAATCTAGCGCCTGAGCCATTCATGTAGGAGGACCTTGCTCCACATTCTTACCTGCTGGGCGAAGTGGTTTGACATGTACATTACTGAGGAGTGTCACAGGGTTATTTTTTTAAATGACAGCTTCATTCCATATGGTGCACACTGTTGTATGAAAATATAAGGGCCTGGTTTGTATTCCTGCCTAAGTAGAAGATTATCCCAGCTTGGTGTAGGCTGGGCTGCAGGCAGACCACCCTCTACATTCGTGTAGCAAAAGTTTTTTACAAATAGCCTGTGATTAGTTCCAGAAATAAGTCTATTTGAGTCCTAAAATTAATCAGGTGGCATGGAAGGAAGAAGTGACACCTCAGCTTTGGAAATACAGGGCAAGAGTTAAAAACCACTCTTCACAAGAATTAAAAATCACTCTCCTGGAGGCGTTCTGTGGGTTAGAACAGGAAGGTTCCATGCTAACATTTAAATTTGCCCCCTGGAATAGCCCCACAATGAACCACAGCGCACCAAATAAGCTCGTTTGTTGAATAGAGTTAGAATTAGCCTAAATTGACGATTTTCAACTGGTGAGCTGTGAGAACTTTTAAAACATGCCATACCTGACTATTTAGATGGGGCGCTGACCTCTTTTCCCTTACGTTGCCAAATTAAAAACATGACAACAGCCAAGAGGTAGAGAGAGAGAGGGGAGACAGTGAAGGGAAAGTCCCCCATGCCCCTGTCCCTGCAGTCATGGGGCTGTGTGCCCCCGATGCCCGGCCCATGTTACAGGAGGAGCGTGGGAAACAGTCCAGCCCAGACCCTCTTTGGAGATTTTACTCTTCTCCTGGCCTTTGTGAGAGCAGGATGACTTGTGTGCTGCAGGAGTGTTCAGTGAGGCGAGCACACTCATTTCAAATTCAAGTTTAGAGGTTACTTATCAATGGAGTAGAAACCCATTTATTTGTTTATCAAGGTACTTTAATTGATTACCAATAAGTGGCTTGCGATGTAGCCATGGATGCTGATCCATCTAGGGATCAGTGCCTGGCCTGAAACTGGTTTTTAGAGCTGCCAACTGTGAGGTCCTGGTGACTCAAGTGAGGTGGGTATAAATCAATGTAGGATTAGAAACAAATACTGGCTGGAGACCCAGATGTGCCACAGGTAAAGTTGTCTATTAGGTAAGTTCCTCGCCTGCTCCGATGTGCTTTGCTGTTTTCTTCTGTACTTGGATGTTCTTTCATTTGCGTCTAACAGGGAATATCTGTTTGCTCAGAAAGTAAAGCTAAGTTTTTAGATTTTACTTTATGGGACTCATCTTTCCAGGTAATTTAAATGATAAATGTTGTCAGATATTATAAACAATGGAATAACATTTTGTATCATTTTGTATGTTAGTAATCAATCTGTCAGATAATCAGCAGCTTTTATTTTTCTGTGGCATTTGGATCAGAATTGATCAGTTAATTTTTTTCTCTTCTTAGGGCAAAAGCAGAGGAAGATCAATGATGTAATTCATGTAAGTGAACAGTTGAAAAGTTAAGAAATTAGTGGTTTGATTTAAACGTTGTCTGCCATGATTCGTAAAAAATAAAATGGGCTTCTTTTTGTTGATTTTCTAAATCTCTTCTGTTTCTCTAAAATTCAAACATACGTATTCAGGAATGCCTTTGGCTTAGTAATGCGCCCCCTCCCCCCTTTATTTTATAAAGGTTTTTGACATTTAGGTTAAATTTCTTTTTTAAAAAACAGTTTTTATTGATTTTGTGAGAGAGGAAGGGAGAAGGAGAGATAGAAACATAGAAACATTGATGAGAGAGAAACATCAACATCAACACCGATTGGCTGCCCCCCACACACACCCTGCTGGGGGTCAAGCCCACAGCCTTGGCACTTGCCCTGACTGGAATCGAACTGCTGGCCGCCTGCTGCCCGGGTCGATGCTCAGCTACTGAGCCACTCCAGCCAGCCTGGCCTAAATATCAATGACATGGTTGTGATATAAAGATCTGCCTTAAGGTGTTTTGCCTTAATTTTTTAATCTTATTTTTTAACAAAAGTAACAAAAGTATACTAGCTCACTTAATGCTTAGCACGGCCTACTGATTTCCTGTCCTAGCTGGTGCAAGCTTAGCTTTCTCACTCCACTGTGCCCTTATTTCCCTCCTCTGTTCCCTCCCATGTATCACAATTTTATTGAATCACAATCAATGTTACATTATTATGGCTGTGCAAATGTTTTCCCCTGCTGAGCCATGTAGTTCTGTGGCTGTGCCTCTTCCTTGTATAACCTTTATTGTCTTTCTCAAATTTTACTGACATCTAACACTCCCCACTTAGCCAGAAACTTTCAGTCCCCCTCTTTCTAGCCAACATGATGTCACATAACCAGATGCAGTAAGTAGACTGGTCTTCCTGGTGGCAGAAACAAACTTTTGTACTTAACACTCTAATAATCAGGTACAAAAAGATGACTATTAGACAGAAACACTCCATTTATGCTACACTAATTTAATATTTAGGAATTGCTCATTTGTCTGTGTGTGTGGAATTAATTTCATGACTATTCCCTTGATTGTTTGGAACAGCTGTTTTCTCTCGAATTATTGACATTTTTCACATGCCTATTGAAAACATTTTCCATCTATGAAACACTGTTTTTCCCGGCCTGGCTTGGCTCAGGGGTTGAGCATCTACCTAGGATCCAGGAGATCGAGGTTGGATTCCTGGTTAGAGCACATGCCCGGCTGTGGGCTCGATCCCCAGTTGGGGGCGTGCAGGAGGCAGCCGATCAATAACTCTCATCATTGATGTTTTTCTATATCTCTCTCTCCCTCTCCCTTCCTCTCTTTGAAATCAATAAAGACATATTTAGGAAAGAAAAGAAAAGAAAGAAACACATCTGTTTCATATTTTTCTTGGAAACAGCCTTCCCGGCCTTTTGTTATCCGACCCCAGCATGACTGGTTTCCCCTAGGCCTGCTCTGGGCCGTTTCCCTGGCTTATCTCTTGGAGTCACCTGGGATCTCGCAGAACTGCTCTTCTGGGGTGAATCTCCTCTCTACTCTAGTCCATGTTGCCCTCGGTCCCGTTATACTCCGTTGTTTTCCTGGAGCACATTTTCCTGGGAAATGGTACATAGGCAGGCATTTCTAGAGATGCCGCCTCACTGAAATGCCTCCTATTTGATAGGATATAGAATTCTCGGTTGAAACTGACTTTGGGAGTTTTCAGACGTTTCTACTGTTTGCTCATTTAGCGTTGCTCTTAAGTCTGTTGTCATCTTCTGGTGCCTTGTACAGGACCCATTTTAGCCATTTTCACCCCAGACCTTTCGTCTCTTAGGACCTCAGAAGCTTTTGGTACTTTCCCTATCTCTGGGATTCTGAAATTTTATGATATAGTTTGTCATGTAGCTTTTTATTTTATTATGATCATTAAGTCTGCAGATCTTCTCTCCTCTCCGGGAATTGTTTTTGTTTCTTTGTTACTTTTTCCACTTACGCTTTTGTCTAGTGACTCCTCTTACTCAGAAGTTGGAGCTCTTAGGCCAGTGTTCCTGTGTGGATGCCTAAGTCTTTCCCCTCCTGTTTTTTATTTTGTCTGTTTCTACTTCCTGGAGATTTTCTATTTTATGCTCCAGCCCTTCCATTGAATTCTTTGTTTGGTCTGTGTTGTTTTTAATTGAGAGAGTTCTTTGATATCCTGTCATTCTTCTTTTAATGGCATTTGGTTCTTTCACTTTTGGCCTTTCTAAAGCTGAGTAAGGATTCTATTGGTTTTAGGTTTTTATGTGCTTCTGAGTTTTCTCTCTCCCATTCATTGTATTCTTCCTGTTTTGATCTGTCTTACTAGCTGGCTCTCCTTAGATGTGTAGTGGCCCCTGCTTGTCCCTGGGGTCTAATTGGAAGCACCAGGAGTGGGCAGGACTTGTGTTAAGTGACAGGCGTCACTGCAAGGATCTGGGGGCGAAGCCTCTGAATTCTGAAGCTGCCTTGAGTGCTCTCAGGAACACCAGCTCTCAAATTCCTGCCCCAGCCACTATTTGCAGGCACCAAGGTTGTGTTTCCTGAGTTCTGCCACAGCAGTTACCACTGCTCTGTCTGGTTTTCAGCTTTGAAACTTTAAAAGTCATCTGATGCATATACTATATTATGAAAAACCTTTTTTATGTCTCTAAACTTTTTTATTTTATTCCTCACTTTAGGATTTTTCCCCCAATGCATTTCAGAGACAATGAAAGGGAGAGAGAAGAGAGACAAACATTGATGTGAGAGAGACACATGGATCGGTTGCCTCCTGCACATGCCCCGACCCTGACAGGGGCTGGGGTGGAGCCTGCAACCCAGGTCCACAGCCTTGACAGGAATCAAACCTGGGAGCCTTCAGCCTGGGGGTTGACACCCTATCCACTGTGCTAAACTGGCCTGGGCTATGTCTTTAATTTTCATGAGATATTTCTAAAAGGAAGAGGAGAAGGAATGGATTTGTGGCCTCCATGTTTAACACACACTTAGAAACTATATCTGAAGTGTAAATCAAAGTTGAAAGGTTTAATTCCACATAAGTCATAATATTAATTCAGAGAATATTTTTGGTTATACCTGTCACTAGCGTACTACACTTTTTTACTAAAGCCTTGATTAAGAATTCTCTTAAAACCACACACCCTGCCATTGTGTCCCTTTAATGTGCAACAGAGATGGAGCAGTTTTCATTAATGCACAAAGGGTCAGATAATTTTTGGTTAAGTAAGTTATTAATTCTTACTATGCCAAACTTGTCTTGTGAAAAATAGAGACAAAAAAGTAAACTTCAGCTTTATTTCTTATTGGGTTAAGATGAGGCAGTGGGCACAGTGGGTGGGGTAGTTTCCTTTACCTCTGATTGTACAGCTTGTGATGTGACCTGTTAGGCTACTAGTATGATTGTTTTTCTAGCCTTTGCCAAAGAACCTTAAGTCTACTAAGCAATCCCTTGTTTTTCTTGTGCAGATTGAGAGCAGAGAAAACACCAAGCATGGCCTGGAAACATCAGGGAGCACCGTATCCTGCAAGTTCGCAGACAGCTGGCCATGCTTGGATGAGCTCTACATCAGGTCCTTTTTTGAGAACTTGAAGAAGCCAAGGGAACTGCGATCTGTGTTCCCCTGCAGCTCGCTCACCCCACGGGGGCATTATGGCGGTAACAAGGAGGTGCAGCTGACACCCGACTCCTGGTTGCTGCCCCAGCCCTCCCAGAGCAGCCCTGGCGAGGTCAGCATCAACGGGTGGCCCCTGGAGCCTCCAAAGACCCCCAAGTCACCGAGCCCAAGCTCTTTTCCACCTGCAGCTCCTTTCCAGTCTCGGGCTCCTCTCTGCTCCTGGGAGGAGCTCAGTGAGAGTCGCGAGACCACGAGGAAGCTGCTGCCTGCGTACACACCTGAGCAGGAGCCTTGGGAGGAAGAGCTGGAGCTGAGCAGGAGCGCAGTTGTGTTGCGAGGAGCCCTGCGGATTCTGGAGGCCACTGGCCCTCACCGCACAGGTGCCCACACCTGGGCCACAGGCAGGCTGAGCCCCGGGGGAGAACCCGCTGCTCAAGTTTCTCCTCCAGAAGCTGAACACGGTGCTCAGCCTGCGGCGGAAGAGAGGAGTGTTGATAATATTTTGTCCGAGTTGAGAGATAAGTTTAAAGAGTTAAGGAAGATCAGAGAGAATATGGAGAAACATCTGGAGAAAGGAGCGAGGGTCCTGAGAGATCTAGGGGAGCTGCTGGAAAGAGGCCCGAAGAGCCCGAGCCCCGCTTGGGACTAGAGCGATGACGAATGATCGCCGTCATTATTGAAGACCAGCTGTGAGAGCAAGCTGGTCCCCCGTGACCCCACCCGTGTGCCATGTGTCTGTAAACACCGCGTCTGGAATGCACACCCCAAGTGCTCTGACGGGCCTGATGCTGATGCTAGAACCTCCTTCCATGACCCTCCCTGGCCCGGGCTCAGGCTGCAGGGAAGCAGACGCAGAGGCGCCCGATTGGCTCCTGGCAGGGGCCGGGCTCTCCCAGCACTGCCGCCTCCACAGCACCCTAAACACACTCCCCCCTCCGGGGCCTCACTAATTTCACCTTATTTCCAGCTGCAAAGATACTCTGATGCCCTTTGAAGGCCTTTGGTTCCAGTGCAGTGCTCTGGGGGCCTGAGGGAGAGTCTGGGCCTCAGCCGGGAATCTGAGGACACCCCACCTCCACCCAGTCCAGCCACAGGCGCACCCTGTCGTCGGCTTCGTGTGAACACTGATGGTCAGAGTGTCCCCTGCACCCGGAGCGATCATGCAGACTCTCATATGTGGCTAGTTGGCCACGTCAGAAAGTGCACTGTCCTGTCTTACCCCAAAGACAAAGCTGCACTGGAACTTGCCAATAAAATGCACTGTCTCTTCCATGTCCCTGCCGCCGGTGAAGACAAATGGAGGCGATGCTGGGAGCTGGCGTGGATGGGTCGTTTGACTTTGTCAGGCCAACGGAAACCCTGAGCAATGCTCTGGACTTTAAAGGGCATCAAGGAGATGTTCCCTCTGCCCCATCTTTTGTGTGTTTGCGGGGACACTGATGGGGAAGAATGACAGCTCGATGAAAACGAGTTGATAGGAATAAGAGGAGGCCGACCTACCTGAATTAGTTTTAAAAACATACAACAAACCCGAGCATTTAAAACTGTTGGTATTCTGTGTTATGAAAAAGCGATATTACTTTCAGCTTCTTACAGGGACTGGGGTTAGATATTGGCTTCCTTTAAGGAAGAGAATTGTGATAACGTCATGTAGGCTATTTCAGTTTTGATCCTTGCTATAGTGTTGTGCTCTCTACAAATCAAGGGACACTTCAAAAATCAATGGATACTTCTAAGCTGGGCTAAAGATAGTTTATTTTCTAGAGGTTCTCAAAAAGTTATTGTCACCTCTCCAATACCGCTGCAGAGGAATGTGAATCTGTCTCTGTAGGAAGATTGCCCTTTCCGTTGTCATTAAGTTTAAATAATGTGTCAGACACTTGTTGAGCTCCAGGCATGTCCCAGATTGTGGCTGAGCAGCTGCAGGGAGGAGAGGAGGGAGTCCTGCCTTCCCTAGAGAAGCGCCCTGTTTATGGGGGAGGCCCCAGTAGCAACTGCTACCTTGTAGCAGGTGGGAACTGAGACCTGCGAGTGCACAGAAAGGGAGGAGCTTGGTATTGGGCCGCTGGCAAAGGTATCCTGCAGGTTTATTGGGGTGCGGGAGGGGCGGCTTGCCGGGACAAGAAGAAAGATGAGGGCGTTGTGGGCAGAGAGCAGCAGGAGTGAGGCGCGGTGGTGATGGGTGCCACATGGCTTAGAAAATAAAGTTAATATTTAGAAATGAATGGAAAGTATTCTCTGAGGTTCCCCCTTGAGTAATGTAATTCCAATCTCATTAAAGCATGAAGTGAGAGTTAACTGGTTAAAGTTGTTCTGTCTGTTTTTTGGATCTGAGAGAGTCTTTTCCACCACTCTTATTCAACAGATGACAATACTGAGGCCCAGAGAGACCGCAAGCCCCCAGCTTGTTCGCAAATGGGCAGCCTGTGCTCACACACACCTTTGCCACGAATACATTTGTTTTGTCACACTGTCTCAAATTTGACATATGTTTATTATTGGCTTTCATTTACTGCAATAAAATGCTCATCCTGCAATATTCTATAGGGCATTACATTTTATTGTAGTAAGTCAATAATAGGAATAGAAAAATCTTAGCTCCTTTTTATTGCTTAAGAAAATAAAACACTGAAATCTTTTTTTTTAAAAAATACATTTTCATTCATTTCAGGGAGAGGAAGGGGGACAGAGAGATAGGAGCAGCAATGATGAGAGTGTCATTGACCAGCTGCCTCCTGCATGCCCATCGCTGGGGATCGAGCTCACGACCCGGCCTGTGCCCTGACTAGGAATCGAAGCGTGATCTCCTGGATCCCATGTCGACGCTCAACCGCTGAGCTATGCTGGCCTGGCAAAACACTGAAGTGTTACATCAAACTTTTAACATTATTTTAAAGGTCCTTTATAATAGGTCTTTACAGGGTTTGATTATAGGTATTATATTAAGGACAGCATTGTAACCCATTCCTCAAATCTCATCACTACAAGTTGAAGTATCTAAGGAATTTATCATAGAGCTGCACATGACATTGCACTCAAGCAGCTCATGGATCATGAGAAAAATTATAATGCTTAAGTGATTGACATTTTAAGTAAGGAAAAAACACACTTTTATAGGAACTCACTGTGACATTTTCTTCTGTTTCTCCCACCCTTCCTGTAGCCCCCAGGAGCCTTACTATACAGTGTATCTCACACTCAATAATATTTCTAGATGACAGCACAGTCAACCAGCCTGATCTTAGAACCACAGCCCAATGGTGAGGACAGCTAGGCTGCCAAGGGTTGAGTGACAGAGCCCCTCATGCTAAAAGCACCCTAGCCACACATAATTCCAGTCATTTTTTAAACTTTATTTTTAAATTTAAATTTTTTTTTTTTTTAATTTCCAGTCATTTGATTGTCCTTTTCAGTGATCAGATTGGTAAACTAGTGTCAAGTATATATTAATTTCAAAGACCTAATCATGAATTTTTTAATTTCCATTTTAACCTTTGAGTTGCTGAAAGAAGGGAAAGCCAATTAGCAAACAAGAAATCCCAGAAAAAAAGTATTTACTTCTATTTGCTGAATTTCTGGTGTTAAGATTGTTGAATATAAAGAAAATAAAAAGTGCCTTTATTGGATGTTTCTGGGGGCGAAAAAAAAAAAAAAAGCCTTCATCAGCCATCAACCTGGAAGTTACTCTTGGAGGAAGTGACAGTGTGTCCCCTACTGGCATTAGAGTGTATCTGCATTTAAATTTAATTGGATTTTGTTAGAATTTTCCTCATTGGAAAAACTCCTCCTCCTAATGTTTGCAGAGGCCAGGACAAGAACACAAAGAGAGACTCATGGACCACATGTCTAAATATTTAAAGTTATAAAAGCAGCTAGCATAGTGTTCAATAAAATATATTCTATTCTTCTGCATAACAGATATAATTTCATAACACATAGAAAGATGTGGAAAGTGGTGGTTTCCGTTAAGTGAAAGTGGGTCAAATATCACAGGTGGCTGTATTTGTGTGATGCAGGTGTAGGTGTTCTACTGGGAAAGGTGGAAAGAATGACAAAATAAAGACATACCTGATCCATAAATTCTTAGAAGTGTATTCCACAAACTATTTTTGTGCTTTCACTTAAGCATAATTACTACTTGTGTTGTTATCAACATTTTCACATAACGTGTTGTAAAGATAGTAATGAGCTAAACAATTAAAAATAAACTATAATTATATTCAAAGTGTAGACAATATGATCACACATTCGATTTTTTCTTTTTTAAACTTTTATCTATTTTTTATTAACTTTATTGGGGTGACATTGGTTAATAAAATTATATAGGTCTCAGGTGTACAATTCTATAATACATCATCTGTACATTGTGTTGTGTGTTCACAGCCCCAATCAGGGCTCCTTCCATCACCATTTACCCCCCGGTACCCTCTTCTACCTTCCCCCACCCCCTTCCCACTGGTAATCACCAGGCTGTTGTCTTTGTCTCTGAGGTTTGTTTTCTTAATCCCTTCACTTTTTTCACCCAGCCCCCAACCGTCCTCCCGTCTGACAGTTGTCAGTCTGTTCTCTATATCTAGGAGTTTGTTTCTCTTTTGTTTGTTAATTCTGTCCATTAGATCCACATAGGTGTGAAACCATATGGTATTTGTCTCTCTCTGGCTGGCTTATTCCACTTAACGCAATGCTCTCCAGGTCCATCCAAGCTGTGACAGAGGGTAAGATTTCCTTTTTCCTTATGGCCGAGTAGTATTCCTTTGTGCAAGTGTCCCACAGCTTTTTTATCCACTCGTGTATCGATGAACACTTGGGTGCTTCCAAATCTTGGCTGCTGTAAATAATGCTACAGTGAACACAGAGGTGCATATCTTCTTTTAAATTAGTGTTTCAGGTTTCTTTGGGTATATTACCAGAAGTGGAATCTCTGGGTGCTAAGACAGTTCTGGTTTTAATATTTTTGAGGTAACTCCAGACTGTTTTCCACAGTGACTGCACCAGTCTGCATTCTTACTAAGAGTGCACAGGGGTTCTCTCTTCTCCACATCCTCACCAACTCTAACTGTTTGCTGATTTATTGATGATAGACAGGCACCATCTTCAGTATGTTTTTAAAATTGATTTTAGAGGGAGAGGAAGGGAGAGAGAGAAACATCGATTGGATGCCTCCCATACCTTCCCTACCCAGCATTGAACCAGCAACCTGGGCATGTGCCCTCACTGGGGATAAAACCAGTGACCTTTCAGTGGGTAGGATGATGCTCAACCAAGTAGGCCACACCAGCCAGGGCAACAAGCACCCTCATTAAGGGCCAATGCACAAAATCTCATTTGCAACTACTCACCCTAGGCTCTGGTGGAGAAAATGAGGAGTGGGTAAAAGCTGAGTGAGGAGAATATGGGGTTTGTGGCTCTGGGGGAAGATCTGAAGGACATCCACCAGGACCTTTGTGCTGAGTTCTTCTCCCATGCAGCAGATGTCATCTTTCTCGGGTGGAGCACTCCCCTGCATGTGGCATCAGCCTGAGGGAAAGCAATAGTCTCGCCCTCTGGACTCCCTCTGGACTCTCTCTCACCCCACCCTGTGGGGCTTATGCCCAGCTGAAGAGTCAGCTGCCTTGGTCATGGTGCAGAGGTCTGGGCAGACTCAAGGGGAGTAGTGTGGCTTTAGGGTGGGTGGCCCTTCTCTCCATGATTTTGTGAACTTTTCTGGTGCTTCCCTTTCATGGGAGATCTACTAACCCCACCCTCCAGCAGCTCCACCTGCATGACAGCTAGTGGCTCCATCTTGCTGAGGTGGGAGCAAAATTTGGGACAGACTGAATTGTGTGACTCTCTGGTGGGGGCCACATCTCCCACCTCTCCCTCATGGAAGATCTACTGACCCCATCCTCCCTATTCCTGGCAGCCACACCCTGCTGAACTCTGTTTCCTCCAGACAGAATCTTGGACAAACTGACTTGTGTAGCTCAAGGACAGGGGTCATTCCTGGGGCATCTAACACAGGTCACCAAAGAGACTGCACCACTAGATCCCACAGGAAGCCTACTATATAAGGCCACTTAAAAAAGACTGAGTGGCATAGCAGATCTATGTAATACATAGAAACAAACACAAACGGGCAGCCAAAATGGGGAGACAATGAAATAAGCCCCAAATGAAAGAAAAGGAGACATCTCCAGAAAAGGAACTAAATGAAATGAAGGCAAACATTATATCAGTCATAGAGTTCAAAGTGATGGTTATAAGGATGCTCAACAGCATGAGAAAGGACACAGAAACCATAAAAAAGAACCCATCAGAAATGAAGAATACAAGATCTGAAATGAAGACTACACTGAAAGGAAGAAACAGGAGGCTTGATGAAGCAGAGGATCAAATCAGAGATGTGGAAAAAAAGTAGAAAATAAAGATCTATTCAGAGCAGAAAGAAGAAAAAGAGAATTTAAAAAATGAGGATACTTTAAGGGACCTTGGCACATCATGAAGAGTAAGAACATGAGCATCATAAGGGTACCAGACAGAGAAGGCTAGCAGTGGGTTGAGAACCTATTTGAAGAAATGATGACAGAGAAGTTCCCTAACCTGGGGAAGGAAAAAGACACCCAAGTCCATGAAGCACATAAAGTCCCAAAGAGGTGAACTCAAAGAGGCCCACACTGAGACACATCATAATTAAAATGGCAAAGGTTAAAGACAAAGAGAGAATCTTAAAAGCAACAAGAGAAGGACAGTTAATTACCTATAAGGGAGATCACATAAGACTGTCAGCTGATTTGTCATCAGAAACATTTCAGTTCAGAAGGGATTGGCATGAAATATTTCAAGTGATGAAAAGCAAGGACATACAGCAAAGATTACTCTATCTAACGAAGCTATCACTGAAAATTGAAGGAGAAATAAAGATCTTCCCAGAGAAGTAAAAGCTAAAGGAATTTGTTACCACCAAACCATTCTCACAAGAAATGTTAAAGGGCCTTCTTTAAGAAGAAGGAGAAGGAGAAGGGGCACGAAGAAGAGAAGGGGGAAAACAGGAAGTGAGAAACATGTTTAAACGAATAAAATGCAATAAATAATAAATACATACCTATCAGGAATCACTTTAAATGTGAATGGCTTAAATGCTCTAATCAAAAGACATAGGGTAACTGAATGGATCAGGAAACAACACCCATATATATGCTGTCTACAAGAGACCCACCTCAGAACGAAAGACGCCCACAGACCAGATGTCAAGGGATACAAGAAGATATTTTATGCAAATAGAAAGAACAAAATAGCTGGGATGGTAGTACTCATATCTGACAAAATCCACTTTAAAACAAAGGCTATAGGAAGAGAGAAAGAAGGACTCTACATAATCATAAAGGGAGCAGTGCAGCAAGAGGATATACCCTTGTAAACATTTATGCACCCCAACATAGGAGCACCCAGATATGTAAAACACATATTGATGGACAAAAAGGGAGAGATTGACCGAAATACAGTCACAGTAGGGAATTTTACACCCTATTGTCATCTATGGATAGATCTTTCAGACAGGAAATCAACCAGAAAATGACAGCCTTAAATGACACACTTGATCAGATGGATGTAATTGATATCTTCAGAGCATTTCACCCCAAAGGAGAAGAATATACATTCTTTTCAGGTGCACATAGGATAGACCACATGTTAGGACACAAAACAAGTCTCAATAAATTTAAGAAGATTGAACTCATATCAGGCATCTTCTCTGACCATAATGATACAAACCTAGAAATCAGTCACAAAAAGAAAATTGAAAAACAAACAAAGATATGGAGGCTGAAGGACATGTTACTATACAACGACATGCCACTTAACAATGAGATCAAAAAAGAAATAAAAAAGACATTGAAACAAATCAGAATGGGAACACAACCAACCGAAATGCCCAGGTATTGAATAAGTGTGTTGAAAGAATGGATGCAGCAGTTTCGAGAAGGGATGAAGGACGCAAAACAGACATACATTGGGTAGCAGGTTAGAGCTTTTGAAAGGTTCTAGAGAACAATCACGAACCAGGCCCCTAAAAACTTACTGATCACTCGGGTCACTTAAAGAAATGTTCAAAACTGAAGTACCAGAGAGAATAGAGACAGACTCATAAATAGAGAGCAGGCCCACAGCTGGGGTGGGGGCGGGGGGAGGAGGGGTTGAGCAAAATAGAAAGGAAAAGGAGGGAGCTCATGGCCATGGACAGCAGTGTGCTGATTGCAGGGGTGGGGGCTGGGTGGAGGTGGAACAGGGCAGAGGGGATAAAAGGCGATGGGATAAAAACTTTCATAGCTTTGTACAATTTAGAGTCCCAGTAAGAGTTACACATCTAGACTTCTGTCACTCGTGTGTGGATGGCCCCCTTTGGAAGCCTTATCATCCGAGAATTCAAAACCTGATTAGCCTGGGAAGAACACTTGTGGCTCTGGGACTTTACAACATTTCTTTGTCTAAGGAAGGGAGTAAAATGAGGGAACTCTTAGTGCTGGCCAGGCCGGCTTTGCCACCTTAGCTCTGTTTTGGGTCTTCAGAGGGACTTTCAGAGGTCCAGGAACACTCAGGCGGCCTTCACAATAAACCAAACCGAGAAAAAGAAAAAGGGTAGAAAGAAAAGAAAATTCAGAAATACGGTTACACCATTGGTAGTATATATATTTTAGAATTTTAAGAGTTTATTTGAGCTAAACTGGGAACATTTGCTAGGGAGCAAGATCTCAAATCCTCCTCTGTGGTGTATTTGATTTGATTTTAAATTATTGTTGACACTATTGCAGATGTCCCTCATCCACTGCCCCTTGATATATTTTATTTTTTCTTTTTAATATGTTTTTATTGATTTTTAGAGAGAGGGGAATGGAGTCAGGGAAGAGGGGGAGAGAGAGAGACAGAGACAGAGAGAGAGAGAGAGACAGAGGTACCCTGACTGGGAGCAAATCTGAAACTGTGCCCCAACCAGGAATTGAACTGCCAACCTTTTGGTGCATGGGACGCCAGCCTACCAACTGAGCCACACCAGCCAGGCCCTTGGTATAATCTAAATGTCAATATCTAAGAAGTAAACAATTCAACCCACACATGCAACCCGTACACATTTGGTTTACTGTAATTACACTATTTCCAAGGCGATGAAGGAAGCTATCAGAGGAGTTGTTAAAAGTGTTGGGCCATAGTTCATTACAGATATGGCCCGGTAGTGAGATAACAGGTATCGACTTAAGTTGGACAGTGATATCATCTTTGTGCCAACCTGCCAACACTTCTCTCTAACGATAGGTATAATCTGCGGGCACTGAAGCCCTTGCTGACAGTGAGGTCTCAGGCCAGCGGCCCTACTGTTGTTGCTCTTCCTAGGCCCTGGGCATGTAGGTTGTACTCAGCTTATAGAAGCACCACTTCCTGAATGTTTAATGTCAGTTCCTAACTGTGGTCAAGTGAGTGGATCAGCCCAAGAGCCTGGGCTGAACTGGCACACTTACCTCACGCAGGGTTTTGAAATTTGTTTAATGGGTTCATTGCTCTTGGAGAAAGAGAACCAGTTTGGTCTTTTGTTTCCAAGGAACAATAATAATAATAATCAAAAGGCGGCCTATAGAAGAAGGACAGGTAAATGTTGATGGAGTCAATAGGCCTTGGGTAGGGGCCTGTGGAGGACATGGAAAGACAAGTAGGAGGAAAAAATGAGTTGTTTTGAATATGTCTTTTTAAATATGTCTTTATTGATTTCAGAGAGGAAGGGACATGGAGAGAGAGAGAAAAAAACATCAATTGATGAGAGTTATTGATCGGATGCCTCCTGCACGGCCCCTACTGGGGACATGGCCCGCAACATGGGCATGTGCCCTGACCAGGAACCGAACCATGACCTCCTGGTTCATAGATTGAAGCTCAACCACAGAGCCATGCTGGCCAAGCAGTACATGCATCTTTAGGGAAGTGACTGATGAGGGCTCTTTCCATAAGAATGGAGCCCTCAGCATCTCAAGAGGGCTTTGGACACTAACGAAAGCCTTCTGAGAGGAGCATGCTGCTCCCAGTTTGATCCAACACTGAACTATGTTTCTGCTCATGCAGCCATAACCTGTGATTTGATAGTACGTTGGGAGTTTCCAGATTGGGCTGGATAGCCATTAACTTTGTTCCCATAATTGACTAATAGAGATTGCCCACTTTCCTGAAATGTTATTTGTAGATATCAGAGGAGGCTTTCATTTTTCCATTCGCCAGGAATGGAAGTGGGGAGAGAGAGAAAAAAAATAACTGATAGAGGAGGGAAGGGGAGCAAGAAAGGAGAGTAAGCTGAAATCTTGGCAGTTGGCAGTTGGAACCAGTTGGCAGTTGGTAGCAGTGAGGCTTGAGTTGGGGTGGATGGCGCCTCAAGACTGGGGACTTGGGTGCAAGACATAGAAATAGAAAACAGACATCAGGGAGGGGATGGGGGAGCAACCAGTTGGCCTAAAATTTGGGGAAGAGATGTCAACTGAATGATCCTGGGGTAAAGGGCTCATGGATCAGCCTGAGGCTTGTTTAAAATGACCTTTCATTTAGTTTATCAGATGGGTCATTAGGATGGCCAAGTGGGAAGGCAAGGGTACCAAGAAGGCTTCGGATTTGAGGCCAGGGCCCCTGATAGTCCTCCTTTGTTTCTTACTCCAACCCTTTAAGATGTCCTGATAAATGAGTTTATATCTATTAATAAGAGGTTTGCAAACATTTTGATACATCTAGTCTAGGCTTTACACAGGAGCCAAGGACCTTTGTTAAAATATCAAGTTCAGTGGTTCTCCATGATTGTCTTGCTCCTCCAGGCTATGATGTGAAGTCCTTTCCAAGGCCTGCAGGGTACTTGGGGACCCCTCTTCTGACCTCATCTCCTGCCATTCTGCCCTCACACACACTTCCAAGCATCAATTGGTCTGTGTTTCCAGAATAAAACTCCGACTCTTTACACCAGAATGTACTTTGGGGTCAGGCAGACCAAGGTTTGAGTCCCAGGTTAAAGTACTTTCCCAATTTGTGGCCTCAGACCATGGGACTCTCTAAGCCTTTGTTTTTTTTTATCTGCTGGACTCACTGGAGGTGGGAGTGTTTCACACATACAGTGTCTGGCACATTGGAGAAACTTACTGTTGAAAGACAGAAAATATATTAAAGATCCACATTAAAAAAAAAAAAATCCTGATAGAAAGTCCTTATCCCACGTTATCTGGAATCATATCCTGGCTCCACCCATGAACAATCATGTGACCCTCAGAAGCTTTACTTTACTTCTGTGTCTCAATTTCTTCTGCAAAGTCTGTAAAATGAGGATTGTTTTGGATGGTTAAATAGATATCTCACTTGAAAGAAGATTGGGAGCACAGTAGGTGTTTGCCAAATGTTACCATCATTATCATCGTCTTCATCAAATCAGGATAGTGGTTCCCCACTCTGAGTTTCTCAATCTGGAGTGAGAAAATCGTGCTTTAAGCTTTATTATTGGCAAAGAAAGAAAAACTGGAAACTCTCTTTGTGGTAGGGAGAAACAGAAATGAGAAATGCAAATCGGTGAATTCCTGCATGTCTGAACTGGGAGGGATGAGTTTGGTTCCTATTCTACCCCTGAGTAAGTGGAGGGGTAAGGTATCTTTGAGCCTCATTTACAGTCTGTTTATCAAGAGTAGGCCCGGGGCTCCAGGGGTTGCTACGGTCAAGATGCAGGTGAAAACTAATAGTTTCTGGAAGGTAAAGAGGAGGAGCATTTACTTAGGAAAGTGGTCAACAGGGTGTAAATAAGTTTGGTGAGAAACACATCAAAGTACTCAGTTGTCAGACCCAAAGAAACTGAGTCGCTAATGACAGCGGCTTGCTTGCATTAGCAAATGCCTTCTGTACTTCGCACACAACCTGAGAGTTCCAGGCAGCCTGTAATCATGTAGGGTTGGGGAACCTTTTATCTGCCAAGGGCCATTTGGATATTTATAACATTATTCTCCCGCCATACAAAATCATCAACTTAAAAATTAGCTATTAAAAATGTTCCTAGATTTATTGAATTTCAAGTTCCACCTGCGGTTGACGTGGCAGGGCCAGATCAAATTATTTCTCAAGCAGCATACAGCCAGTGGGCTAGACATTCCCCACCCCAGTAATGAATGGAAACCTGAGTCTGTGGCACATCTACTGATGCAGTGAAGAAGAACAGAAGTCTGGACTTTGGGAGGTGGAGAGCAGGGGACAGGCAGTGTAAAACATGTTTTTTATTTTTCTTTAGAGTTTTTATTATTTCAGAGAGAGGAAGAGAGAGGGAGAGTGAGAGAGAAACATCAATGATGAGAGTCATTGATTGGCTGTCTCCTGCAGGCCCCTAGTAGGGATGAGTCTGCAATCCAGGCATGTGCCTTGATTGGGAACCCAACCTCCCTCTCCTGGGTCATAGGTCAATGCTCAACCACTGAGCCATGCCCACCAGCCAATCATATGCTTTTTCTGTGAGGCGGGCACATAGCGAGAATTCTGCGTGATTGGTCTCTGGTAGCCAGGTGACCACGGAATGTGTTCTGGTTGGCTGGTCCCAGCCAGGAGAATGCTCTTCAGTTGAGAACTGGCTGCGAAGGAGGAGGAGCTTTGGTTGTGTTCTCTTCTGGAAGTGGTTGTAGTTCTCAGTGTTAGTCTGTTCCCTACCCCTTTTGAATTAGTTTGGTTGGTCGCCATCCTCACATACTAGTCAACTAAAAGGAGGCAGTAGCAGCAAAGCAGAGGGTGTGTGGCAGGGGCCCTGAGCCCTTGTCGGGCCCTGTGCCTGGCAGCCAGGCCATCAGAAAGCTAGTTTGTGCCTGCTTGAAGGGTGCCAGCTGTGTCATTGTTTTGGAGGAGAGACTGCTGAAGGCAGGGAAGGTGGGTGACAAGTAAAGGTGGTGACAGAATTGAGGAGTGAAGGTACACAATGGGCAACGAGCTTAGCTGCTGCTTGAAGCCCAATGCCAGCCTGAAGCTGGGCCGAAGCTCAGGGCCAGTAGAACCAGACTACGAGTCTGAAGTTTATAAGGTGGCAGCTGGAAACATGGTGGCTGTAGCAGCATCGCCCACATCCATGAAGGCCAAGTTGGATGTTGGAGGCAGTGAGCAACAACACCGACAGCAGTTCACTGACCTGCTGATGCTCCAAGGTAAGGAGGTGGTGGGCGGTGTCTGTTCTCAGGTGTACCTGTGGATTTTGTTGTCCCCTGGGTCCCTTGGGAGGGATCTATGGCCTGAGGCTCCTTTTTGCCTGACGCTGACTTTTTCAGGGCTGGCCGCCAGGGACCAAGGCTGGCTAGGCCTGGCACCCCACTCCTTATTCCGTCCCTCTCGAGTCTAGTCAGTTTCTTTCTGTACTGCCTGAATGCTCAGGTCTTTCCCTTATTTTCATTTTTCATCCCTGCCCGGGTCACTCCAGTCCTCAGCCATTCCTGTTTATAGCCCTAGTTAGCTTTTCGTGAGATTTTATGAATAGTTTTAGGTATGTTTTCTTCCTTTCTCAATGAAAACTTGAATACCTCACCATTGGAGTATCCATTTTATGTATCCACTCTTAACTTTCCAGATGGTCCCTAAGTGAAGGAACCAGATAAAAGCTTGGTGGTACCCTTGCCCCCACCTGTTAAGGTAGTTGATACTCTGGACAGTTCAGGAGCAAACAACTTTGAATTTGTACTTTAAATTCAAGGTAGACACTGACACAGGGGTCTATATGGTGTTAAGTGAGCTGTTTTCAGTTTTATGGATGGAGCTGCCTCAACCTTTCCAACTACAATTTGAACACAGAAGGAAAGAATATTGTGTAAAATAAAACATAAAATAAGTGAACAATGTGAAATGTCACCCTTAGCACTGTAGATCGTAATTTTTATTTATTCATTTGTTTGTTTTTTTTACCCAAAGGAGAACCCATGGAGTTCGATTACTTGAAAATTTCTACTTTTCCACTTTTAGTCTTTAGTGACTTAAGAGATTTTGTTTTTACATTGCCTCTTCTAAAGAGAGGTGGTGTGGTTCATAAGATTGCTTGTTGTTCAACCTTTGCAAAAAAGAAAGAAACAAATTTAGACTTTGATTTGTAATTTAAAATTTTTGGCGTTAAGATGTCAGATCCTGCCCAAGAATGTATGTCTCCATGGTTACCTCTGACCATCCCCCCACCGCTGCTTTCCAATAGAATCCTGTTAGACTGTTGAGGTGAAAGTTTTAAAGACCAAATGGGTGGTGTTGGGGTGGGGGGCACAGAGAAGATGGAGGAGACAAGGAAAAGAGAGGAAATGGTTGATTTAAAATAATTCTGGGTAACAATGTGGCTCATGAACACTATTCTTTGAAGTGGAAACCATTCTCTCATAAAGTTGTGAAAATATATTTGTCCATTTGTTTCATTTAAATGCCAGATTCACTCTGGCCCCTGTGGCCCAGTTGGTTGAGCTTCATCCCATGCACTCAGAGGTTGCTGATTCAATTCCTGGTCAGGACACATGCCTGGGTTTCAGACTCCATTTCCAGTAGGGGGTGTGCAGGAGGCAGCTGATCCCTAGTTCTCTCTAAAAACTCAATAAAAAAATCTTTGAAAACAATAAATGCCATATTATTTCATTAGTTCATAGATGAAATGTCTTAAAGCTCTTATTCTACTTAAAATTTAGTTAAGCTCTTAATTTTATTAAGATTTGTAGTAATGAAGCCTATGGATTGACCCAGATGGTTCATGGGACTTTGTAACTGGGAAATCCGATTTTTTATAACAGTTAAATATTGTGAAAAAGTGATGTGAATTCATTAACTGTAGCTTTAAACAGAAAGGGAATAAAAATTTGGAAAAACATGTGCCCTGCATGGTGCTGTATGGTAAACCTTAACATAGATGGGAAATGTTAGGAGATAATAGTGCCAGAGACCAGTATAGGACCTTTATGAAATTCTTTTAAAATTTACAACTCCCTTTGATGGATATAGCATGTGGCCCCTTTAACTACAAGTGAGGCCCGTGTTAACTGTCCCTATATTGCTGCTGAAGAGGCCGGGCTGAGAAATGTGAATCACGGTGGAGCACAGCTATGGAGTAGGAGGGGCTGACTTGCAGGTGACACACACGCCAGATGCAGTTGCCGTGGTGCTTACAGAACTTTAGAACACAGCTCATATTGTAGAATCTCCCCATAAAGCGGGTGTGTCTTAACCTGCTCCAGTTTTGATTATTTCCATCCAAAATGACTGTGCAGGACTCAGAAGCAACACATACCTCTCAGCCCTATGTTTATAAGCTCATTGGAGTGAATAAGAATAAAAGTAGAAGTCAGGAAATATTGTGAATTTACTAGCTAAACAAATTGCTAGATTTTAATGAGTTGCTCTGATGATTTTCCTTTAAAGCCAAGAATGCCCTGGACAGAGGAGCTTCAGGAGACCCGGGCCTGGCAGCAGGTGAGGCAAGTGGAGTCAGCCCAGGTCTGTGATAAATAGTGTGCGGTCAGAACAGTTAACAAACAGGCTTTACGAGAACAGAATTCACCTTCTTATGTTGAACATGATAGTTACACTTCCATTTCAATTTGTTTTGAATATTTAGGAGATATTTGATAAAGTAATACAAGAAGCCTCGATTTCAGCATTTGCCTATGAAGTTCCCATAGAAACAAGGTCACAACACTAAAATATCAAGTACAAGCCCATTGAAAGTTTGCTTTGAATGTCTTTATTTCAGACAATTTTATATCAGTTTGTCTGGAGACTGAGAAATACCTACTTAGATGTAAAACATTTCTGATTTTCTACAATAGGGCACTGAATTATTTGGTCACACAAAATCATATGAGTGTTGCTGTGTCTTGTTCCAGCGTGATTTCTTTAGGCATTTCAAAGAAGCTATTCGTAATAACCTAGTACAGATTTCAGATCAAGTTAAAGGAATGCTTCCACTCCCTTGTCTTTATCTATCTCTATATCTAATATAACTGGTGTAGTATCAGTAGCTCAATAAAGACGCTAAAGTCCTGTTACCCGATTTTATTACTGCTCATCAACTTTTCCCACAGCCTTTTATGTTAGGACCCTATGAACTTTCCTCATTTGCTGGCTCTAGATGTTCTCTCAAGTGCCCGGTTTTTCCCCTTCCCCTGAGGAGTGAGTAGGGAGGAACTGGCAGTATTATGTAGAAAAACCTCAGAGCAACAGATCTTTTCTCTTTCCAGCAGCTATTTTAAACACTCCTTTTTGGTAATAACATTAATAATGATTTGATGGGAAAGATTTAGAAAATATTGAAAAGTCATTCACTTAGGCTCAGTATATCCAACACTTTAAGTAATATTTGGATGTTGATCCTTTGTGAATCTTGTGTATACATATCAACAAAATCTTATGTTTATTTTACACTGTCTATGTGCTGCTTTGTAAAGTTTTGTTCAAAAGAGAAGCAAAGGCCTAATCTCCCGGGGCTGGGCCTGCCCACTGGAGGGCGCTCGGGGTGTGTTTCCAGCAGTGCAGGCGGCTCTCCCGTGGGACTGACAGCTGTTCAGTGACGGGGCAAGTGGCGCAGCGCCATCAGCACCACCCTTCATGGTTGGCCCTCTTTAAGGAGAAACCCTTCCTGTCCCCTTGAATGCTCTATTCTAAGGACACAGATAAAATGGAGGCATTGCACTTTTCTGGTATACTCTCCTATAACCTAATTAGGATGTCATTTTGTAGTTAAAATATTTTAACATGAAATTTTCTTATCTCAAATTAAAGTTACCATTATTTTTTTATGGGACATTACAACTCCCCTTTTAAACTTTTGTGGATCTCGTGTCTTTAATTTGGAATGACTACTCTTAAGATTTGCAAGTAATGCTGATCTTACATGAGAAATCAAAATATAGCTTTAGAGGAAATCTTAGAAGACATAGGGAAATTGAGAGAAACTTAACTGGTTCTGGTTCCGGAAACAGACGTTCATTGGGCATCATTCCAGGTGCAGAAAAACTAGGGATGCGCAGGACAAAACTCTCCCTTCACCCTGGCTGGTGTGGCTCCGTGGTTCGTGCGCCGGTTGGTGCTCTGAAGGTTCCAGACTTATTTTTCCCAGTCAAGGGCACCTACCTGGGTTGTGGGTTTGATTCCCACCCCAGTCTGGGTATGTGGGTGAAGCAACCATTCAATGTGTCTCTCTCACATGGATGTTTCTCTTCCCCCCTCTCTCTCTGCCCTTTTTCCCCCTCCTTTCAGTCTCTCAAAAACTCCATAGAAAAAATATCCTTGGGTTAGGATTAACAAAACAACACAATACAATACAACCCCCCAAATCCCCCTTCCCTCAGGCCCTTTCATTCTAGAGGAGCTGGGGGCAGAGAGCACAGGAGCACTCAGGAAAGGCAGGGTGGCTGCAGACAGCCGCTGTCCTGCAGCGACACTGAGCAGTCCCGGACACGAGAGGGAGCCAGGGGAGAGGGTGGGGGGACAGGCTCCCTGCAGAGCATCTCAGGGGGAGAACACTGAGCACAGGAAAGAGCAGAGAGGCCCAGGGGTGGCTGCTGCACAGCGAGAGGGACGCCTGCAGGAATGTGCTGGGTGAAGACCGCATGTGCCTCCTGGGCCTCGACAGAAACATGGATTTTAGCCGAGTTGTAATGGGAATCCATTGGAGGATTATTTGCAAGGACATGAGGTGAATTAGGTGAATTAGACAGAGAAAGAGAAAGGGAGTGGGAGGGAAACAGAGAAGCAACTGAGTGACAGTGTGAGGATAGGGTGGCAGCGGGGACACCAGTTAGTGGCTGGTGCAGTAGCTCAGGGGAGAGCCAGCAGGGGCTTGGACAAAACAATCAATAAGGGCCTAAACTAGGCTGACTTAAAGAAACTAAATTAATCTGAAGCTACTGACAAAGATATGAACACACAAGTCACTAAAGGAATTGCAAATTACCTTTAAGCACATCTACACATATAAGAGAAATGGAAATATAAATACACTGTATTTTTTCAGCTATTGGCAGAAGATCCATAAACTTGACACTTAATTTTTCGGTGAGGTTGAGAATAAACCGCTATCTTTATGTATTGCTGGAAAGGAAAAACTGTTTGACCCCATGAAGGGACCGCTGACAGAACCTCACCTCAATGCAGATGCATTGATAAAGCGATCCTACTTTTAGGATTTTATCCCAAAGACGTGGTCCATACAGATAAAACCAGGAATTCACAAAGTGTCTTTTGCATTATTTTCAAAAGGATAATAATGGAAATAACTCATGTCCAGTGAATGACTGGTAAAATAAACTGTTCCACCCACACAGTATAAAACCGTGGAGCTATCAAATCATTATGGTAAGTCTTTACGACTATGTGCTGATCTCCAGGTTACGTTACATAAACAAAAAAGAGAGAGAGGCGGTGCAGTAATGTGCTTGACACTGGCAGGCAGTACATATTTCTTTATTTAAAAAAACACCCAACCCACTGGGAGTACTTCTTGCTAACCGTGTAACTATCATTTCCTTCCCTTTAGTGGGTAGCCAAAACATATTTAATTAAGATGCCACTGAGAAATTTATAATGAGTGCACAACTCAGACACTTTCCAGTAAAATATTGAATGTTCACATTGTGCTTTGAGTTAATTTGGAAAAGCTTTGTTTTGCCACTTTTGTGCTTTAGATACAGTACATGGATTGCGCTTGCATTTTATCTGATCTTCACAAATGTTTTGAGTTAGGTGGTATAGAAACTATATCTGTTTTACATGTGAGAAGACGGGTTCTGAGCAATATGAAATGAGTTGTCTGAGACTTGAAAAACGAAACCCGATAGAGCAGAAATGTAAACTCCCGATACATGACACATAGGAAAAGAATTTATAGAATGATCCATCATGTGATCAGCTTTCAGGATACTAAATGTTTTTCACTCCCATATTTTTAATGTATTAAAATAATGAAACTGAGGGTTAAAATGGCAACACTGCACAACGTAAAATAAAATGGAAGTTGCAACTCAGAAATGTTCTTAAAAGTCCAAGGCACTGAGCAAAATCCTCTTAAGAAATACATCAAGAAAGGTGTGCTTTACTCTGTGAAATGTCACATCTGAGCCCCAGTGAGGACAGCATGGATTGAGGAGTTAAAAATAGGCAAGACTGAGAACCAAGTTAGAGGCAGCTGGAGAAGCGGTTGGGAAGCCAGAGTTGGGATGGTCAGAGGCCGGGAGGGCAGCATGGAAGCCGGAGCAGCAGCAGCCTGGGGGCTGGGGGAGGGAGCTGTGTCCCTCCGCTGAGGCAGAGGCCAGCTCAGGGCCATCAGGGAGGAATTAGCTGACTGGGGAGGAAAGTGGGGCCCGGGAATGGAACCTCGATCTCCTGGGTCCCAGGTCGATGGTCAGTGGCTGAGCCATGCTCAGCTGGGCCACGTTCCCTTTTAAAAGTAGAAGCATTACTGCGTGGTGTGGAATCTAGCGCCTGAGCCATTCATGTAGGAGGACCTTGCTCCACTTTCTTACCTGCTGGGCGAAGTGGTTTGACATGCACATTACTGAGGAGTGTCACAGGGTTATTTTTTTAAATGACAGCTTCATTCCATATGGTGCACACTGTTGTATGAAAATATAAGGGCCTGGTTTGTATTCCTGCCTAAGTAGAAGATTATCCCAGCTTGGTGTAGGCTGGGCTGCAGGCAGACCACCCTCTACATTCGTGTAGCAAAAGTTTTTTACAAATAGCCTGTGATTAGTTCCAGAAATAAGTCTATTTGAGTCCTAAAATTAATCAGGTGGCATGGAAGGAAGAAGTGACACCTCAGCTTTGGAAATACAGGGCAAGAGTTAAAAACCACTCTTCACAAGAATTAAAAATCACTCTCCTGGAGGCGTTCTGTGGGTTAGAACAGGGAGGTTCCATGCTAACATTTAAATTTGCCCCCTGGAATAGCCCCACAATGAACCACAGCGCAACAAATAAGCTCGTTTGTTGAATAGAGTTAGAATTAGCCTAAATTGACGATTTTCAACTGGTGAGCTGTGAGAACTTTTAAAACATGCCATACCTGACTATTTAGATGGGGCGCTGACCTCTTTTCCCTTACGTTGCCAAATTAAAAACATGACAACAGCCAAGAGGTAGAGAGAGAGAGGGGAGACAGTGAAGGGAAAGTCCCCCATGCCCCTGTCCCTGCAGTCATGGGGCTGTGTGCCCCCGATGCCCGGCCCATGTTACAGGAGGAGCGTGGGAAACAGTCCAGCCCAGACCCTCTTTGGAGATTTTACTCTTCTCCTGGCCTTTGTGAGAGCAGGATGACTTGTGTGCTGCAGGAGTGTTCAGTGAGGCGAGCACACTCATTTCAAATTCAAGTTTAGAGGTTACTTATCAATGGAGTAGAAACCCATTTATTTGTTTATCAAGGTACTTTAATTGATTACCAATAAGTGGCTTGCGATGTAGCCATGGATGCTGATCCATCTAGGGATCAGTGCCTGGCCTGAAACTGGTTTTTAGAGCTGCCAACTGTGAGGTCCTGGTGACTCAAGTGAGGTGGGTATAAATCAATGTAGGATTAGAAACAAATACTGGCTGGAGACCCAGATGTGCCACAGGTAAAGTTGTCTATTAGGTAAGTTCCTCGCCTGCTCCGATGTGCTTTGCTGTTTTCTTCTGTACTTGGATGTTCTTTCATTTGCGTCTAACAGGGAATATCTGTTTGCTCAGAAAGTAAAGCTAAGTTTTTAGATTTTACTTTATGGGACTCATCTTTCCAGGTAATTTAAATGATAAATGTTGTCAGATATTATAAACAATGGAATAACATTTTGTATCATTTTGTATGTTAGTAATCAATCTGTCAGATAATCAGCAGCTTTTATTTTTCTGTGGCATTTGGATCAGAATTGATCAGTTAATTTTTTTCTCTTCTTAGGGCAAAAGCAGAGGAAGATCAATGATGTAATTCATGTAAGTGAACAGTTGAAAAGTTAAGAAATTAGTGGTTTGATTTAAACGTTGTCTGCCATGATTCGTAAAAAATAAAATGGGCTTCTTTTTGTTGATTTTCTAAATCTCTTCTGTTTCTCTAAAATTCAAACATACGTATTCAGGAATGCCTTTGGCTTAGTAATGCGCCCCCTCCCCCCTTTATTTTATAAAGGTTTTTGACATTTAGGTTAAATTTCTTTTTTAAAAAACAGTTTTTATTGATTTTGTGAGAGAGGAAGGGAGAAGGAGAGATAGAAACATAGAAACATTGATGAGAGAGAAACATCAACATCAACACCGATTGGCTGCCCCCCACACACACCCTGCTGGGGGTCAAGCCCACAGCCTTGGCACTTGCCCTGACTGGAATCGAACTGCTGGCCGCCTGCTGCCCGGGTCGATGCTCAGCTACTGAGCCACTCCAGCCAGCCTGGCCTAAATATCAATGACATGGTTGTGATATAAAGATCTGCCTTAAGGTGTTTTGCCTTAATTTTTTAATCTTATTTTTTAACAAAAGTAACAAAAGTATACTAGCTCACTTAATGCTTAGCACGGCCTACTGATTTCCTGTCCTAGCTGGTGCAAGCTTAGCTTTCTCACTCCACTGTGCCCTTATTTCCCTCCTCTGTTCCCTCCCATGTATCACAATTTTATTGAATCACAATCAATGTTACATTATTATGGCTGTGCAAATGTTTTCCCCTGCTGAGCCATGTAGTTCTGTGGCTGTGCCTCTTCCTTGTATAACCTTTATTGTCTTTCTCAAATTTTACTGACATCTAACACTCCCCACTTAGCCAGAAACTTTCAGTCCCCCTCTTTCGAGCCAACATGATGTCACATAACCAGATGCAGTAAGTAGACTGGTCTTCCTGGTGGCAGAAACAAACTTTTGTACTTAACACTCTAATAATCAGGTACAAAAAGATGACTATTAGACAGAAACACTCCATTTATGCTACACTAATTTAATATTTAGGAATTGCTCATTTGTCTGTGTGTGTGGAATTAATTTCATGACTATTCCCTTGATTGTTTGGAACAGCTGTTTTCTCTCGAATTATTGACATTTTTCACATGCCTATTGAAAACATTTTCCATCTATGAAACACTGTTTTTCCCGGCCTGGCTTGGCTCAGGGGTTGAGCATCTACCTAGGATCCAGGAGATCGAGGTTGGATTCCTGGTTAGAGCACATGCCCGGCTGTGGGCTCGATCCCCAGTTGGGGGCGTGCAGGAGGCAGCCGATCAATAACTCTCATCATTGATGTTTTTCTATATCTCTCTCTCCCTCTCCCTTCCTCTCTTTGAAATCAATAAAGACATATTTAGGAAAGAAAAGAAAAGAAAGAAACACATCTGTTTCATATTTTTCTTGGAAACAGCCTTCCCGGCCTTTTGTTATCCGACCCCAGCATGACTGGTTTCCCCTAGGCCTGCTCTGGGCCGTTTCCCTGGCTTATCTCTTGGAGTCACCTGGGATCTCGCAGAACTGCTCTTCTGGGGTGAATCTCCTCTCTACTCTAGTCCATGTTGCCCTCGGTCCCGTTATACTCCGTTGTTTTCCTGGAGCACATTTTCCTGGGAAATGGTACATAGGCAGGCATTTCTAGAGATGCCGCCTCACTGAAATGCCTCCTATTTGATAGGATATAGAATTCTCGGTTGAAACTGACTTTGGGAGTTTTCAGACGTTTCTACTGTTTGCTCATTTAGTGTTGCTCTTAAGTCTGTTGTCATCTTCTGGTGCCTTGTACAGGACCCATTTTAGCCATTTTCACCCCAGACCTTTCGTCTCTTAGGACCTCAGAAGCTTTTGGTACTTTCCCTATCTCTGGGATTCTGAAATTTTATGATATAGTTTGTCATGTAGCTTTTTATTTTATTATGATCATTAAGTCTGCAGATCTTCTCTCCTCTCCGGGAATTGTTTTTGTTTCTTTGTTACTTTTTCCACTTACGCTTTTGTCTAGTGACTCCTCTTACTCAGAAGTTGGAGCTCTTAGGCCAGTGTTCCTGTGTGGATGCCTAAGTCTTTCCCCTCCTGTTTTTTATTTTGTCTGTTTCTACTTCCTGGAGATTTTCTATTTTATGCTCCAGCCCTTCCATTGAATTCTTTGTTTGGTCTGTGTTGTTTTTAATTGAGAGAGTTCTTTGATATCCTGTCATTCTTCTTTTAATGGCATTTGGTTCTTTCACTTTTGGCCTTTCTAAAGCTGAGTAAGGATTCTATTGGTTTTAGGTTTTTATGTGCTTCTGAGTTTTCTCTCTCCCATTCATTGTATTCTTCCTGTTTTGATCTGTCTTACTAGCTGGCTCTCCTTAGATGTGCAGTGGCCCCTGCTTGTCCCTGGGGTCTAATTGGAAGCACCAGGAGTGGGCAGGACTTGTGTTAAGTGACAGGCGTCACTGCAAGGATCTGGGGGCGAAGCCTCTGAATTCTGAAGCTGCCTTGAGTGCTCTCAGGAACACCAGCTCTCAAATTCCTGCCCCAGCCACTATTTGCAGGCACCAAGGTTGTGTTTCCTGAGTTCTGCCACAGCAGTTACCACTGCTCTGTCTGGTTTTCAGCTTTGAAACTTTAAAAGTCATCTGATGCATATACTATATTATGAAAAACCTTTTTTATGTCTCTAAACTTTTTTATTTTATTCCTCACTTTAGGATTTTTCCCCCAATGCATTTCAGAGACAATGAAAGGGAGAGAGAAGAGAGACAAACATTGATGTGAGAGAGACACATGGATCGGTTGCCTCCTGCACATGCCCCGACCCTGACAGGGGCTGGGGTGGAGCCTGCAACCCAGGTCCACAGCCTTGACAGGAATCAAACCTGGGAGCCTTCAGCCTGGGGGTTGACACCCTATCCACTGTGCTAAACTGGCCTGGGCTATGTCTTTAATTTTCATGAGATATTTCTAAAAGGAAGAGGAGAAGGAATGGATTTGTGGCCTCCATGTTTAACACACACTTAGAAACTATATCTGAAGTGTAAATCAAAGTTGAAAGGTTTAATTCCACATAAGTCATAATATTAATTCAGAGAATATTTTTGGTTATACCTGTCACTAGCGTACTACACTTTTTTACTAAAGCCTTGATTAAGAATTCTCTTAAAACCACACACCCTGCCATTGTGTCCCTTTAATGTGCAACAGAGATGGAGCAGTTTTCATTAATGCACAAAGGGTCAGATAATTTTTGGTTAAGTAAGTTATTAATTCTTACTATGCCAAACTTGTCTTGTGAAAAATAGAGACAAAAAAGTAAACTTCAGCTTTATTTCTTATTGGGTTAAGATGAGGCAGTGGGCACAGTGGGTGGGGTAGTTTCCTTTACCTCTGATTGTACAGCTTGTGATGTGACCTGTTAGGCTACTAGTATGATTGTTTTTCTAGCCTTTGCCAAAGAACCTTAAGTCTACTAAGCAATCCCTTGTTTTTCTTGTGCAGATTGAGAGCAGAGAAAACACCAAGCATGGCCTGGAAACATCAGGGAGCACCGTATCCTGCAAGTTCGCAGACAGCTGGCCATGCTTGGATGAGCTCTACATCAGGTCCTTTTTTGAGAACTTGAAGAAGCCAAGGGAACTGCGATCTGTGTTCCCCTGCAGCTCGCTCACCCCACGGGGGCATTATGGCGGTAACAAGGAGGTGCAGCTGACACCCGACTCCTGGTTGCTGCCCCAGCCCTCCCAGAGCAGCCCTGGCGAGGTCAGCATCAACGGGTGGCCCCTGGAGCCTCCAAAGACCCCCAAGTCACCGAGCCCAAGCTCTTTTCCACCTGCAGCTCCTTTCCAGTCTCGGGCTCCTCTCTGCTCCTGGGAGGAGCTCAGTGAGAGTCGCGAGACCACGAGGAAGCTGCTGCCTGCGTACACACCTGAGCAGGAGCCTTGGGAGGAAGAGCTGGAGCTGAGCAGGAGCGCAGTTGTGTTGCGAGGAGCCCTGCGGATTCTGGAGGCCACTGGCCCTCACCGCACAGGTGCCCACACCTGGGCCACAGGCAGGCTGAGCCCCGGGGGAGAACCCGCTGCTCAAGTTTCTCCTCCAGAAGCTGAACACGGTGCTCAGCCTGCGGCGGAAGAGAGGAGTGTTGATAATATTTTGTCCGAGTTGAGAGATAAGTTTAAAGAGTTAAGGAAGATCAGAGAGAATATGGAGAAACATCTGGAGAAAGGAGCGAGGGTCCTGAGAGATCTAGGGGAGCTGCTGGAAAGAGGCCCAAAGAGCCCGAGCCCCGCTTGGGACTAGAGCGATGACGAATGATCGCCGTCATTATTGAAGACCAGCTGTGAGAGCAAGCTGGTCCCCCGTGACCCCACCCGTGTGCCATGTGTCTGTAAACACCGCGTCTGGAATGCACACCCCAAGTGCTCTGACGGGCCTGATGCTGATGCTAGAACCTCCTTCCATGACCCTCCCTGGCCCGGGCTCAGGCTGCAGGGAAGCAGACGCAGAGGCGCCCGATTGGCTCCTGGCAGGGGCCGGGCTCTCCCAGCACTGCCGCCTCCACAGCACCCTAAACACACTCCCCCCTCCGGGGCCTCACTAATTTCACCTTATTTCCAGCTGCAAAGATACTCTGATGCCCTTTGAAGGCCTTTGGTTCCAGTGCAGTGCTCTGGGGGCCTGAGGGAGAGTCTGGGCCTCAGCCGGGAATCTGAGGACACCCCACCTCCACCCAGTCCAGCCACAGGCGCACCCTGTCGTCGGCTTCGTGTGAACACTGATGGTCAGAGTGTCCCCTGCACCCGGAGCGATCATGCAGACTCTCATATGTGGCTAGTTGGCCACGTCAGAAAGTGCACTGTCCTGTCTTACCCCAAAGACAAAGCTGCACTGGAACTTGCCAATAAAATGCACTGTCTCTTCCATGTCCCTGCCGCCGGTGAAGACAAATGGAGGCGATGCTGGGAGCTGGCGTGGATGGGTCGTTTGACTTTGTCAGGCCAACGGAAACCCTGAGCAATGCTCTGGACTTTAAAGGGCATCAAGGAGATGTTCCCTCTGCCCCATCTTTTGTGTGTTTGCGGGGACACTGATGGGGAAGAATGACAGCTCGATGAAAACGAGTTGATAGGAATAAGAGGAGGCCGACCTACCTGAATTAGTTTTAAAAACATACAACAAACCCGAGCATTTAAAACTGTTGGTATTCTGTGTTATGAAAAAGCGATATTACTTTCAGCTTCTTACAGGGACTGGGGTTAGATATTGGCTTCCTTTAAGGAAGAGAATTGTGATAACGTCATGTAGGCTATTTCAGTTTTGATCCTTGCTATAGTGTTGTGCTCTCTACAAATCAAGGGACACTTCAAAAATCAATGGATACTTCTAAGCTGGGCTAAAGATAGTTTATTTTCTAGAGGTTCTCAAAAAGTTATTGTCACCTCTCCAATACCGCTGCAGAGGAATGTGAATCTGTCTCTGTAGGAAGATTGCCCTTTCCGTTGTCATTAAGTTTAAATAATGTGTCAGACACTTGTTGAGCTCCAGGCATGTCCCAGATTGTGGCTGAGCAGCTGCAGGGAGGAGAGGAGGGAGTCCTGCCTTCCCTAGAGAAGCGCCCTGTTTATGGGGGAGGCCCCAGTAGCAACTGCTACCTTGTAGCAGGTGGGAACTGAGACCTGCGAGTGCACAGAAAGGGAGGAGCTTGGTATTGGGCCGCTGGCAAAGGTATCCTGCAGGTTTATTGGGGTGCGGGAGGGGCGGCTTGCCGGGACAAGAAGAAAGATGAGGGCGTTGTGGGCAGAGAGCAGCAGGAGTGAGGCGCGGTGGTGATGGGTGCCACATGGCTTAGAAAATAAAGTTAATATTTAGAAATGAATGGAAAGTATTCTCTGAGGTTCCCCCTTGAGTAATGTAATTCCAATCTCATTAAAGCATGAAGTGAGAGTTAACTGGTTAAAGTTGTTCTGTCTGTTTTTTGGATCTGAGAGAGTCTTTTCCACCACTCTTATTCAACAGATGACAATACTGAGGCCCAGAGAGACCGCAAGCCCCCAGCTTGTTCGCAAATGGGCAGCCTGTGCTCACACACACCTTTGCCACGAATACATTTGTTTTGTCACACTGTCTCAAATTTGACATATGTTTATTATTGGCTTTCATTTACTGCAATAAAATGCTCATCCTGCAATATTCTATAGGGCATTACATTTTATTGTAGTAAGTCAATAATAGGAATAGAAAAATCTTAGCTCCTTTTTATTGCTTAAGAAAATAAAACACTGAAATCTTTTTTTTTAAAAAATACATTTTCATTCATTTCAGGGAGAGGAAGGGGGACAGAGAGATAGGAGCAGCAATGATGAGAGTGTCATTGACCAGCTGCCTCCTGCATGCCCATCGCTGGGGATCGAGCTCACGACCCGGCCTGTGCCCTGACTAGGAATCGAAGCGTGATCTCCTGGATCCCATGTCGACGCTCAACCGCTGAGCTATGCTGGCCTGGCAAAACACTGAAGTGTTACATCAAACTTTTAACATTATTTTAAAGGTCCTTTATAATAGGTCTTTACAGGGTTTGATTATAGGTATTATATTAAGGACAGCATTGTAACCCATTCCTCAAATCTCATCACTACAAGTTGAAGTATCTAAGGAATTTATCATAGAGCTGCACATGACATTGCACTCAAGCAGCTCATGGATCATGAGAAAAATTATAATGCTTAAGTGATTGACATTTTAAGTAAGGAAAAAACACACTTTTATAGGAACTCACTGTGACATTTTCTTCTGTTTCTCCCACCCTTCCTGTAGCCCCCAGGAGCCTTACTATACAGTGTATCTCACACTCAATAATATTTCTAGATGACAGCACAGTCAACCAGCCTGATCTTAGAACCACAGCCCAATGGTGAGGACAGCTAGGCTGCCAAGGGTTGAGTGACAGAGCCCCTCATGCTAAAAGCACCCTAGCCACACATAATTCCAGTCATTTTTTAAAATTTATTTTTAAATTTAAATTTTTTTTTTTTTTAATTTCCAGTCATTTGATTGTCCTTTTCAGTGATCAGATTGGTAAACTAGTGTCAAGTATATATTAATTTCAAAGACCTAATCATGAATTTTTTAATTTCCATTTTAACCTTTGAGTTGCTGAAAGAAGGGAAAGCCAATTAGCAAACAAGAAATCCCAGAAAAAAAGTATTTACTTCTATTTGCTGAATTTCTGGTGTTAAGATTGTTGAATATAAAGAAAATAAAAAGTGCCTTTATTGGATGTTTCTGGGGGCGAAAAAAAAAAAAAAAGCCTTCATCAGCCATCAACCTGGAAGTTACTCTTGGAGGAAGTGACAGTGTGTCCCCTACTGGCATTAGAGTGTATCTGCATTTAAATTTAATTGGATTTTGTTAGAATTTTCCTCATTGGAAAAACTCCTCCTCCTAATGTTTGCAGAGGCCAGGACAAGAACACAAAGAGAGACTCATGGACCACATGTCTAAATATTTAAAGTTATAAAAGCAGCTAGCATAGTGTTCAATAAAATATATTCTATTCTTCTGCATAACAGATATAATTTCATAACACATAGAAAGATGTGGAAAGTGGTGGTTTCCGTTAAGTGAAAGTGGGTCAAATATCACAGGTGGCTGTATTTGTGTGATGCAGGTGTAGGTGTTCTACTGGGAAAGGTGGAAAGAATGACAAAATAAAGACATACCTGATCCATAAATTCTTAGAAGTGTATTCCACAAACTATTTTTGTGCTTTCACTTAAGCATAATTACTACTTGTGTTGTTATCAACATTTTCACATAACGTGTTGTAAAGATAGTAATGAGCTAAACAATTAAAAATAAACTATAATTATATTCAAAGTGTAGACAATATGATCACACATTCGATTTTTTCTTTTTTAAACTTTTATCTATTTTTTATTAACTTTATTGGGGTGACATTGGTTAATAAAATTATATAGGTCTCAGGTGTACAATTCTATAATACATCATCTGTACATTGTGTTGTGTGTTCACAGCCCCAATCAGGGCTCCTTCCATCACCATTTACCCCCCGGTACCCTCTTCTACCTTCCCCCACCCCCTTCCCACTGGTAATCACCAGGCTGTTGTCTTTGTCTCTGAGGTTTGTTTTCTTAATCCCTTCACTTTTTTCACCCAGCCCCCAACCGTCCTCCCGTCTGACAGTTGTCAGTCTGTTCTCTATATCTAGGAGTTTGTTTCTCTTTTGTTTGTTAATTCTGTCCATTAGATCCACATAGGTGTGAAACCATATGGTATTTGTCTCTCTCTGGCTGGCTTATTCCACTTAACGCAATGCTCTCCAGGTCCATCCAAGCTGTGACAGAGGGTAAGATTTCCTTTTTCCTTATGGCCGAGTAGTATTCCTTTGTGCAAGTGTCCCACAGCTTTTTTATCCACTCGTGTATCGATGAACACTTGGGTGCTTCCAAATCTTGGCTGCTGTAAATAATGCTACAGTGAACACAGAGGTGCATATCTTCTTTTAAATTAGTGTTTCAGGTTTCTTTGGGTATATTACCAGAAGTGGAATCTCTGGGTGCTAAGACAGTTCTGGTTTTAATATTTTTGAGGTAACTCCAGACTGTTTTCCACAGTGACTGCACCAGTCTGCATTCTTACTAAGAGTGCACAGGGGTTCTCTCTTCTCCACATCCTCACCAACTCTAACTGTTTGCTGATTTATTGATGATAGACAGGCACCATCTTCAGTATGTTTTTAAAATTGATTTTAGAGGGAGAGGAAGGGAGAGAGAGAAACATCGATTGGATGCCTCCCATACCTTCCCTACCCAGCATTGAACCAGCAACCTGGGCATGTGCCCTCACTGGGGATAAAACCAGTGACCTTTCAGTGGGTAGGATGATGCTCAACCAAGTAGGCCACACCAGCCAGGGCAACAAGCACCCTCATTAAGGGCCAATGCACAAAATCTCATTTGCAACTACTCACCCTAGGCTCTGGTGGAGAAAATGAGGAGTGGGTAAAAGCTGAGTGAGGAGAATATGGGGTTTGTGGCTCTGGGGGAAGATCTGAAGGACATCCACCAGGACCTTTGTGCTGAGTTCTTCTCCCATGCAGCAGATGTCATCTTTCTCGGGTGGAGCACTCCCCTGCATGTGGCATCAGCCTGAGGGAAAGCAATAGTCTCGCCCTCTGGACTCCCTCTGGACTCTCTCTCACCCCACCCTGTGGGGCTTATGCCCAGCTGAAGAGTCAGCTGCCTTGGTCATGGTGCAGAGGTCTGGGCAGACTCAAGGGGAGTAGTGTGGCTTTAGGGTGGGTGGCCCTTCTCTCCATGATTTTGTGAACTTTTCTGGTGCTTCCCTTTCATGGGAGATCTACTAACCCCACCCTCCAGCAGCTCCACCTGCATGACAGCTAGTGGCTCCATCTTGCTGAGGTGGGAGCAAAATTTGGGACAGACTGAATTGTGTGACTCTCTGGTGGGGGCCACATCTCCCACCTCTCCCTCATGGAAGATCTACTGACCCCATCCTCCCTATTCCTGGCAGCCACACCCTGCTGAACTCTGTTTCCTCCAGACAGAATCTTGGACAAACTGACTTGTGTAGCTCAAGGACAGGGGTCATTCCTGGGGCATCTAACACAGGTCACCAAAGAGACTGCACCACTAGATCCCACAGGAAGCCTACTATATAAGGCCACTTAAAAAAGACTGAGTGGCATAGCAGATCTATGTAATACATAGAAACAAACACAAACGGGCAGCCAAAATGGGGAGACAATGAAATAAGCCCCAAATGAAAGAAAAGGAGACATCTCCAGAAAAGGAACTAAATGAAATGAAGGCAAACATTATATCAGTCATAGAGTTCAAAGTGATGGTTATAAGGATGCTCAACAGCATGAGAAAGGACACAGAAACCATAAAAAAGAACCCATCAGAAATGAAGAATACAAGATCTGAAATGAAGACTACACTGAAAGGAAGAAACAGGAGGCTTGATGAAGCAGAGGATCAAATCAGAGATGTGGAAAAAAAGTAGAAAATAAAGATCTATTCAGAGCAGAAAGAAGAAAAAGAGAATTTAAAAAATGAGGATACTTTAAGGGACCTTGGCACATCATGAAGAGTAAGAACATGAGCATCATAAGGGTACCAGACAGAGAAGGCTAGCAGTGGGTTGAGAACCTATTTGAAGAAATGATGACAGAGAAGTTCCCTAACCTGGGGAAGGAAAAAGACACCCAAGTCCATGAAGCACATAAAGTCCCAAAGAGGTGAACTCAAAGAGGCCCACACTGAGACACATCATAATTAAAATGGCAAAGGTTAAAGACAAAGAGAGAATCTTAAAAGCAACAAGAGAAGGACAGTTAATTACCTATAAGGGAGATCACATAAGACTGTCAGCTGATTTGTCATCAGAAACATTTCAGTTCAGAAGGGATTGGCATGAAATATTTCAAGTGATGAAAAGCAAGGACATACAGCAAAGATTACTCTATCTAACGAAGCTATCACTGAAAATTGAAGGAGAAATAAAGATCTTCCCAGAGAAGTAAAAGCTAAAGGAATTTGTTACCACCAAACCATTCTCACAAGAAATGTTAAAGGGCCTTCTTTAAGAAGAAGGAGAAGGAGAAGGGGCACGAAGAAGAGAAGGGGGAAAACAGGAAGTGAGAAACATGTTTAAACGAATAAAATGCAATAAATAATAAATACATACCTATCAGGAATCACTTTAAATGTGAATGGCTTAAATGCTCTAATCAAAAGACATAGGGTAACTGAATGGATCAGGAAACAACACCCATATATATGCTGTCTACAAGAGACCCACCTCAGAACGAAAGACGCCCACAGACCAGATGTCAAGGGATACAAGAAGATATTTTATGCAAATAGAAAGAACAAAATAGCTGGGATGGTAGTACTCATATCTGACAAAATCCACTTTAAAACAAAGGCTATAGGAAGAGAGAAAGAAGGACTCTACATAATCATAAAGGGAGCAGTGCAGCAAGAGGATATACCCTTGTAAACATTTATGCACCCCAACATAGGAGCACCCAGATATGTAAAACACATATTGATGGACAAAAAGGGAGAGATTGACCGAAATACAGTCACAGTAGGGAATTTTACACCCTATTGTCATCTATGGATAGATCTTTCAGACAGGAAATCAACAAGAAAATGACAGCCTTAAATGACACACTTGATCAGATGGATGTAATTGATATCTTCAGAGCATTTCACCCCAAAGGAGAAGAATATACATTCTTTTCAGGTGCACATAGGATAGACCACATGTTAGGACACAAAACAAGTCTCAATAAATTTAAGAAGATTGAACTCATATCAGGCATCTTCTCTGACCATAATGATACAAACCTAGAAATCAGTCACAAAAAGAAAATTGAAAAACAAACAAAGATATGGAGGCTGAAGGACATGTTACTATACAACGACATGCCACTTAACAATGAGATCAAGAAAGAAATAAAAAAGACATTGAAACAAATCAGAATGGGAACACAACCAACCGAAATGCCCAGGTATTGAATAAGTGTGTTGAAAGAATGGATGCAGCAGTTTCCAGAAGGGATGAAGGACACAAAACAGACATACATTGGGTAGCAGGTTAGAGCTTTTGAAAGGTTCTAGAGAACAATCACGAACCAGGCCCCTAAAAACTTACTGATCACTCGGGTCACTTAAAGAAATGTTCAAAACTGAAGTACCAGAGAGAATAGAGACAGACTCATAAATAGAGAGCAGGCCCACAGCTGGGGTGGGGGCGGGGGGAGGAGGGGTTGAGCAAAATAGAAAGGAAAAGGAGGGAGCTCATGGCCATGGACAGCAGTGTGCTGATTGCAGGGGTGGGGGCTGGGTGGAGGTGGAACAGGGCAGAGGGGATAAAAGGCGATGGGATAAAAACTTTCAGAGCTTTGTACAATTTAGAGTCCCAGTAAGAGTTACACATCTAGACTTCTGTCACTCGTGTGTGGATGGCCCCCTTTGGAAGCCTTATCATCCGAGAATTCAAAACCTGATTAGCCTGGGAAGAACACTTGTGGCTCTGGGACTTTACAGCATTTCTTTGTCTAAGGAAGGGAGTAAAATGGGGGAACTCTTAGTGCTGGCCAGGCCGGCTTTGCCACCTTAGCTCTGTTTTGGGTCTTCAGAGGGACTTTCAGAGGTCCAGGAACACTCAGGCGGCCTTCACAATAAACCAAACCGAGAAAAAGAAAAAGGGTAGAAAGAAAAGAAAATTCAGAAATACGGTTACACCATTGGTAGTATATATATTTTAGAATTTTAAGAGTTTATTTGAGCTAAACTGGGAACATTTGCTAGGGAGCAAGATCTCAAATCCTCCTCTGTGGTGTATTTGATTTGATTTTAAATTATTGTTGACACTATTGCAGATGTCCCTCATCCACTGCCCCTTGATATATTTTATTTTTTCTTTTTAATATGTTTTTATTGATTTTTAGAGAGAGGGGAATGGAGTCAGGGAAGAGGGGGAGAGAGAGAGACAGAGACAGAGAGAGAGAGAGAGACAGAGGTACCCTGACTGGGAGCAAATCTGAAACTGTGCCCCAACCAGGAATTGAACTGCCAACCTTTTGGTGCATGGGACGCCAGCCTACCAACTGAGCCACACCAGCCAGGCCCTTGGTATAATCTAAATGTCAATATCTAAGAAGTAAACAATTCAACCCACACATGCAACCCGTACACATTTGGTTTACTGTAATTACACTATTTCCAAGGCGATGAAGGAAGCTATCAGAGGAGTTGTTAAAAGTGTTGGGCCATAGTTCATTACAGATATGGCCCGGTAGTGAGATAACAGGTATCGACTTAAGTTGGACAGTGATATCATCTTTGTGCCAACCTGCCAACACTTCTCTCTAACGATAGGTATAATCTGCGGGCACTGAAGCCCTTGCTGACAGTGAGGTCTCAGGCCAGCGGCCCTACTGTTGTTGCTCTTCCTAGGCCCTGGGCATGTAGGTTGTACTCAGCTTATAGAAGCACCACTTCCTGAATGTTTAATGTCAGTTCCTAACTGTGGTCAAGTGAGTGGATCAGCCCAAGAGCCTGGGCTGAACTGGCACACTTACCTCACGCAGGGTTTTGAAATTTGTTTAATGGGTTCATTGCTCTTGGAGAAAGAGAACCAGTTTGGTCTTTTGTTTCCAAGGAACAATAATAATAATAATCAAAAGGCGGCCTATAGAAGAAGGACAGGTAAATGTTGATGGAGTCAATAGGCCTTGGGTAGGGGCCTGTGGAGGACATGGAAAGACAAGTAGGAGGAAAAAATGAGTTGTTTTGAATATGTCTTTTTAAATATGTCTTTATTGATTTCAGAGAGGAAGGGACATGGAGAGAGAGAGAAAAAAACATCAATTGATGAGAGTTATTGATCGGATGCCTCCTGCACGGCCCCTACTGGGGACATGGCCCGCAACATGGGCATGTGCCCTGACCAGGAACCGAACCATGACCTCCTGGTTCATAGATTGAAGCTCAACCACAGAGCCATGCTGGCCAAGCAGTACATGCATCTTTAGGGAAGTGACTGATGAGGGCTCTTTCCATAAGAATGGAGCCCTCAGCATCTCAAGAGGGCTTTGGACACTAACGAAAGCCTTCTGAGAGGAGCATGCTGCTCCCAGTTTGATCCAACACTGAACTATGTTTCTGCTCATGCAGCCATAACCTGTGATTTGATAGTACGTTGGGAGTTTCCAGATTGGGCTGGATAGCCATTAACTTTGTTCCCATAATTGACTAATAGAGATTGCCCACTTTCCTGAAATGTTATTTGTAGATATCAGAGGAGGCTTTCATTTTTCCATTCGCCAGGAATGGAAGTGGGGAGAGAGAGAAAAAAAATAACTGATAGAGGAGGGAAGGGGAGCAAGAAAGGAGAGTAAGCTGAAATCTTGGCAGTTGGCAGTTGGAACCAGTTGGCAGTTGGTAGCAGTGAGGCTTGAGTTGGGGTGGATGGCGCCTCAAGACTGGGGACTTGGGTGCAAGACATAGAAATAGAAAACAGACATCAGGGAGGGGATGGGGGAGCAACCAGTTGGCCTAAAATTTGGGGAAGAGATGTCAACTGAATGATCCTGGGGTAAAGGGCTCATGGATCAGCCTGAGGCTTGTTTAAAATGACCTTTCATTTAGTTTATCAGATGGGTCATTAGGATGGCCAAGTGGGAAGGCAAGGGTACCAAGAAGGCTTCGGATTTGAGGCCAGGGCCCCTGATAGTCCTCCTTTGTTTCTTACTCCAACCCTTTAAGATGTCCTGATAAATGAGTTTATATCTATTAATAAGAGGTTTGCAAACATTTTGATACATCTAGTCTAGGCTTTACACAGGAGCCAAGGACCTTTGTTAAAATATCAAGTTCAGTGGTTCTCCATGATTGTCTTGCTCCTCCAGGCTATGATGTGAAGTCCTTTCCAAGGCCTGCAGGGTACTTGGGGACCCCTCTTCTGACCTCATCTCCTGCCATTCTGCCCTCACACACACTTCCAAGCATCAATTGGTCTGTGTTTCCAGAATAAAACTCCGACTCTTTACACCAGAATGTACTTTGGGGTCAGGCAGACCAAGGTTTGAGTCCCAGGTTAAAGTACTTTCCCAATTTGTGGCCTCAGACCATGGGACTCTCTAAGCCTTTGTTTTTTTTTATCTGCTGGACTCACTGGAGGTGGGAGTGTTTCACACATACAGTGTCTGGCACATTGGAGAAACTTACTGTTGAAAGACAGAAAATATATTAAAGATCCACATTAAAAAAAAAAAAAATCCTGATAGAAAGTCCTTATCCCACGTTATCTGGAATCATATCCTGGCTCCACCCATGAACAATCATGTGACCCTCAGAAGCTTTACTTTACTTCTGTGTCTCAATTTCTTCTGCAAAGTCTGTAAAATGAGGATTGTTTTGGATGGTTAAATAGATATCTCACTTGAAAGAAGATTGGGAGCACAGTAGGTGTTTGCCAAATGTTACCATCATTATCATCGTCTTCATCAAATCAGGATAGTGGTTCCCCACTCTGAGTTTCTCAATCTGGAGTGAGAAAATCGTGCTTTAAGCTTTATTATTGGCAAAGAAAGAAAAACTGGAAACTCTCTTTGTGGTAGGGAGAAACAGAAATGAGAAATGCAAATCGGTGAATTCCTGCATGTCTGAACTGGGAGGGATGAGTTTGGTTCCTATTCTACCCCTGAGTAAGTGGAGGGGTAAGGTATCTTTGAGCCTCATTTACAGTCTGTTTATCAAGAGTAGGCCCGGGGCTCCAGGGGTTGCTACGGTCAAGATGCAGGTGAAAACTAATAGTTTCTGGAAGGTAAAGAGGAGGAGCATTTACTTAGGAAAGTGGTCAACAGGGTGTAAATAAGTTTGGTGAGAAACACATCAAAGTACTCAGTTGTCAGACCCAAAGAAACTGAGTTGCTAATGACAGCGGCTTGCTTGCATTAGCAAATGCCTTCTGTACTTCGCACACAACCTGAGAGTTCCAGGCAGCCTGTAATCATGTAGGGTTGGGGAACCTTTTATCTGCCAAGGGCCATTTGGATATTTATAACATTATTCTCCCGCCATACAAAATCATCAACTTAAAAATTAGCTATTAAAAATGTTCCTAGATTTATTGAATTTCAAGTTCCACCTGCGGTTGACGTGGCAGGGCCAGATCAAATTATTTCTCAAGCAGCATACAGCCAGTGGGCTAGACATTCCCCACCCCAGTAATGAATGGAAACCTGAGTCTGTGGCACATCTACTGATGCAGTGAAGAAGAACAGAAGTCTGGACTTTGGGAGGTGGAGAGCAGGGGACAGGCAGTGTAAAACATGTTTTTTATTTTTCTTTAGAGTTTTTATTATTTCAGAGAGAGGAAGAGAGAGGGAGAGTGAGAGAGAAACATCAATGATGAGAGTCATTGATTGGCTGTCTCCTGCAGGCCCCTAGTAGGGATGAGTCTGCAATCCAGGCATGTGCCTTGATTGGGAACCCAACCTCCCTCTCCTGGGTCATAGGTCAATGCTCAACCACTGAGCCATGCCCACCAGCCAATCATATGCTTTTTCTGTGAGGCGGGCACATAGCGAGAATTCTGCGTGATTGGTCTCTGGTAGCCAGGTGACCACGGAATGTGTTCTGGTTGGCTGGTCCCAGCCAGGAGAATGCTCTTCAGTTGAGAACTGGCTGCGAAGGAGGAGGAGCTTTGGTTGTGTTCTCTTCTGGAAGTGGTTGTAGTTCTCAGTGTTAGTCTGTTCCCTACCCCTTTTGAATTAGTTTGGTTGGTCGCCATCCTCACATACTAGTCAACTAAAAGGAGGCAGTAGCAGCAAAGCAGAGGGTGTGTGGCAGGGGCCCTGAGCCCTTGTCGGGCCCTGTGCCTGGCAGCCAGGCCATCAGAAAGCTAGTTTGTGCCTGCTTGAAGGGTGCCAGCTGTGTCATTGTTTTGGAGGAGAGACTGCTGAAGGCAGGGAAGGTGGGTGACAAGTAAAGGTGGTGACAGAATTGAGGAGTGAAGGTACACAATGGGCAACGAGCTTAGCTGCTGCTTGAAGCCCAATGCCAGCCTGAAGCTGGGCCGAAGCTCAGGGCCAGTAGAACCAGACTACGAGTCTGAAGTTTATAAGGTGGCAGCTGGAAACATGGTGGCTGTAGCAGCATCGCCCACATCCATGAAGGCCAAGTTGGATGTTGGAGGCAGTGAGCAACAACACCGACAGCAGTTCACTGACCTGCTGATGCTCCAAGGTAAGGAGGTGGTGGGCGGTGTCTGTTCTCAGGTGTACCTGTGGATTTTGTTGTCCCCTGGGTCCCTTGGGAGGGATCTATGGCCTGAGGCTCCTTTTTGCCTGACGCTGACTTTTTCAGGGCTGGCCGCCAGGGACCAAGGCTGGCTAGGCCTGGCACCCCACTCCTTATTCCGTCCCTCTCGAGTCTAGTCAGTTTCTTTCTGTACTGCCTGACTGCTCAGGTCTTTCCCTTATTTTCATTTTTCATCCCTGCCCGGGTCACTCCAGTCCTCAGCCATTCCTGTTTATAGCCCTAGTTAGCTTTTCGTGAGATTTTATGAATAGTTTTAGGTATGTTTTCTTCCTTTCTCAATGAAAACTTGAATACCTCACCATTGGAGTATCCATTTTATGTATCCACTCTTAACTTTCCAGATGGTCCCTAAGTGAAGGAACCAGATAAAAGCTTGGTGGTACCCTTGCCCCCACCTGTTAAGGTAGTTGATACTCTGGACAGTTCAGGAGCAAACAACTTTGAATTTGTACTTTAAATTCAAGGTAGACACTGACACAGGGGTCTATATGGTGTTAAGTGAGCTGTTTTCAGTTTTATGGATGGAGCTGCCTCAACCTTTCCAACTACAATTTGAACACAGAAGGAAAGAATATTGTGTAAAATAAAACATAAAATAAGTGAACAATGTGAAATGTCACCCTTAGCACTGTAGATCGTAATTTTTATTTATTCATTTGTTTGTTTTTTTTACCCAAAGGAGAACCCATGGAGTTCGATTACTTGAAAATTTCTACTTTTCCACTTTTAGTCTTTAGTGACTTAAGAGATTTTGTTTTTACATTGCCTCTTCTAAAGAGAGGTGGTGTGGTTCATAAGATTGCTTGTTGTTCAACCTTTGCAAAAAAGAAAGAAACAAATTTAGACTTTGATTTGTAATTTAAAATTTTTGGCGTTAAGATGTCAGATCCTGCCCAAGAATGTATGTCTCCATGGTTACCTCTGACCATCCCCCCACCGCTGCTTTCCAATAGAATCCTGTTAGACTGTTGAGGTGAAAGTTTTAAAGACCAAATGGGTGGTGTTGGGGTGGGGGGCACAGAGAAGATGGAGGAGACAAGGAAAAGAGAGGAAATGGTTGATTTAAAATAATTCTGGGTAACAATGTGGCTCATGAACACTATTCTTTGAAGTGGAAACCATTCTCTCATAAAGTTGTGAAAATATATTTGTCCATTTGTTTCATTTAAATGCCAGATTCACTCTGGCCCCTGTGGCCCAGTTGGTTGAGCTTCATCCCATGCACTCAGAGGTTGCTGATTCAATTCCTGGTCAGGACACATGCCTGGGTTTCAGACTCCATTTCCAGTAGGGGGTGTGCAGGAGGCAGCTGATCCCTAGTTCTCTCTAAAAACTCAATAAAAAAATCTTTGAAAACAATAAATGCCATATTATTTCATTAGTTCATAGATGAAATGTCTTAAAGCTCTTATTCTACTTAAAATTTAGTTAAGCTCTTAATTTTATTAAGATTTGTAGTAATGAAGCCTATGGATTGACCCAGATGGTTCATGGGACTTTGTAACTGGGAAATCCGATTTTTTATAACAGTTAAATATTGTGAAAAAGTGATGTGAATTCATTAACTGTAGCTTTAAACAGAAAGGGAATAAAAATTTGGAAAAACATGTGCCCTGCATGGTGCTGTATGGTAAACCTTAACATAGATGGGAAATGTTAGGAGATAATAGTGCCAGAGACCAGTATAGGACCTTTATGAAATTCTTTTAAAATTTACAACTCCCTTTGATGGATATAGCATGTGGCCCCTTTAACTACAAGTGAGGCCCGTGTTAACTGTCCCTATATTGCTGCTGAAGAGGCCGGGCTGAGAAATGTGAATCACGGTGGAGCACAGCTATGGAGTAGGAGGGGCTGACTTGCAGGTGACACACACGCCAGATGCAGTTGCCGTGGTGCTTACAGAACTTTAGAACACAGCTCATATTGTAGAATCTCCCCATAAAGCGGGTGTGTCTTAACCTGCTCCAGTTTTGATTATTTCCATCCAAAATGACTGTGCAGGACTCAGAAGCAACACATACCTCTCAGCCCTATGTTTATAAGCTCATTGGAGTGAATAAGAATAAAAGTAGAAGTCAGGAAATATTGTGAATTTACTAGCTAAACAAATTGCTAGATTTTAATGAGTTGCTCTGATGATTTTCCTTTAAAGCCAAGAATGCCCTGGACAGAGGAGCTTCAGGAGACCCGGGCCTGGCAGCAGGTGAGGCAAGTGGAGTCAGCCCAGGGCTGTGATAAATAGTGTGCGGTCAGAACAGTTAACAAACAGGCTTTACGAGAACAGAATTCACCTTCTTATGTTGAACATGATAGTTACACTTCCATTTCAATTTGTTTTGAATATTTAGGAGATATTTGATAAAGTAATACAAGAAGCCTCGATTTCAGCATTTGCCTATGAAGTTCCCATAGAAACAAGGTCACAACACTAAAATATCAAGTACAAGCCCATTGAAAGTTTGCTTTGAATGTCTTTATTTCAGACAATTTTATATCAGTTTGTCTGGAGACTGAGAAATACCTACTTAGATGTAAAACATTTCTGATTTTCTACAATAGGGCACTGAATTATTTGGTCACACAAAATCATATGAGTGTTGCTGTGTCTTGTTCCAGCGTGATTTCTTTAGGCATTTCAAAGAAGCTATTCGTAATAACCTAGTACAGATTTCAGATCAAGTTAAAGGAATGCTTCCACTCCCTTGTCTTTATCTATCTCTATATCTAATATAACTGGTGTAGTATCAGTAGCTCAATAAAGACGCTAAAGTCCTGTTACCCGATTTTATTACTGCTCATCAACTTTTCCCACAGCCTTTTATGTTAGGACCCTATGAACTTTCCTCATTTGCTGGCTCTAGATGTTCTCTCAAGTGCCCGGTTTTTCCCCTTCCCCTGAGGAGTGAGTAGGGAGGAACTGGCAGTATTATGTAGAAAAACCTCAGAGCAACAGATCTTTTCTCTTTCCAGCTGCTATTTTAAACACTCCTTTTTGGTAATAACATTAATAATGATTTGATGGGAAAGATTTAGAAAATATTGAAAAGTCATTCACTTAGGCTCAGTATATCCAACACTTTAAGTAATATTTGGATGTTGATCCTTTGTGAATCTTGTGTATACATATCAACAAAATCTTATGTTTATTTTACACTGTCTATGTGCTGCTTTGTAAAGTTTTGTTCAAAAGAGAAGCAAAGGCCTAATCTCCCGGGGCTGGGCCTGCCCACTGGAGGGCGCTCGGGGTGTGTTTCCAGCAGTGCAGGCGGCTCTCCCGTGGGACTGACAGCTGTTCAGTGACGGGGCAAGTGGCGCAGCGCCATCAGCACCACCCTTCATGGTTGGCCCTCTTTAAGGAGAAACCCTTCCTGTCCCCTTGAATGCTCTATTCTAAGGACACAGATAAAATGGAGGCATTGCACTTTTCTGGTATACTCTCCTATAACCTAATTAGGATGTCATTTTGTAGTTAAAATATTTTAACATGAAATTTTCTTATCTCAAATTAAAGTTACCATTATTTTTTTATGGGACATTACAACTCCCCTTTTAAACTTTTGTGGATCTCGTGTCTTTAATTTGGAATGACTACTCTTAAGATTTGCAAGTAATGCTGATCTTACATGAGAAATCAAAATATAGCTTTAGAGGAAATCTTAGAAGACATAGGGAAATTGAGAGAAACTTAACTGGTTCTGGTTCCGGAAACAGACGTTCATTGGGCATCATTCCAGGTGCAGAAAAACTAGGGATGCGCAGGACAAAACTCTCCCTTCACCCTGGCTGGTGTGGCTCCGTGGTTCGTGCGCCGGTTGGTGCTCTGAAGGTTCCAGACTTATTTTTCCCAGTCAAGGGCACCTACCTGGGTTGTGGGTTTGATTCCCACCCCAGTCTGGGTATGTGGGTGAAGCAACCATTCAATGTGTCTCTCTCACATGGATGTTTCTCTTCCCCCCTCTCTCTCTGCCCCTTTTCCCCCTCCTTTCAGTCTCTCAAAAACTCCATAGAAAAAATATCCTTGGGTTAGGATTAACAAAACAACACAATACAATACAACCCCCCAAATCCCCCTTCCCTCAGGCCCTTTCATTCTAGAGGAGCTGGGGGCAGAGAGCACAGGAGCACTCAGGAAAGGCAGGGTGGCTGCAGACAGCCGCTGTCCTGCGGCGACACTGAGCAGTCCCGGACACGAGAGGGAGCCAGGGGAGAGGGTGGGGGGACAGGTTCCCTGCAGAGCATCTCAGGGGGAGAACACTGAGCACAGGAAAGAGCAGAGAGGCCCAGGGGTGGCTGCTGCACAGCGAAAGGGACGCCTGCAGGAATGTGCTGGGTGAAGACCGCATGTGCCTCCTGGGCCTCGACAGAAACATGGATTTTAGCCGAGTTGTAATGGGAATCCATTGGAGGATTATTTGCAAGGACATGAGGTGAATTAGGTGAATTAGACAGAGAAAGAGAAAGGGAGTGGGAGGGAAACAGAGAAGCAACTGAGTGACAGTGTGAGGATAGGGTGGCAGCGGGGACACCAGTTAGTGGCTGGTGCAGTAGCTCAGGGGAGAGCCAGCAGGGGCTTGGACAAAACAATCAATAAGGGCCTAAACTAGGCTGACTTAAAGAAACTAAATTAATCTGAAGCTACTGACAAAGATATGAACACACAAGTCACTAAAGGAATTGCAAATTACCTTTAAGCACATCTACACATATAAGAGAAATGGAAATATAAATACACTGTATTTTTTCAGCTATTGGCAGAAGATCCATAAACTTGACACTTAATTTTTCGGTGAGGTTGAGAATAAACCGCTATCTTTATGTATTGCTGGAAAGGAAAAACTGTTTGACCCCATGAAGGGACCGCTGACAGAACCTCACCTCAATGCAGATGCATTGATAAAGCGATCCTACTTTTAGGATTTTATCCCAAAGACGTGGTCCATACAGATAAAACCAGGAATTCACAAAGTGTCTTTTGCATTATTTTCAAAAGGATAATAATGGAAATAACTCATGTCCAGTGAATGACTGGTAAAATAAACTGTTCCACCCACACAGTATAAAACCGTGGAGCTATCAAATCATTATGGTAAGTCTTTACGACTATGTGCTGATCTCCAGGTTACGTTACATAAACAAAAAAGAGAGAGAGGCGGTGCAGTAATGTGCTTGACACTGGCAGGCAGTACATATTTCTTTATTTAAAAAAACACCCAACCCACTGGGAGTACTTCTTGCTAACCGTGTAACTATCATTTCCTTCCCTTTAGTGGGTAGCCAAAACATATTTAATTAAGATGCCACTGAGAAATTTATAATGAGTGCACAACTCAGACACTTTCCAGTAAAATATTGAATGTTCACATTGTGCTTTGAGTCAATTTGGAAAAGCTTTGTTTTGCCACTTTTGTGCTTTAGATACAGTACATGGATTGCGCTTGCATTTTATCTGATCTTCACAAATGTTTTGAGTTAGGTGGTATAGAAACTATATCTGTTTTACATGTGAGAAGACGGGTTCTGAGCAATATGAAATGAGTTGTCTGAGACTTGAAAAACGAAACCCGATAGAGCAGAAATGTAAACTCCCGATACATGACACATAGGAAAAGAATTTATAGAATGACCCATCATGTGATCAGCTTTCAAGATACTAAATTTTTTTCACTCCCATATTTTTAATGTATTAAAATAATGAAACTGAGGGTTAAAATGGCAACACTGCACAACATAAAATAAAATGGAAGTTGCAACTCAGAAATGTTCTTAAAAGTCCAAGGCACTGAGCAAAATCCTCTTAAGAAATACATCAAGAAAGGTGTGCTTTACTCTGTGAAATGTCACATCTGAGCCCCAGTGAGGACAGCATGGATTGAGGAGTTAAAAATAGGCAAGACTGAGAACCAAGTTAGAGGCAGCTGGAGAAGCGGTTGGGAAGCCAGAGTTGGGATGGTCAGAGGCCGGGAGGGCAGCATGGAAGCCGGAGCAGCAGCAGCCTGGGGGCTGGGGGAGGGAGCTGTGTCCCTCCGCTGAGGCAGAGGCCAGCTCAGGGCCATCAGGGAGGAATTATCTGACTGGGGAGGAAAGTGGGGCCCGGGAATGGAACCTCGATCTCCTGGGTCCCAGGTCGATGGTCAGTGGCTGAGCCATGCTCAGCTGGGCCACGTTCCCTTTTAAAAGTAGAAGCATTACTGCGTGGTGTGGAATCTAGCGCCTGAGCCATTCATGTAGGAGGACCTTGCTCCACATTCTTACCTGCTGGGCGAAGTGGTTTGACATGTACATTACTGAGGAGTGTCACAGGGTTATTTTTTTAAATGACAGCTTCATTCCATATGGTGCACACTGTTGTATGAAAATATAAGGGCCTGGTTTGTATTCCTGCCTAAGTAGAAGATTATCCCAGCTTGGTGTAGGCTGGGCTGCAGGCAGACCACCCTCTACATTCGTGTAGCAAAAGTTTTTTACAAATAGCCTGTGATTAGTTCCAGAAATAAGTCTATTTGAGTCCTAAAATTAATCAGGTGGCATGGAAGGAAGAAGTGACACCTCAGCTTTGGAAATACAGGGCAAGAGTTAAAAACCACTCTTCACAAGAATTAAAAATCACTCTCCTGGAGGCGTTCTGTGGGTTAGAACAGGAAGGTTCCATGCTAACATTTAAATTTGCCCCCTAGAATAGCCCCACAATGAACCACAGCGCACCAAATAAGCTCGTTTGTTGAATAGAGTTAGAATTAGCCTAAATTGACGATTTTCAACTGGTGAGCTGTGAGAACTTTTAAAACATGCCATACCTGACTATTTAGATGGGGCGCTGACCTCTTTTCCCTTACGTTGCCAAATTAAAAACATGACAACAGCCAAGAGGTAGAGAGAGAGAGGGGAGACAGTGAAGGGAAAGTCCCCCATGCCCCTGTCCCTGCAGTCATGGGGCTGTGTGCCCCCGATGCCCGGCCCATGTTACAGGAGGAGCGTGGGAAACAGTCCAGCCCAGACCCTCTTTGGAGATTTTACTCTTCTCCTGGCCTTTGTGAGAGCAGGATGACTTGTGTGCTGCAGGAGTGTTCAGTGAGGCGAGCACACTCATTTCAAATTCAAGTTTAGAGGTTACTTATCAATGGAGTAGAAACCCATTTATTTGTTTATCAAGGTACTTTAATTGATTACCAATAAGTGGCTTGCGATGTAGCCATGGATGCTGATCCATCTAGGGATCAGTGCCTGGCCTGAAACTGGTTTTTAGAGCTGCCAACTGTGAGGTCCTGGTGACTCAAGTGAGGTGGGTATAAATCAATGTAGGATTAGAAACAAATACTGGCTGGAGACCCAGATGTGCCACAGGTAAAGTTGTCTATTAGGTAAGTTCCTCGCCTGCTCCGATGTGCTTTGCTGTTTTCTTCTGTACTTGGATGTTCTTTCATTTGCGTCTAACAGGGAATATCTGTTTGCTCAGAAAGTAAAGCTAAGTTTTTAGATTTTACTTTATGGGACTCATCTTTCCAGGTAATTTAAATGATAAATGTTGTCAGATATTATAAACAATGGAATAACATTTTGTATCATTTTGTATGTTAGTAATCAATCTGTCAGATAATCAGCAGCTTTTATTTTTCTGTGGCATTTGGATCAGAATTGATCAGTTAATTTTTTTCTCTTCTTAGGGCAAAAGCAGAGGAAGATCAATGATGTAATTCATGTAAGTGAACAGTTGAAAAGTTAAGAAATTAGTGGTTTGATTTAAACGTTGTCTGCCATGATTCGTAAAAAATAAAATGGGCTTCTTTTTGTTGATTTTCTAAATCTCTTCTGTTTCTCTAAAATTCAAACATACGTATTCAGGAATGCCTTTGGCTTAGTAATGCGCCCCCTCCCCCCTTTATTTTATAAAGGTTTTTGACATTTAGGTTAAATTTCTTTTTTAAAAAACAGTTTTTATTGATTTTGTGAGAGAGGAAGGGAGAAGGAGAGATAGAAACATAGAAACATTGATGAGAGAGAAACATCAACATCAACACCGATTGGCTGCCCCCCACACACACCCTGCTGGGGGTCAAGCCCACAGCCTTGGCACTTGCCCTGACTGGAATCGAACTGCTGGCCGCCTGCTGCCCGGGTCGATGCTCAGCTACTGAGCCACTCCAGCCAGCCTGGCCTAAATATCAATGACATGGTTGTGATATAAAGATCTGCCTTAAGGTGTTTTGCCTTAATTTTTTAATCTTATTTTTTAACAAAAGTAACAAAAGTATACTAGCTCACTTAATGCTTAGCACGGCCTACTGATTTCCTGTCCTAGCTGGTGCAAGCTTAGCTTTCTCACTCCACTGTGCCCTTATTTCCCTCCTCTGTTCCCTCCCATGTATCACAATTTTATTGAATCACAATCAATGTTACATTATTATGGCTGTGCAAATGTTTTCCCCTGCTGAGCCATGTAGTTCTGTGGCTGTGCCTCTTCCTTGTATAACCTTTATTGTCTTTCTCAAATTTTACTGACATCTAACACTCCCCACTTAGCCAGAAACTTTCAGTCCCCCTCTTTCGAGCCAACATGATGTCACATAACCAGATGCAGTAAGTAGACTGGTCTTCCTGGTGGCAGAAACAAACTTTTGTACTTAACACTCTAATAATCAGGTACAAAAAGATGACTATTAGACAGAAACACTCCATTTATGCTACACTAATTTAATATTTAGGAATTGCTCATTTGTCTGTGTGTGTGGAATTAATTTCATGACTATTCCCTTGATTGTTTGGAACAGCTGTTTTCTCTCGAATTATTGACATTTTTCACATGCCTATTGAAAACATTTTCCATCTATGAAACACTGTTTTTCCCGGCCTGGCTTGGCTCAGGGGTTGAGCATCTACCTAGGATCCAGGAGATCGAGGTTGGATTCCTGGTTAGAGCACATGCCCGGCTGTGGGCTCGATCCCCAGTTGGGGGCGTGCAGGAGGCAGCCGATCAATAACTCTCATCATTGATGTTTTTCTATATCTCTCTCTCCCTCTCCCTTCCTCTCTTTGAAATCAATAAAGACATATTTAGGAAAGAAAAGAAAAGAAAGAAACACATCTGTTTCATATTTTTCTTGGAAACAGCCTTCCCGGCCTTTTGTTATCCGACCCCAGCATGACTGGTTTCCCCTAGGCCTGCTCTGGGCCGTTTCCCTGGCTTATCTCTTGGAGTCACCTGGGATCTCGCAGAACTGCTCTTCTGGGGTGAATCTCCTCTCTACTCTAGTCCATGTTGCCCTCGGTCCCGTTATACTCCGTTGTTTTCCTGGAGCACATTTTCCTGGGAAATGGTACATAGGCAGGCATTTCTAGAGATGCCGCCTCACTGAAATGCCTCCTATTTGATAGGATATAGAATTCTCGGTTGAAACTGACTTTGGGAGTTTTCAGACGTTTCTACTGTTTGCTCATTTAGTGTTGCTCTTAAGTCTGTTGTCATCTTCTGGTGCCTTGTACAGAACCCATTTTAGCCATTTTCACCCCAGACCTTTCGTCTCTTAGGACCTCAGAAGCTTTTGGTACTTTCCCTATCTCTGGGATTCTGAAATTTTATGATATAGTTTGTCATGTAGCTTTTTATTTTATTATGATCATTAAGTCTGCAGATCTTCTCTCCTCTCCGGGAATTGTTTTTGTTTCTTTGTTACTTTTTCCACTTACGCTTTTGTCTAGTGACTCCTCTTACTCAGAAGTTGGAGCTCTTAGGCCAGTGTTCCTGTGTGGATGCCTAAGTCTTTCCCCTCCTGTTTTTTATTTTGTCTGTTTCTACTTCCTGGAGATTTTCTATTTTATGCTCCAGCCCTTCCATTGAATTCTTTGTTTGGTCTGTGTTGTTTTTAATTGAGAGAGTTCTTTGATATCCTGTCATTCTTCTTTTAATGGCATTTGGTTCTTTCACTTTTGGCCTTTCTAAAGCTGAGTAAGGATTCTATTGGTTTTAGGTTTTTATGTGCTTCTGAGTTTTCTCTCTCCCATTCATTGTATTCTTCCTGTTTTGATCTGTCTTACTAGCTGGCTCTCCTTAGATGTGTAGTGGCCCCTGCTTGTCCCTGGGGTCTAATTGGAAGCACCAGGAGTGGGCAGGACTTGTGTTAAGTGACAGGCGTCACTGCAAGGATCTGGGGGCGAAGCCTCTGAATTCTGAAGCTGCCTTGAGTGCTCTCAGGAACACCAGCTCTCAAATTCCTGCCCCAGCCACTATTTGCAGGCACCAAGGTTGTGTTTCCTGAGTTCTGCCACAGCAGTTACCACTGCTCTGTCTGGTTTTCAGCTTTGAAACTTTAAAAGTCATCTGATGCATATACTATATTATGAAAAACCTTTTTTATGTCTCTAAACTTTTTTATTTTATTCCTCACTTTAGGATTTTTCCCCCAATGCATTTCAGAGACAATGAAAGGGAGAGAGAAGAGAGACAAACATTGATGTGAGAGAGACACATGGATCGGTTGCCTCCTGCACATGCCCCGACCCTGACAGGGGCTGGGGTGGAGCCTGCAACCCAGGTCCACAGCCTTGACAGGAATCAAACCTGGGAGCCTTCAGCCTGGGGGTTGACACCCTATCCACTGTGCTAAACTGGCCTGGGCTATGTCTTTAATTTTCATGAGATATTTCTAAAAGGAAGAGGAGAAGGAATGGATTTGTGGCCTCCATGTTTAACACACACTTAGAAACTATATCTGAAGTGTAAATCAAAGTTGAAAGGTTTAATTCCACATAAGTCATAATATTAATTCAGAGAATATTTTTGGTTATACCTGTCACTAGCGTACTACACTTTTTTACTAAAGCCTTGATTAAGAATTCTCTTAAAACCACACACCCTGCCATTGTGTCCCTTTAATGTGCAACAGAGATGGAGCAGTTTTCATTAATGCACAAAGGGTCAGATAATTTTTGGTTAAGTAAGTTATTAATTCTTACTATGCCAAACTTGTCTTGTGAAAAATAGAGACAAAAAAGTAAACTTCAGCTTTATTTCTTATTGGGTTAAGATGAGGCAGTGGGCACAGTGGGTGGGGTAGTTTCCTTTACCTCTGATTGTACAGCTTGTGATGTGACCTGTTAGGCTACTAGTATGATTGTTTTTCTAGCCTTTGCCAAAGAACCTTAAGTCTACTAAGCAATCCCTTGTTTTTCTTGTGCAGATTGAGAGCAGAGAAAACACCAAGCATGGCCTGGAAACATCAGGGAGCACCGTATCCTGCAAGTTCGCAGACAGCTGGCCATGCTTGGATGAGCTCTACATCAGGTCCTTTTTTGAGAACTTGAAGAAGCCAAGGGAACTGCGATCTGTGTTCCCCTGCAGCTCGCTCACCCCACGGGGGCATTATGGCGGTAACAAGGAGGTGCAGCTGACACCCGACTCCTGGTTGCTGCCCCAGCCCTCCCAGAGCAGCCCTGGCGAGGTCAGCATCAACGGGTGGCCCCTGGAGCCTCCAAAGACCCCCAAGTCACCGAGCCCAAGCTCTTTTCCACCTGCAGCTCCTTTCCAGTCTCGGGCTCCTCTCTGCTCCTGGGAGGAGCTCAGTGAGAGTCGCGAGACCACGAGGAAGCTGCTGCCTGCGTACACACCCGAGCAGGAGCCTTGGGAGGAAGAGCTGGAGCTGAGCAGGAGCGCAGTTGTGTTGCGAGGAGCCCTGCGGATTCTGGAGGCCACTGGCCCTCACCGCACAGGTGCCCACACCTGGGCCACAGGCAGGCTGAGCCCCGGGGGAGAACCCGCTGCTCAAGTTTCTCCTCCAGAAGCTGAACACGGTGCTCAGCCTGCGGCGGAAGAGAGGAGTGTTGATAATATTTTGTCCGAGTTGAGAGATAAGTTTAAAGAGTTAAGGAAGATCAGAGAGAATATGGAGAAACATCTGGAGAAAGGAGCGAGGGTCCTGAGAGATCTAGGGGAGCTGCTGGAAAGAGGCCCGAAGAGCCCGAGCCCCGCTTGGGACTAGAGCGATGACGAATGATCGCCGTCATTATTGAAGACCAGCTGTGAGAGCAAGCTGGTCCCCCGTGACCCCACCCGTGTGCCATGTGTCTGTAAACACCGCGTCTGGAATGCACACCCCGAGTGCTCTGACGGGCCTGATGCTGATGCTAGAACCTCCTTCCATGACCCTCCCTGGCCCGGGCTCAGGCCGCAGGGAAGCAGACGCAGAGGCGCCCGATTGGCTCCTGGCAGGGGCCGGGCTCTCCCAGCACTGCCGCCTCCACAGCACCCTAAACACACTCCCCCCTCCGGGGCCTCACTAATTTCACCTTATTTCCAGCTGCAAAGATACTCTGATGCCCTTTGAAGGCCTTTGGTTCCAGTGCAGTGCTCTGGGGGCCTGAGGGAGAGTCTGGGCCTCAGCCGGGAATCTGAGGACACCCCACCTCCACCCAGTCCAGCCACAGGCGCACCCTGTCGTCGGCTTCGTGTGAACACTGATGGTCAGAGTGTCCCCTGCACCCGGAGCGATCATGCAGACTCTCATATGTGGCTAGTTGGCCACGTCAGAAAGTGCACTGTCCTGTCTTACCCCAAAGACAAAGCTGCACTGGAACTTGCCAATAAAATGCACTGTCTCTTCCATGTCCCTGCCGCCGGTGAAGACAAATGGAGGCGATGCTGGGAGCTGGCGTGGATGGGTCGTTTGACTTTGTCAGGCCAACGGAAACCCTGAGCAATGCTCTGGACTTTAAAGGGCATCAAGGAGATGTTCCCTCTGCCCCATCTTTTGTGTGTTTGCGGGGACACTGATGGGGAAGAATGACAGCTCGATGAAAACGAGTTGATAGGAATAAGAGGAGGCCGACCTACCTGAATTAGTTTTAAAAACATACAACAAACCCGAGCATTTAAAACTGTTGGTATTCTGTGTTATGAAAAAGCGATATTACTTTCAGCTTCTTACAGGGACTGGGGTTAGATATTGGCTTCCTTTAAGGAAGAGAATTGTGCTAACGTCGTGTAGGCTATTTCAGTTTTGATCCTTGCTATAGTGTTGTGCTCTCTACAAATCAAGGGACACTTCAAAAATCAATGGATACTTCTAAGCTGGGCTAAAGATAGTTTATTTTCTAGAGGTTCTCAAAAAGTTATTGTCACCTCTCCAATACCGCTGCAGAGGAATGTGAATCTGTCTCTGTAGGAAGATTGCC